>NW_022631087.1:4701525-4930096 GCF_010015895.1 Lontra canadensis
ACGATTTGGGATCTCTTCTGATTTGGCTAAAGCATATTTTCCTGGGGTTGTTGCCACACTTTTAGTATTTTACTTGTTCCTTCATATACTCTTATCTGGACAAAATGACAAGGAGGAAAAATTCACCACAAAAAAAAGAACAAGAGGCAGTACCAAAGACTAGGGACCTAATCAATACAGACATTGGTAATATGTCAGATCTAGAGTTCAGAATGACGATTCTCAAGGTTCTAGCCGGGCTCAAAAAAGGCATGGAAGATATTAGAGAAACCCTCTCAGGAGATATAAAAGCCCTTTCTGGAGAAATAAAAGAACTAAAATCTAATCAAGTTGAAATAAAAAAAGCTATTAATGAGGTGCAATCAAAAATGGAGGCTCTCACTGCTAGGATAAATGAGGCAGAAGAAAGAATTAGCGATATAGAAGACCAAATGACAGAAAACAAAGAAGCTGAGCAAAAGAGGGACAAACAGCTACTGGACCACGAGGGCAGAATTTGAGAGATAAGTGACACCATAAGACGAAACAACATTAGAATAATTGGGATTCCAGAAGAAGAAGAGAGAGGGGAGCAGAAGGTATATTGGAGAGAATTATTGAAGAGAATTTCCCCAATATGGAAAAGGGAACAAGCATCAAAATCCAGGAGTTTCAGAGAACCCCCCTCAAAATCAATAAGAATAGGTCCACACCCCGTCACCTAATAGTCAAATTTACAAGTCTTAGTGACAAAGAGAAAATCTTGAAAGCAGCCCGGGAAAAGAGGTCTGTAACATACAATGGTAAAAATATTAGATTGGCAGCAGACTTATCCACAGAGACCTGGCAGGCCAGAAAGAGCTGGCATGATATATTCAGAGTACTAAACGAGAAAAACATGCAGCCAAGAATACTATATCCAGCTAGGCTATCATTGAAAATAGAAGGAGAGATTAAAAGCTTCCAGGACAAACAAAAACTGAAAGAATTTGCAAACACCAAACCAGCTCTACAGGAAATATTGAAAGGGGTCCTCTAAGCAAAGAGAGACCCTAAAAGTAGTAGATCAGAAAGGAACAGAAATAATATACAATAACAGTCACCTTACAGGCAATACAATGGCACTAAATTCATATCTCTCAATAGTTACCCTGAATGTAAATGGGCTAAATGCCCTAATCAAAAGACACAGGGTATCAGAATGGATAAAAAAACAAAACCCATCTATATGTTGCCTACAAGAAACTCATTTGAAACCCGAAGACACCTTCAGATTTAAAGTGAGGGGGTGGAAAAGAATTTACCATGCTAATGGACATCAGAAGAAAGCAGGAGTGGCAATCCTTATATCAGATCAATTAGATTTTAAGCCAAAGACTATAATAAGAGATGAGGAAGGACACTATATCATACTCAAAGGATCTGTCCAACAAGAAGATCTAACAATTTTAAATATCTATGCCCCTAATGTGGGAGCAGCCAACTATATAACCAATTAATAACAAAATCAAAGAAACACATCAACAATAATACAATAATAGTAGGGGACTTTAACACTCCTCTCACTGAAATGGACAGATCATCCAAGCAAAAGATCAACAAGGAAATAAAGGCCTTAAGTGACACACTGGACCAGATGGATATCACAGATATATTCAGAACATTTCATCCCAAAGCAACAGAATACACATTCTTCTCTAGTGCCCATGGAACATTCTCCAGAATAGATCACATCCTCGGTCCTAAATCAGGTCTCAACCGGTATCAAAAGATTGGGATCATTCCCTGCATATTTTCAGACCACAATGCTCTGAAGCTAGAACTCAATCACAAGAGGAAATTTGGAAAGAACCCAAATACATGGAGACTAAACAGCATCCTTCTAAAGAATGAATGGGTCAACCAGGAAATTAAAGAAGAATTGAAAAAATTCATGGAAACAAATGATAATGAAAACACAACGGTTCAAAATCTGTGGGACACAACAAAGGCAGTCCTGAGAGGAAAATATATAGCGGTACAAGCCTTTCTCAAGAAACAAGAAAGGTCTCAGGTACACAACCTAACCCTACACTTAAAGGAGCTGGAGAAAGAACAAGAAAGAAACCCTAAGCCCAGCAGGAGAAGAGAAATCATAAAGATCAGAGCAGAAATCAATGAAATAGAAACCAAAAAAACAATAGAACAAATCAATGAAACTAGGAGCTGGTTCTTTGAAAGAATTAATAAGATTGATAAACCCCTGGCCAGACTTATCAAAAAGAAAAGAGAAAGGACCCAAATCAATAAAATCATGAATGAAAGAGGAGAGATCACAACTAACACCAAAGAAATACAGACAATCATAAGAACATATTATGAGCAACTCTATGCCAACCAATTTGACAATCTGGAAGAAATGGATGCATTCCTAGAGACATATAAACTACCACAACTGAACCAGGAAGAAATAGAAAGCCTGAACAGACCTATAACCAGTAAGGAGATTGAAACAGTCATCAAAAATCTCCAAACAAACAAAAGCCCAGGGCCAGACGGCTTCCCGGGGGAATTCTACCAAACATTTAAGGAAGAACTAATTCCTATTCTCCTGAAACTGTTCAAAAAAATAGAAATGGAAGGAGAACTTCCAAACTCATTTTATGAGGCCAGCATCACCTTGATCCCAAAACCAGACAAGGATCCCATCAAAAAAGAGAACTACAGACCAATATCCTTGATGAACACAGATGCAAAAATTCTCACCAAAATACTAGCCAATAGGATTCAACAGTACATTAAAAGGATTATTCACCATGACCAAGTGGGATTTATTCCAGGGCTGCAAGGTTGGTTCAACATCCGCAAATCAATCAATGTGATACAACACATTAATAAAAGAAAGAACAAGAACCATATGATACTCTCCATAGATGCTGAAAAAGCATTTGACAAAGTACAGCATCCCTTCCTGATCAAAACTCTTCAAAGTGTAGGGATAGAGGGCACATACCTCAATATTATCAAAGCCATCTATGAAAAACCCATCGCAAATATCATTCTCAATGGAGAAAAACTGAAAGCATTTCCGCTAAGGTCAGGAACACGGCAGGGATGTCCGTTATCACCACTGCTATTCAACATAGTACTAGAAGTCCTAGCCTCAGCAATCAGACAACAAAAGGAAATTAAAGGCATCCAAATCGGCAAAGAAGAAGTCAAACTATCACTCTTCGCAGATGATATGATACTCTATGTGGAAAACCCAAAAGACTCCACTCCAAAACTGCTAGAACTGGTACAGGAATTCAGTAAAGTGTCAGGATATAAAATCAATGCACAGAAATCAGTTGCATTTCTCTACACCAACAACAAGACAGAAGAAAGAGAAATTAAGGAGTCAATCCCATTTACAATTGCACCCAAAACTATAAGATACCTAGGAATAAACCTAACCAAAGAGACTAAGAATCTATACACAGAAAACTATAAAGTACTCATGAAAGAAATTGAGGAAGACACAAAGAAATGGAAAAATGTTCCATGCTCCTGGATTGGAAGAATGAATATTGTGAAAATGTCTATGCTACCTAAAGCAATCTACACATTTAATGGAATTCCTATCAAAGTACCATCCATTTTTTCAAAGAAATGGAACAAATAATCCTAAAATTTATATGGAACCAGAAAAGACCTCGAATAGCCAAAGGAATATTGAAAAAGAAAGCCAAAGTTGGTGGCATCACAATTCCAGACTTCAAGCTCTACTACAAAGCTGTCATCATCAAGACAGCATGGTACTGGCACAAAAACAGACACATAGATCAATGGAGAATAGAGAGCCCAGAAATAGACCCTCAATTCTATGGTCAACTAATCTTCGACAAAGCAGGAAAGAATGTCCAATGGAAAAAAGACAGCCTCTTCAATAAATGGTATTGGGAAAATTGGACAGCCACATGCAGAAAAATGAAATTGTATCATTTCCTTATACCACACACGAAAATAGACTCAAAATGGATGAAGGACCTCAGTGTGAGAAAGGAATCCATCAGAATCCTTGAGGAGAACACAGGCAGCAACCTCTTCGACCTCAGCCGCAGCAACATCTTCCTAGGAACATCGCCAAAGGCAAGGGAAGCAAGGGCAAAAATGAACTATTGGGATTTTATCAAGATCAAAAGCTTTTGCACAGCAAAGGAAACAGTCAACAAAACCAAAAGACAACTGACAGAATGGGAGAAGATATTTGCAAACGACATATCAGATAAAGGGTAGTGTCCAGAATCTATAAAGAACTTATCAAACTCAACACCCAAAGAACAAATAATCCCATCAAGAAATGGGCAGAAGACATGAACAGACATTTCTGCAAAGAAGACATCCAGATGGCCAACGGACACATGAAAAAGTGCTCCATATCACTCGGCATCAGGGAAATACAAATCAAAACCACAATGAGATACCACCTCACACCAGTCAGAATGGCTAAAATGAACAAGTCAGGAAATGACAGATGCTGGCGAGGATGCGGAGAAAGGGGAACCCTCCTACACTGTTGGTGGGAATGCAAGCTGGTGCAACCACTCTGGAAAACAGCATGGAGGTTCCTCAAAATGTTGAAAATAGAACTACCCTATGACCCAGCAATTGCACTGCTGGGTATTTACCCCAAAGATACAAACGTAGTGATCCGAAGGGGCACATGCACCCGAATGTTTATAGCAGCAATGTCTACAATAGCCAAACTATGGAAAGAACCTAGATGTCCCTCAACAGACGAATGGATAAAGAAGATGTGGTATATATACACAATGGAATACTACGCAGCCATCAAAAGAAATGAAATCTTGCCATTTGCGATGACGTGGATGGAACTAGAGGGTATCATGCTTAGCGAAATAAGTCAATCGGAGAAAGACAACTATCATATGATCTCCCTGATATGAGGGAGAGGAGATGCAACATGGGGGGTTAAGGGGGTAGGAGAAGAGTAAATGAAGCAAGATGGGATTGGGAGGGAGATAAACCGTAAGTGACTCTTAATCTCACAAAACAAAGTGAGGGTTGCTGGGGGGAGGGGGGTTGGGGGGGATGGGGTTATTATGGACATTGGGGAGGGTATGTGCTATGATGAGTGCGGGGAAGTGTGTAAACCTGGCGATTCACAGACCTGTACCCCTGGGGAAAAAAATATATGTTTATAAAAAATAAAATTAAAAAAAAAAAAGCATGTCTAAGCTCGGGGCAGAACAGGGATCCAAATTTGGCTCTTCTAGGTCCACAGTGTATCATCTTAACTGCGAAGTTGTAGCTGCATTCGTTCACTTGCAGGATTTGTGGGGACCTGTTCCAGGCCTGGCGGTGACAGATACCACACAGAAAGAGAGATGAGCATTTGATTTAGATACTCTCAACATCTAGAGAGAGAGAGAGAGATTGCCCAGAAAACAAATATGTATTAATATATATTCATGCCTTCTAACCTCCACTTAAGCACAGCAGCCACTTAATATATATTTAATAAAAAATGAATAAGTGAAAGGCTATAAAAATGAATATATAACAATGAGAAGTTTCCAAAAATCTAATTAAGTTTCTGTGACAAAATTTGATCTTGAAAGAGTCACAGAATAGTTAAGAACCAGGGGCTTCGACAAGTGTCTTTCCACACCTTTCAAGGCTTCTCTGGTTTTTCTGCCCAAGATCATGGCAGCTCTGTGGCCAAGGATGCTCGCTGGGAGTCAGCGGGGCCCTCGGTGTCCCAAGATGTTCTGGAGTCCCCATCTTGCCCTTCCAAGGGCCAGAGAAGAGATGGCGAGAAGCAAGGAGCCAATACAGTTTGTCTTGCCACAACACGTTTCATTGAATGGATCGTCTCATATGTGATCAGTTAAGAGGGACATATGTGTATAGCTTGGAAGTCATGTGAGTTCATTCTGATTTTCCCAGTACATTACGGCTTTCATGTGAGCGAGAGCAAGTTTTCCAAGTAATTAAAGAAGACCATGCAACAGAGGGCAAAATCTCTCTCTCTAGCAAAAGCGACGCCTCGTTTGAGGGCGCCAGTAACTGCTGTGCTTTCCACACGTGAAGCTTCTAGAGAATCTGGAAGGACTTGTCCCCCGTATTAAAGCAGTGGGTTCTGGAAGAAGGCTACCCTCTGAGTCATATTTTTAATTTTAATGAAATTGTGAGTCCAAGGAGATACATCTGCTGAGAATTAAGTGTGGTCCGGATGCCTCTGCTGGTGCCAAGTTAACGGAGTTAGGATTTGTACGAGGGTTGAGATTGTTTTCTAAGGTCTCTGGTCAAAAGCAGTTTTGACTGATCCTTGATCTTCCCCGACCCATTCTTCCCAGGAATGCTTTTAATTTTAGCATGCGGTGGTTACGACAGCAAGGCATGAGAGCACAAACGTTTTGGTGAGTGTTTAATTTATAGGTGTCTCAGATTCCAGCCAAAGTTTTCCCGTCACTTGTGAGCCCAGTGAGATGTGTTTTGGCTTCCATCCTAGTCCCTGAAAATTCAAAGTATGTTCCCGGATTTCTAACAATTCCCAGGGGCTTTACACTTTGCCCAGCTGTCTTTGGCACTGGTCTGGCTTCCTTGCTTCGAGGGCTATCTCACTCTCTGGTGCCTGGTGTCACAGTGGCACACGTGCTTAGCCAAGGTAAGAGCTCAGATTCCCCCCACCCACCCCACGCTTGCTCATGATAGGTTCATGGGAAGCCATCTTGTGCTGGTGGTATTGCTGAAGACATGTACATAAGAGAAGAAAGTTGGTGCACAGTTCACACCTTGAGCACATCACTTTGCTCTCTTAATCACCTTCCCCTTCCTTGGAACAAAAGAGATTTTTTTCTCCTTTATATTCTTCTATGTCATGCACAGTGGCTTATTTTTTTCTCTGTTGCCAGAGCTCCTGCCAACATTCATGTTTCCAGAGCCCCACCTTTTACCCTAAGAAACTTCCCACGTTCTTCCCTTTAAAAAAAAAACAAAAAACAAAAAACAAAACCCACCATTTCCTCCTTAGGAAAAACTCTGCTATCAGCAATTAAGAGAATACACTGTTGCTCCTACTCTACTTCCAAAGACTTTCTCACCTTCCAGGTATTGCACAAAAGAATCCGATCCCTGGTACCGACTTAGACCAGAGCTCAAGTGATGCAAGGCTCCGTTTTGTTCCCCTAACTGTCGGCTGTGCGATTCCCCATGCCCTTCCCATTGCTGCTGTAAACCCCAGAGTCTTGTGTCGAGATGGCAACATTATATGATGGTAGAGCCTCTGCCAGCCTGGTGCCCCAGGGGTTCCAGGAGGCTTGACTCCCTGTAGATCAGCACTGCACAGATACCAGAAGTGGAAATAAAACTCCATTGATCTAAGTGGCGAGGTGTTTATTTCTGCCTTCTCCCCAACAATACAATCCAGCCAAACCTTTCCGAAGATACTCACTTGGCAGCCACGGCTGTGCTTTTCTTCTGTGTTTCGTGGGTTGCTCCACGGCAAGTCCCTTTATCATAGACAAGCTTCCTTGAAGGTTAAGTGTTTGCAAGAACAAACATTTTCTGTTGTTTTTGCACAGGCTTGGTAATGGCATTTCCTACCCCTACTGCTTTTGCCCCTCCTCCCCCGAAAGTGTCATTTGCTCATCCAAAAAAATATTTATTTCCTGTCTATTAGAAACCCGAAATTGTGTTAGGCCCTGGGAATTTTAAAGAAAACATGATAGATATTCTTAGAGGGGTCTGGTGTCACTTCAGTGTTTGTTGAAGATTTTCAATTCATTGATTGATTCACTCATTATTCAAAATCTATTCATCCATGGATGTGCCGTGCTAAGCAGTCATAATTCAGCAGTAAACAAGACAGACACACTCCCTGAGCCTCTGGGATCTTGAAGTCTGGGAGCAGATGTGGATATTGAACACATAACTCTGGGTGTCAAGAGTGCAATAAAGGGGAATCATAATACAAATGACAATAACTGATAGTTATACGGCTTTTATTATATGGCAGGGATGGCTCTGTGTGATTTATGTGCCATAACTTAATTAATGCTCACCATGTTACTCCCCTAGTGTAATATTAAAAGGGGGCACTGAAGCACAGAGAGGTGAAGTAATTTGCCCAAAGCCCACAGCTAGTAAGTGGTAGCTATGGATACAACTCCAGGCGTAGGGATTCTAGGACCCATACTCTTGAAGACTCCATAATTCTGACAAAATCTGATGGTCAAGGGAGACTTCCTGGAGGGGGTGATATTTTGGCTGGGTTGGAATGGAAGAGACCAGGGAAGCACATGTTGAGAAAGAAGGAATAGTAAAGGTAGGAGCTGAAGAGGCACATTTGAGCCTCTGAGGAAAGTCCTAGAGTCCAAGAATCTTATCTGCCTCACCATGCCCAGATACCTCTACACTCCTGATGTCTGCTTTTCGGGGGGGAACCCCCTGGTGTGCTAAGTAAGAAGGCTCAACCCCCCTTTCAGCCCTAGTCTCGAGAACTTGAACAGAATCTCCTTTGAGAGGAGGGCTCTGGGTCCCCACTTACCTGCGTAAGTGGGCTTACGCAAGGCTCTCCCAGTCCCGCGTCCTGTCTTACAATGACAGTGTCATTACGGAGGTGACAGACCAAGTCTTCTCTTTGTAAGGGAGGGGTTCTCAAGCCTGTGACTAGAAGGATAGAGAACATCTTGTTTTTTCCACTCCAGTAGATATTTGATAGTTTTGTGGACCTGTGGGAAAGCGCTTAAGAGTTTAGGATGAGCTGAGGGAGACAAAAAGAGGTCTGCCTTACTTCTTTTTCAAATGGTGAAAACTGCATGTCCAGCCTAAGACTGGACAGAGCAAGACCCTGTCAACCCCTCCCCACCCCCCTTCCTCCCCCCTCCTCCCTCCTCCCCCCTCTCCTATCAGAATTCCTCAGTCTTCTTCATCAGCCAAGAACTTCTTACACTGTTGGTGGGAATGCAAGTTGGTGCAGCCTCTTTGGAGAACAGTGTGGAGATTCCTCAAGAAATTAAAAATAGAACTTCCCTATGACCCTGCCATTGCACTACTGGGTATTTACCCCAAAGATACAGATGTAGTGAAAAGAAGGGCCATCTGTACCCCAATGTTTGTAGCAGCAATGACCACGGTCTCCAAACTGTGGAAAGAACCAAGATGCCCTTCAACGGACGAATGGATAAGGAAGATGTGGTCTATATACACTATGGAGTATTATGCCTCCATCAGAAAGGATGAATACCCAACTTTTGTAGCAACATGGACGGGACTAGAGGAGATTATGCTGAGTGAAATAAGTCAAGCAGAGAGAGTCAAGTATCATATGGTTTCACTTATTTGTGGAGCATAACAAATAGCATGGAGGACAAGGGGAGTTAGAGAGGAGAAGGGAGTTGGGGGAAATTGGAAGGGGAGGTGAACCATGAGAGACTATGGACTCTGAAAAACAATCTGAGGGGTTTGAAGGGGCGGGGGGGTGGGAGGTTGGGGGAACCAGGTGGTGGGTATTGGAGAGGGCACGGACTGCATGGAGCACTGGGTGTGGTGCAAAAACAATGAATACTGTTACGCTGAAAATAAATTTAAAAAAATTTTTAAAAATCACCCCCCCAATAAATAAATAAATAAATAATAAATTTAAAAAAAAGAACCACTTTGGAAACTGCAGGGTTTCCAAGCTCAGGGAAACGAGAACCTGAACTTCTCGTTTCTCAGACCTTACGCAGCTTGTAGGGCCTGAGCAGTTTTATGGCGTTCCCGTGTAGGATAAGATCACCTCTGCACTGCAACATGTAGGCTCCACTTACTTATTTACTTTCAAAAGCAAACACTCACAGATTTACTCTTACTTTCATTTTGTGGGTATGTTGCAAAGGCGGGTCTTTGCTCCCATCTCAACGGGACACCACTTTTAAATCAGTTTCAGTTTTTTTCTTCTGGGAGATGAGGGAGTTGCCTGAAGATGGCTTTCTCTGGTTTTATAAGCAAAACTCTCATGCAGCAAATCCTCCTCTGTGTTTCTGAGGCTCAGCCCAGGTGGGCCTCCCTGGCTCAGGTCAGCAACCATACAGGCTCTTTGGTCCCATCTCCCACCAGAGTCCTGGACCCTGACTTCTATTTGGGACTCAGTTGACTGCAGGGTGGATTGGCATCTCTCTACATCCTCTTTTCTCAGTGCCTCCCAAAGAAGTGGTGCCTTCTCTCTCTCTCTTTTTTTTTTTTTCAAAGGATTTTTACTGCTGATCATCGGTTGGAAAATACCAATGAAAGAGAGTGTCACAATTTCACAAACTCCCATGTTTCTCTTCCCAGGGTTTTTCATGACCTTCTTACTGAGATGATGATTCTAGTTCTTTGTGCATATTCCTGAGAAGCGATCACCAATTTTCTTTCCTTTTAGCCTGGACTTTAGAGCAGGGGGCCACATTGCCTCCTACTTTGCTCTACAAAGGGCCCCTTTCTTCCTTTTTTTTTTTTATTATTATGTTCAGTTAGCCAGCGTATAGTACATCATCAGGTTTTGATGTGGTGTTCAATGATTCATTAGCTGATTATAATCCCCAGTGCTCATCAGAATATGTGTCCTCCTTAATACCCATCACCTGGCTAACACATCCTCTCACCCCCTTCCCCTCTGAAACCCTCGGTTTGTTTCCCAGAGTCCAGAGTCTCTCATGGTTTTTCTCCCTCTCTGATTTCTACCCCTTCTGTTTTCCCTCCCTTCTCCTATGCTCTGTGCTATTCCTTATGCTCCACATATTAGTGAAACCATATGATAATTGTCTTTCTCTGCTTGACTTATTTCACTTAGCATAATCCCCTCCAGTTCCATCAATGTCAATGCAAATGGTAGGTATTCATTGATTCTGATGGTTGAGTAATATTTCATTGTATTTATGAATCCCATCTTCCTTATCCATTCATCCCTTAAAGGGCATCTTGGCTCCTTCCACAGTTTGGCTATTGTGGACATTGCTGCTATGAACATAGGTGTGCATGTGACCTTTCTTTTCACTACATCTGTATCTTTGGGGTAAACACCTAGTAGTGCAATGCTGGGTTGTAGGGTAGTTCTATTTTTAACAACTTGAGGAACCTCTGTATCATTTTCGAGAGTGGCTGTACCAGCTTACATTCCCTCCTTTCTCCACATCCTCACCAACGTTTGTTGTTTCCTGCCTTGTTCATTTTTGCCATTCTAAATGGTGTGAAGTGGTATCTCATTGTGGTTTTGATTTGAATTTCCCTGATAGATAATGAGGATGAACATTTTTTTCATATGTCTGTTAGCCATTTGTATGTCTTCTTTGGAGAAGTGTCTGTTCATGTCTTTTGCCCATTTTTTGACTGGATTATTTGTTTTTTGGCTGGTGTTGATAAGTTCTTTATAGATGTTGGATACCAGCACTTTATCTGTAATACCATTTGCAAATATCTTCTCCTGTTCCACGGGTTGCCTCTAAGTTTTGTTGACTGTTTCCAAAGGGCCCCTTTCTAAAACTTCAGCCTCAAGAGTCAGCTTAGGGAAAAACACAGGAGTTCCTTCATCTAAACTGGATACTTTAGGTCTATGTCAACTTTCAGACTAGGAATTCCCACCTCTCTGAGAGTTGTTGCCCTTCCATACCCAGTCTTCTCATATCTCTTCTATGGTCAAGTGTATTTTAATCTTCCTCTTGACTAACATATCCCATTCAGAGTACACATACAAACACACACACAGTTTGCCTATTTGTTGCCAACTCAGATAGTTAAAATAACTAATGATCATAGCATTCAAGAAAAGATATGAGACTATGGACTCTGAAAAACAATCTGAGGGTTTTGAAGGGGTTGGGGGTGGGAGGTTGGGGGATCCAGGTGGTGGGTATTGGAGAGGGCACGGATTGCATGGAGCACTGGGTGTGGTGCAAAAATAATGAATACTGTTACGCTGAAAAAATAAAAAATTAAGAAAAAAAGAAAAGATATGAGGCAACCAAACGAGATTTCTTTTCAGAAGCTCTCAACATCAAGGTTGTGCATCTGTAGGTCAGTATCCACCCAATTAGAAGGAGAGTGAGAGTCTTTCTTCTTCCTGCCATGACATCCTCTCCATGCCAAGTGCATTATCTGACCATTTGTAGGTCCTCAATAAATATTTGTTAAATGAACAAGTAACAGTTGAAAATCACTCAAGGAACCGATAGATTAGGAATATAGATTTCCATGAATTCTAGCATCAAACATGTATCCATCTCTGTGATTGGTTTTTAAGTTCCTGTGATCAGGAGCTCCGTCTTTCTAGCAACGGTAATGACTGCTTGTGCTATGTAGCACTGCTTATTATAAATCACTTTCTCTTTTACTGCTCACTACAACCCGAGGCATTATTGTTATTTACACATCAGAAATCTAAGGCCCCAAAAGGGGAAATAATTTATGCAGTTCTTAAAGCCTGTAATCTGGAATTTGAAGCCCCCGTTTACCAACATGTGGCACAGGGCTCTTTCCTTTATGCCTTGCCCTGCCCACCCTATTTATCTTGAATTGAATTTGTGGTTTTATGCAGTAGGAGAAAGTACAGAACCAAGCTGGCCTCTATTCAGATCTGGTCTTGACGTACTAATGACTAAGGATGGTAGACTGGGGGGAGGGGGAAAGCAGTGGGCAGGACTCATGTCCTGCCAGAGACATTGCCACTGTTTTCCCATGGCTGAATATTAGGTTGCTGTCTGGATTGCCAGATTGAATCAAGCATCTCTTTCAAAGCCTACCATCATAAAATTTATTTCCTCAGGTGATCTTCTTATCATTTTTCCCTTTGTTAACATATTTGAGAATAATCAGAGATGCAGTATCAGGTCAGGTTTCAAGGACAATTGATTTATTGACTTTGACTTTGGACAAAATGTCAAGAGAAGGAGGCTGACTCCTGAGGTTACTGCCTTTATTGGAAGTTATGGCCTTCCCTGGGGCCTGAGCTTCATTCATTCGTTCAATGGATATTTGTTCTATATGAGATATGCCTCCTGTTTTTAATTTTGTACACTTGAACATAGGCATGAATGGAGACTCCACGTTATTGTTGGCCAACATCATCAATTTACTCATCATATAATTATTAGTCCCTTCTATGCACAAGGCTGTACGTGAACACTATAGGATATGGCATCCAAATTTAATGGCTACTGGGTGTAGGGGGATGGGTTTTTTCCACGTCCCTTTTTACATGACTACTTTGCAAAATTTTCTGTTGTTTCCACATTGATGACTGGGGTTGGGGGACGGTGTGTGGGTAAGGGGTTCCTTCTGATCAAAAGCCAGAGGTTCTCCTAACCCTTAAAGGTCAGACAAAGTTTACTCACCGAGAGATTCCTGGGGTTTTCCCCATAGCACATGACTTATAAGCAGGGATCTTGGGGATTCTGCTGAAGTGTGGCTCTTGAGCTGTTCTATTCTAGTTTTGGTGCCTGAGTGAGCTCTCTACTGTTGTACCCCATCGGTGAATTTTACCCCATTTATGTCTACAAATACAAGAGCTTTATAAGGTGGAAAACTTCTTCTTCTTCTTTTATTTTATTTTATTTTATTTATTTATTTAACAGACAGAGATCACAAGTAGGCAGAGAGGCAGGCAGAAAGAGAGAGAGGAAAGGAAGCAGGCTCCCCGCTGAGCAGAGAGCCCGATGTGGGACTCGATCCCAGGAACCTGAGCCAAAGGCAGAGGCTTTAACCCACTGAGCCACCCAGGTGCCCCAAGGTGGAAAACTTCTTAATATCTTAGCAGTTAAAGCTTCTCTTGTCCACCCGGTGAATGCCCCCCCTCGAAGGAGCACATTAGAGTAACTGTGTATGGCAGGTAAAGTGCTTTCTAAGGAAAATGGTTTGAATTCAGGAAACCTATTAGAGCACATTAACCAAAAGTGGTTCAAAAGGATGGGAAATTGCCACACCTCAATATCCTGGATTTGCCCAGCTCTCATACTATCTTAATGTGAGAGGGAAAAAGAACAGTTCATTCTATTCTAGAGAAGTCTTTCCTCAGGAAGTTTAAAGAGAACAAATTTAGTGGGCTGTGGTCACAGAAAAGGAACTCTCTTCTTGTCCAGTGTGCATGGTTTCAGTCCTTATAGAGTTTATAGTCTGGCAGGGGATTCAGAGAGGCAAACAGACAAGTTTCATATTAGATAATGGGACAGGAACTCAGTGCCATGGGGACACATTTTAGGAACAGTTTACATGGCCTCAGAGGATTGGCCGAAAGCTTCTAGTAGGAAGTTTCATTTGATGCTGAAGGATGATCAGTAGCAAATCACAAGAAGTAGAGGAGGGGTGGGTGGTAGTGAAAAAAAGGAGCCCAAGGCTAGGGAAATGGCATGTGCAAAGGCCTGGAGGTATAAATAAACATGCTGGAGGCAGGGAATGCAAGCAGTTCCGTAAGTCTGGATTATAAGATCGGGTTGAAATGAAGCAGGCAGGAGGCTGGAGGGAGGAGATGTGGCTTATGGTGGGGAAGGCTAGCTAGAGATTAAACCAGAGAGATTAACATGGCCCCATATCACACAAGGCCTTACAACCTATGTCCTTTTCCCACATTGGCTTGGCTTGCTATGAGACTTCCTTTGTTCGGGCCAATGGAATGGTAGCAAAGGCATGAAAGTCACTTCACATTAGGCTTATTCTTCTTGCTGCTTTGGGAGTAAGCCACCCTATGAAGGCATTCAGATTAACTAGCTAGATGGAGGGAGACAGGTGGCTCAATTGCTCCCATCACACCAGCTAATCCTGAGGCATCCAGGGCCAGCCAGCCCTGGACTGATTCACTGAGGATCAGAACACAAACACAAGAATGAGCCCAGCTGACATCACGTGGAGCAGAAATAAGCCATCCCAGCTGAGCCTGGTCCAAATCGTCAACCTGCAGAATGACCAAATAAATGGTAGTCATCTTAAGCCAGTAGTTTTTGGGGTGGTTTGTAATGCAGTAATAGAAAATAATACAACCTCCATCTCTATCAAGTTCCTAAGGAAGCAGAACATGTAAGAACCAATAGACGGATATGTCAGAGTTCTACTTTATCATTTGCAGATCCAGCATCCAACAACCCCAATGTATAAGGTCTATGTTAAAAGTTGTATTGAGCTTTTGGTCCTGGAGGTCCAAGAGAGACTCCTATTTTCTTCCGAAGCAAAACTTGAGGAAGAGCATGCTTTTGGTTGTCTGTGGGGCAAAAGAGAAATATCCTGAGAAGGACTGATTCAGTGCAGAGTGGAAGTGGAGATGCAGAAGAGGGCAAGGCTCCTGGGTATGCTGACGACTAAAGAATGATGCAAAACCAAGGTGTTGGGTCCTAGCCAATTAGATGGGCAGCTCTCTCTCCTCAGGGGAGGACAGAGTCAGAGTGAGGAAGGGGTGACAAGTGATGATAACAAGAGGGAAACGTTGTGTCCTTCATTCAGAAGACACTGGGTGAGAGCCTATAATGGCCTCTATTCTTCAAGAGCTCCTTCTAGCTGGAAAGAGGTGAACACATGCAGGTCAGTCAGAACTCAGAAGTGACTTGGGATTTCAGCCAAGAGAATGTGATCCAAGGAATTGGTGAGATAGATGTTGGGGAGCTGAAAAAGCCAAAAGGGGGAATTCAAGTTCTACAGAGATTGTGACTATGGGGGAAGAGCCACCACTGCAGCATCAAGGGGACAATGGGAGAGGGTGGGGTTACCAGGACCACACGAGCTGGAAGTGGGCTGGAAGTGGGCTGGAAGGAGCCCAGACTTTGCCTCTGTGGTTGTATCTCTGAAATTTGGAGGTCCCCATGGAGATGGGGTGCAGAGGTATGGATGGTCCAAGGGGAGGGCATTGACCAGCTGCCGAGGACATCCCTGAGAGGTGTGATGAGGCTGACCCCGGGAGTATGTAAAAAGGCTGGAAAGTCACACCCATGCTGTGCCCAGTGAAAGACCCTTGCTGAGGCAGAGCTGGCAGAAACTGCAAGCAAATGGACAGGAGCAAGTCCCTTCCCTCCAATTCCCTCCCCATGCTGGATCCCTGCAATGCCTCGGAAGGGCAGAATCTAATCAGAAGCCCTGGCTAAAGGAGACGTGGTTTGCAGAGCCCCTGCCTTCTTCAGCATCAGAAGCAGAGCGAAGGGTGGGTTTGGAGCTGAGAGACAGTGACTTCATCCCTGGTTCGTGGACTGCGAGATGTGTGGAAGCGTCCTCAGGGCTGGTCTCCTAGATCTGATGATTCCCAGAGTCTATTGTTAAGGTCTGCAAAAGGCAGACTCCTTAGAGATGGCTTTCTAGAAATAGTGCTCGTGAGACTTGAGTTTGGATGGTATGAGAGATGCATTCAGGTGGTATGCAGCCGTGGAATTATATAACCTTGAGCAATATCCCGAGAGCCTTGCTTTTTTTTTTTTTTTTTTTTGTTTGTTTGTTTTCTTCATTTTCCCTATTTCTGATTAAGGCAAGCAAAGTCCCAGGTCGTGTCAGCAAATCTTTAGCAGGATTCTAACCCTTGCTGTAATACATTTTAACAAAGACAGAGGAAGCCTCAGGCTCAGAATCCTTAGCAGGCAGCATTTAAGAGTTTAATAACATTTTGTCTGAGTAGTATTTATTCCCTATGCCTACCTTCCGTTTTTTTATTTACTAAGAGGTTCCTGTTTAAGTAAATTTATTTGAGGAAAATGTAAGTAGATTTAAAACTATATCATGAGGAAAAAAGAGAGGTATATAGGTAGAGGAAAAAAGGGAAAAAAGATCTTGAAAGTGGTGCGGAAATTACCCAGGTTTAGGGAAAACCAGCCCCCACTCCCAGGCCTTTGACTGCAGATTAAGCTTTGATACAATTAGAGTGAAGAGTGGTGAATTTTGCTTATTACAAATGGGGGATGTTTGGCTAGTAATTTTGAGCAGTGGGCTTCTTGCCCTGCTTGGGCGTGTGGGCATGGGGGTTGTGGAGGGAAGGATGCCTGGACTGACCCCTGGAGGCATGTTGTCATTTGGGAACACCCCTCCCCAAAAGCAAAAGGTTTGGGGCCAGATGGGCACAACTTCTTAGAAACCAGACATAGAGATTTGACTTCTACACCCTGATTTCACATGTTCTCCCAGTGGAGACTTGGTTTTCTTAGCACCAATCCTTTAGTGAAATAATAATCACTTTCCCTTCTATTTTCTCATGTCCTATGAGCATTATCCTATGGGAACATAGCCCCATGAAGCCCAGGATATTATGTGAGTATATGAATGAGTCAACAACAAAAGAGCTTAAGGGTTTTCAAACTTGAAAACAGAGTATAGGGTTGCTCTGGACATTGTGGAGCAGACGTCCAGATTGGTTTCTTGGGAACCCCTCATTGGCAGAACCATAGTGACTCAAGAAACATGTCTTTTTACTTTAAATTTTATTTTATTTTTTCAGTGTTCCAAGATTCATTGTTTATGCACCACACCCAGTGCTCCATGCTATACGTGCCCTCCAGAAACACATTTTTTAAAAGAGCTTTTGGGATAGGGAGAGAGCAGTTTTAGGTTCATAACAAATTGAGAGGAAGGTAGAGATTTCCCCAATGCCCCCTGCCCCCACACCTGTGTAGCCCCCACCCCCACATCACCATCCCCAACCAGAATGATACATTTGTTACAACTGGTGAACCTACACTGACGTCACAATCACCCCAAATCCATAGTTGACTTTGGGGTTCACTCTTGGTGTTGTACATACTATGGATTTGACAAATGTGTGATGACATGTATCCACTATAGTATCATGCAGAGTATTTTCACTGCCCTAAACATCCTCTGTGGTTCCCCTACTCTTTCCTCCCCTACCCCCACCCAAATCAGCCCCTGCAACCACTCCTTTTTTTAGTGTTTCCATAGTGTTGCCCTTTTCAGATCATCACATAGTTGGAATAACACAGAATGTAGCATTTTCAGATTGGCTTCTTTCACTTAGTAACCTGCATTGAAGTTTCCTTTATGTTTCTTCATGGCTTGATAGTTCCTTTCCTTTTATCACTGATTATAACTAATATTTCACAGTCTGGGTGGACCACAGTTTATTTACCCATTCACCTACTGAAGGACATCTCGGTTGCTTCCAAGTGTTGGCAATTATGAATAAAGCTTCTATAAACATCCCTGTGCAGATTTTTGTGTGGACATAAGTTTTCTGTTCCTTTGGTAAATACCAAGGAGTGTAATTGCTGGATTGTATGGTAAAAATATGTTTAGTTTTGTAAGAAACTGTCAAATTGTCTTTCAAAGTGGCTGTACCATTTTTGCAAGGAAACACATTTTGAAAATCAGATTCCAATTATTCTTCTAACAGCTCTACAAGGTGTTTAAAAGTTTACTCTTATCTTAGAAATGAAGAAATGGGAAGTCCAGGGCATTCTGTGATGAGCCCAAGAACAGAGCTGTGAGGGGCAAGGATGGGGGCTGCTGTGTAGGATTTCATCATGAAGCTTTGCTTTGTCTTTAAGTACAAGAGCCATCAGCAACCCCCAAGACTCTTTGAATTATTCTCCCTCTAATAAGTATCGAAGTTAGTTCAAGTCAATTCACAGAGAACAAGAAATCAAACTTTTTTTCGGAGTCGGAGTCATGTAAATGAGTAACTTTTTTTTTTTTTTTGACAGGGAGGATGGGGGGAAGGACAGAGGAAGAGGGACAGAGAGAATCTTAAGCAGGTTCCATGCCCAGCATGGAGTCTAAGGTGGGGCTTCATCTCAAAACCCTGAGATCATGACATGAGCTGAAATTAAGAGTCAGACACCTAACTGACTGAGCCACCCAGGTGCCTCAATGAGCAACCATTTGTTGAACGCTTTACTCCTGTTCATTTTTTAGTTGACTGCTAGGACACTGTGTAATCTCCATTTTTACCCACTAAATCAATTAATTCGATGGTGTCTCAAGGAGGTAGATGCCCTTGAGGTTAAATAATATCAGTAGAACTTCCTTCTCATAATCAATTCATACTTGAGAACCTTCTTTTTCTGGGTCATAGGGGCATCTCACTATGAACTCCTATGATGCTTTTAGAAGCATATAGTTTCTCCGGTAGAGAATTTTAAAAATTAACAATGACTTTTAAAGAATCTTGAAGTCTTTGAATTTAAATGACATTCAATCCAACTTCCTATTTCCTAATCTTTTAAAATGGCCATAAACGCAAATTACTGAATGTATGGCTGAATGTTGTCAGCAATGGCAGGAGACAGCTGGAGCTGAAGGATTGTACATTCTGTGAAGCAGTCTGTTGCATTGCTGGGAAACTCCTTATTAGAAAGTTCTTCCTAATATGGGATGAAAATATGCCTGCTTATAAGCTCTACCCAGCAAATCAGAGATTCAGAGTGTTATGGAAAAGGGATGGGGTGTCTGGGTTGCTCAGTGGGCTAAATGTCCGACTCTTGGTTTCGGCTCAGGTCATGATCTCAGGCTTGTGAGATGGAGCCCCATGCATGTCAGTCTCCACACTTAGCTCAGAGTCTCCTTGAGATTCTCCCTCCTTTCCCCTCTGTCCCTTCCCCCAATTTGCACTCATACACACTCTCTCTCTAAAACAAACAAGCAAACAAACAAACAAATAAATAAAATCTTAAAAAAAAGAATAGGGGTCTAACATTTTTGGGTACTTACTATTTCTTATTCTGGTTATGATTTTACATTCAGTCTCTCTTCTGTGAGACAGTGATCATCATTCCCATTTTGTAGATGGAGAAATCAAGGCTAGGCCAACTTGAACAACCTCTCACTTTCATTAATAAAAGATCTAATTGGTATTAGAATATCACTTCTGCAGGATCTAGACCTGTATTATTCCAATTGCCTCACTTCTGAGAGTGCCCAAAGCTCTCAGAAATATTGTAATCGATAGTTCTCAACATTCTTTCCTTTCCATACTATTCATAGTCCTATAAAACCAGTTCTCAGTAATGGGAGTTGGGGGAACAGAGAGTTACACCATTTCCCTCTTTGGCTTGGAAATCGGTTACCAGAATCTCCAAGAGGCCTGCACAGTTTGAAGGAAGCATACCCTGAAAACATTGACAACTCCCCAGTCCTCTTGCCATCCTATGTATATTTTCATTCAGAATCTCTGATCATCTCAACTGCATTTTACCAGTGAGAAATTGACTGCCCCAGTGGGTACATTTCAGAAGAAATGTTGGTAAATGAATGTTCACTTAACATGGCTCTGCAGAGGGAGGAAGTTTGAGTGTCTGTTAAAAGGCAGCTAGGTTAATTCAAAGTCACCTTCCAACTGGCACCTCTTCAGTGCAGATAGACACACATTTGGGGGACTTCAAAAGCAACTTTTTCTGGAATTTGAAAGCTGTAACCAAGGTGAATTATCAGAGTTAGTGCAATCTTCAGCATCATTTATCTGCATGAAAGGGATTTGGAATGGATGTGCCCATGACTTGAGTTTAGGGTCAATGTGGAAGACATTTTTCACAATTTTCAAATTAGTGTAGGCAAATTAATGTCTGGATAAATCATAACTAACCTACTCACTGGGCTTTAAAGACACATTCGATGTCAGCTCTCATTTCAGTTTTTCTTTTTTTCAGAGAGAAAGAGAGTGTGCGATTGGGGGTGTGGAGGGGTAGCAGGAGAGGGAGAGAGAGAGAACCTTAAGCAGACTCCACATCCAGCACGGAGCCCAATATGGGGCTTGATCTCATGACCCTGAGGTCCCAATCTGAGCTGAAATCAAGAGTCAGATACTAAACCGACTGTGCCAGCCAGGTGCCCCTCATTTCAGTTTTTCATCTCTGATAATGTTATTTGACAAAAATTCTCTGTGTGTTCTTCCTTGTTGAGTTGTAGATGGATAGATTCATTTGACTGATATTTTTGGAAGAAGGCTGAAGTTTACTTGCTCAGTTCTTATTTAGGACATGGGAAATAATTAGTGTTGGCTGATTGCTAATGGAAGGAAGAGAGAATTATTGTCTTTCTTATGTGATAGGATTATTTACAAACATCATGGTATTAAACTTTCACAATAACCCTTTGAGTGCATATTATTGCCTTTATATTATAAATGACAAAATTGAGGCTAAAGAGGTTTAGTACCTTATCAGAGACTAAATGGACATGGAGGGCCAGAACTAGGATTTGAGTCTCCTCGATTAACACTAGACAAAATCTCCCAGAGTCTAGAGAAGTCCCTTGGATTTAGAATAGAACTTCAAAGCTGTAATTTAGTTGTTGAGATATAACAACAATTGACATCACATAGCTTTTCCTTTGAACCAGGTCAAGTTCTATTATGTACACCTTATATGTAATGTACTAACTCATGTAATCCAGCAATACTTTAGGTAGGTATTTACATTATTCCCCATTTTACAGTTGAGGAAACAGGCATAAAATGCTTATTCCCACATTTTTGGTCCCACAACTAGTCAGCAGAGAAGAAAAGAGTCGCATTAATGTATCTGGCTCCATACTTTTAACTGCTAAGCTATATTGGATTTAGGTGAGAAAAAGGATTTTGTTAATGAAAAAAGGTTATTGCACGGAGCCTAGAATATGTCCTTCCTTCATGGAGGAGGAGTGAGGTGCTCTGACAGATGATGATGACAGTTCAGCTGAGTAATGAACTGGTAAGATGAGTTGTATGATCTTGAAGAATGTTACCAAAATATACTTGTTCTGACATCAGGATCAGCAAACAATTTCCTGGGAGAATTTGATTTCCCATGTGACATCCCTAAAGGCAGAGACCAGCTCTTGGGGGTCCCTCTGCATCACTACCCTCTGCCTATAGGCTGAGTCCAAGCTCCTCATTTTCATGGTCCTCCCTGATGTGACTTCTCCCTTTCCTTTTCTTCTCCAGCTTCCATCACTTGCATCCTGCCCTCCATTGTTGTAAACTTGTGTCTCAAATAGGTTGTTCCTGGAATGAGTGGGCCATTTCATGCCGCCGTAGCTTTATGAGCACTCTTCCCTCTGTCTGGAGTGCTCTTTCTCACCATCTCCATATGACAGACTCCTACTTACCCTTCACAACTCAGCTCAAGCAGCTGCTACTCTCAAATCTTTCCTGATTTCCTCCAAGCAGGGTGAATGCCCCTCTCTTCAGTGGCACTGAGGTCCCCAGACTTGGATTTTCGTGCTCATCTCTAGCTTCATGTGCATTTACTATGCCTGTCTTGAGAACAGACTGTCAGCTCCTAAAGGAAAGAGCTCATTTTTGTTCATCTTCATATTCACAATATCTGGCACATAATGCAACTAGGCATTGAATGAATGATTGAAAAATAAATTTAACCTGTTTAATAGTTTCATCAATAAACAGGAGATTTGTTGGAAATATATTGGTACCTACATTACCTATCAGGTCTCTTGTAAATTTGGGTGGTGTTAATCTATCCCCTTGAATTATATCACTTCTAGATATTGAGACAAATTTGAGGAACCAAATTTACAAAACTAGAGATTAAACTGTAGGAAAAAAAGATTCCAACAAGGTATTGCTGTGTTCTAAGGGTGCAGGCCAGACTCCTAGTGTGATACTTCTTCTCTAAACAAAAAGAGAATCTTCCCAGAAGGACAATATACTACCTAACGATACACTATACTACTATACTAACAATATACTAACAATATTACTATTTGTCATTGTCCTAAATTGTCAGTTGTGGATGTTTTTATGGAAAAGGATTATTGCCAGTAAACAGATTTAGATGAAGAGCACTTATTGAACACCTGAGCTAAGTGCCGAAGTCTCCTCTTATATATTTTCATGGATATCAACCTAATCTGATTCAATTTCACTTGCCTTGATTTTTACAACAATCTTAGGAGATTTGGCCAATTATTTCCAATTCAGCGAAGGGAAATCTGAGGCCAGAATAGTACCAGATTTATTTAACGGGGTGTAAGAAGTAAGAAAAAGAGCTGGTGTTTGAGTCCAGATATTCTGACTCCAAGCCCAGTGCTCTTTCTGCCCTCTTGGAACAAAGTATTTGAGGCAAAAGTATTGACTTTGCTAATTCAATTTGGTTAGGATGAAGTGGTCTCTCATCTCAGGTTGTGTTATTTATTGGCAGATAAGACAAAATTTGAGTTGGGTGTAGTAAACACCCATGTGCTCTGACCCAGTCATTCAAATCTCCCATCTTTCTTGCTCTTGCCAGCAGATCCCCAGAAGGAGCTGTCTACATCAGCAGCCCCTACTCCTTCAACCCCCACTCATTGCTCAGTGTCCTGGCATTTGGATTTTATCTCCACCACTGTTGGAAGAGAGCATTATTTCCCTACCCTCTCATTTTTGTTTTGAAGAATGGCAACTTTTCCTTTCCTTTCCAGAAGGGAGCTTTGTGAAAAAGGCAGCTTCACTATTCCCTCCACCTCTCTATAGATGGATAGATTCACTTGGCTGATGATATTGGAAGAAGGCTGAGGTTTACTTGCTCAATGATCCTCTCCTTTTTTTCAGGCTTATCTGTGCATCCTTATACAGTGAGCTTACTTGGGAGCATCCTACCCTGCAGCTGAAAGAACTAAACTGGGGAGAAGAAGGTCAGCACAAGGGAGAGGGAGAAGTAGCAAGCCTCCTGGACCATATATCTCAGCTACATTTTGCTTTCTATCTAATTTTTGTCTCTTAATTTCTCAGTTGATTCTGTGCATAGTCAGGGAAGGTAGGGATGCTACTGATTGGCTCTCCCTAACTGGTCACACTCCATTGCAATTACTCTCCTCATTTGTGGCTTCCTAATGTCCATGTCCAAAGACTATCTCAGTTACATTTGGTAGTAGTGATCACTTCCTTCTGTCTTGAAACTTCTCTTTTCTTGTTTTTCCTTTCCTGGTCATTCTTTTCTTATCATCTCTTTTCTTCTCTACTGCCTCCTTCTTCCCTTCAGCTCGGATTCTTGGTGTTCACAGCTAGCCCCTCTTATCAGTCTTTGAGTTATCCTTGAGCAGTTGCACATGCCTCTGGAGGTTTTAACTCCCACCTCTAGTCCGATGACACGCCCTTTAGGTTTTTCCCAACATAAACACTTGTGGATGCAGCTACTTAATGGATGTCTTCATTTAGATGTTCCATGAACATCACAATTTCAAACATGTCCTAAACCAAACCGACTGTTGTCCGCATTAAACTTGCTCCACCCACTTCTACAAACTCCTTTAATGGTACCATTAGTCTCTGTGGAGTTGGCAGCCTAGGAGTTATTCTTGATTCTGTCCTCTTCCTCAGATCTGCATTCAATCAGTTGCCTTTCTGACCATTTTTACCTTATATGTATTTTAATTAATTCTCTTCTCTCATCCCTCCTAGAGCTCTGTCTTTATTCAAAACCTCATCATCTTTCACCTGAATTATCGCTCTAGCTTTCTATTTCCTACACACAGGTTCACCTCTAATACATCATCCTTGCAGACACTGTAAAGATATTTCTGAAACAAAAACAAGACAATGGCACTCCATTTAAGGTCCTTCAGTTGCTCCCTAACAACCACAGGGTAAGGTCCATGTTCCTTAATGCATACCACACGACCTCAAGATATTTCTTCCTCAACCACCTAATTTCTACCTCATGCTTCACCCTCTAGTAAAATGAATTTTTAAATAATCTCTACACATATTATGCTGCCGCTTGTATTTCTTTACCACAAAACGATCTTCCCGCATTTCTTTGCCTGGATAATGACAACTGTGCCCAGTGACTACATCCTCTAGGAAGTAGACTTGAAATCTGTCCTTGGACTGGGTATGATACCACCCTCCCATTCTTCCAATTCAGCTCTGCTTCCCCTGTCATGTCATTCATCATGCTGCACTGTACTAACCTCCTTGGCTCCTTGGGATGACAAGGATCGTGTGTTGCTCATTCTCACACCCCAGCTCCTAGTATAGGACCTGGCACAGAGTAGGGACTCAGTGGATTTTAACAGAACAGAATTGAGCAACACTATGGAATATTTAGAGAATAAGAATAAAGTATTTTAACTGAATCAAAGAATTAAGTAGGGCATGGCCAAGAACAGAGCTATTCTTTCTTTCTATTTGTCAGGGCTCACCAAATAAGATTAAACAAAATAATCTGGTGTAGAAGACATCCATGTACACTATCCAAATCATTCAGATCCCTCCCTATCCAATTTCTCTCTTCCTTCCTTTCCCTTCTTCTCTAAAAGCAGGTCTGGATAGACCAGGACGATCCAGAGTTTATTGGCCCTTGGGTAAGAGACACTAACAATAAACTGCTTTCTGGATAGCCTTTGTTTTGTTGGAGTCCTTTCATTCTTAAACTCTTCCCAAGAGGAGTGAAGGAGAAGCTGTAGGACCAGAGTGATGTAAGATGATGGAGAGAAGCAGGCATGACAGAGAAGTCTTGAGCCTGATCATCTCTGCCCTTAAAGGATCTAACAAAAGACCTTGGCAACCATGACTACCCCAGGCTGCCCCTGCTTCTGAAACTGACTGCTCTAGAGGATTTTGTCTCTCTGACCTTTCCATCTCAGGCCTTGAAGCTGCCCTGAAGGCTTTGAGGGGAAATTTTAGCTCCTAAGTATTTGCACCTTGCCCATTTCTCCTTGTACTGGAACTGGCTTCACAACTCCTAGTATTTCCTTTCATGTTTGCATATAGCTGTCTGAGTTACAAAGTACTTCCACATACTGCGTTTCCTTTAACATTCCTATCTGTCCTATGAGCCAGTATATCATGCCCTAGAGCATGGATCTAGTAACAGAGGGGTCTGGATTAGAACTCAGGTACTTATTGTGATGACCACTAGGTGTTGCATGTAAATGATGAATCACTAAATTCTATGCTTGAAACCAGTATTAAACTGTACATTGACTAACTGGAATTTAAATAAAAACAACAAAGGAAACAGTCAACAAAACAAAAAGGCAACCCACGGAATGGGAGAAGATATTCGCAAATGACACTACAGACAAAGAGCTGATAACCACTATAAAGAACTCCTCAAACCCAACACTCAAAAAACAGATAATAACATAAAAAATGGGCAGAAGACATGAACAGACACTTCTCCAAAGAAGACATGCAAATGACTAAGAGACACATAAAAAAATGTTCATCATCATTAGCCATCATGGAAATTCAAATCAAAACTACATGGAGATACCACCTTACACCAGTTAGAATGGCCAAAATTAACAAGACAGTAAACAACAAGTGTTGGAGAAGATGTGGAGAAAGGGGAACCTCTTACACTGTTGGTAGGGATGCAAGTTGGTGTAGCCACTTTGGAAAACAGTATGGAGATTCCTTAAGAAATTAAAAATAGAGCTACCCTATGACCCTGCATTTGCACTAGTGGGAATTTACCCCCAAAGATGCAGATGTAGTGAAAAGAAGGGTCATCTGTGCCCCATTGTTCATAGCAGCAATGACCACAGTCGCCAAACTGTGGAAAGAGCCAAGATGCTCTTCAATGGACAAATGGATAAAGAAGATATGGTCCATATATACAATGGAATATTACACCTCCATCAAAAAGGATGAATACCCAACTTTTGTATCAACATGGATGGGACTGGAGGAAATTATGCTGAGTGAAGTAAGTCAAGCAGAGAGAGTCAACTATCATATGGTTTTGCTTACTTGTGGAACATTAGGAACCACACAGAGGACATTGGGTGCAGGAGAGGAGAAATGAGTTGGGGAAAATAGAAGGGGGGAGATGAACCATGAGAGACTGTGGACTCTGAGAAACAAACTGAGGGTTTTGGAGGGGAGGAGGGTGGAGGGTTAGGCGAGCCTGGTGGTGGGTATTAAGGAGGGAACATATTGCATGGAACACTGGGTGTGGTCCATAAACAATGAATCTTGGAACCCTAAATAAAATTAAAATAAATAAATAAATAAATAAATAAATAAGTACTTGAAAAAAATGAACTTAGGTCTCATTATTCCAGAAACGGTATCTTTCTATTGTTCAATATTGGAAGAAAAATGAAGAAAGTCTCTCACATTGATCTCTCAACTATTTGTGGATACTGGTAAATAATTATATTTACTACCTCTAAGTTAAGTGCTGGACATCTCAGAATTTTTATAAGAAAGTTCACTTTACCACCGAATGTGCAAGCAGTTCTCTCATCTGGTCTAAAACACCTGGAAAAGGAAGTGAGTAAAAACATCTGTTCTTTTCATCTGTACAGTACCCTCTTTACCACTGCACCTCATTTTCTTGTTTCTCTCTTTTCATAAGGTTATCTTATTTTCCTTGTCAAAGTGATTTGTTTAGAGATTAGGAAATATGGTCTGAGATGGACCAATTATAGTCTTCCATGGGACTTTCTGCTGGAATTTTTAGAAAGACTTACTTCCACTGGAAATAAACTATGGGTTTGGGGTTTCCAGCGCCATCTTTTCCTTCATGTGGAAAGACCCTCTGTGAGAATTGAAAAGAATAACAGGATCTCCACTATTTTGACAGGTCCTCAGGATCTTTCTTGCCTAACTTTTGTATTTTTCTAGACTTTTTAATGATGTAAGTCAATGAGTCAAAAATTCCTTTTTCCTTAAGCTTCATTAAGTTGGGTTTCTCTTACTTGTACCCAAAGTACTTTAATTTCTATTTAACAGATAAAGCAGAGACATTATCTAAACCTTTATATGTTTCATAGTTTATAGTGGTATAAGTAATGTTGGAAAATTTCTTCTTTCAGATGATAATATCTTCCTACTACTAATGTACAGGTGCCTCTGTAAGAATCTGTATATTCATGGAGATCAACCCAGGGCTCTGAGCCACACTCTTGGCCTAATGTATTATGTGTAACTCTTCTTGATTCAGACAGGTGACCTTGAAACTGAGTAACTCTCATCTGGCTCCACCAGCCGATTTGGCCCAGACCCAGCATTGATCCTCCAGTTTGTCCTTTAACATATCTGAGCCTTTTGTGATTGGCTCCAGGTTGGGCAGCTCCTCTGTCAAGTGCCCTGCACACTCTTTCACAATGAGGTTGATATTGTTTATATCTGGTCCTTCCTAGACATTCAAGAACCCATTGATCAATCTCCCTTCAGATCAAGCAGGCCACTCATATTTCCGCCGTATCTCTGCCATCTGTGGACATCCATTTCCCAGGGACCTTGCAGAGCCAGCTTCAGAGGTAATTTTTTTCAGGGAAGGCTGTGACCTGACAAGTAGTGTGAAGCTGTATTGAAAGCATTCACTACCAGCTGAAGCCCAGGGTACACTTGGACCGGTTTCTAGAGAGAAATTCTTTTGGAAAGTGAATGCTTCTGTTCAAATATTAAAAAAAAATAAAGAAATGAAAAAAGTTTCCCTCAGAGTCTTTAGTTTGTCTGACCTCTTAAAGGTATTAGGTCTCTCCCACTGTCATGCCAAACAGGAGATGGCACTTAAAAATAGACCCCCTGAGACCCTAGCATTTGTTACTACTTTGGTGTTAAACTACTTGACAAAACCTGCTCTGCATCTCTCGACCTTTTCATGATTATCGAAGATGCCCATCCCTGTGCCATTCACCAGCTGTTTTATTTTCCTCTATCCGTTTTCTTGAAATCTGAGTGCATCCTGATATAATGCAACAAGAAGTGAGAAACTAGAACCCTTGGCTTGCAGCCCTATGGTTTATTTTCATGCATTGGTCATAGCTTTTCCCAGTAGTTGATGGTTCAGCAGTTGCTACTGCCCTGCGGTTTGAGGACAATTCTGAGGTTTCTTCCTTAGTAGAAATTTGGATTGTGCCTCTGGTCTTGCTCTTCTCCCCTGCCTGACCACAAACACCCCTTCAATGTGCCTAGTTCATTCCAGTCCCCATACCTTGTATTTTCCCAAGTTTCCTAGAATAATGTTTCTTTTTCTGTTCACCATGGCCTGGATCTCAGTGTGAGCTTCCCAAAAAGGAAAATTCCTGAATATTGGCCTTAGGAGTAACCATGGCATAATGGTCAGGGTTCTCCAGAGAAATAGAAGCAAGAGAGAGAGAGAGGTACACAGGGGTTGAGAGAGAGAGAGAGAGAGAGATTGAATGATTTACCATAAGGAATTGGCTAATGTGATTATGAAGGCTTAGAAGTCCCAGGATCTCACTTGGCCAGCTGGAGACTCAAGAGAGCCAATGGAGTAGTTCCAGACTGAGGCCAAAGTCCAGTCTGAAAGCTACAGCTCAAGACCCAAAAAGGGTTGATTTTTCAGTTCCAGTCTGAAGGCAAGAAGAGAGCTGATGCCCTATTGATAGGCTCTCAAGCAGGAGGAGTTCCCTCTTTTTCATGGGAGAGTTAGTCTTTTCTTCTATTCCAGTCTTCCATGGATTTGATGGTGTTCACCCACATTGGGGATGCCAATCTGCTTTACTCAGTCTACTGATTCCAATATAAATCTCATCCAGAAACACCCTCACAGACACACCCAGAATAATGTTTAATGAAATGTCTGAATACACCATGCCCAAGTTGACACAAAAAATTAACCATGTGTACATTGCACATTGCAGCCTGTAAGATACTTTCCCTTGTTTTGGTTTTTGACCATGTTTTGTCCTCAGAACCATGCACTGAGATGAGACTTCCCAACCCCTTTACATGTTTGAGGAAACTCAAGCTCAGAAAAGTCAAGTCTGAGGTTCATGTATTCATTTGCCTTCTATGTGCCTTCTATGTTCCAGGTATTGGAGGTTTAAGACTAGAGTCAAACTCAGTTTCCCATCAGTCTACAAATGGCCACAGGAGCTCAGGCTCCATGTGTGGCTGGCTGGTGGGACTAGAAGTGGCAGAGCATCGACTGTGTTTTCCAGAATGGTTAGTGAAGAAGAGGAAGGTTTCATTGGCAAATCAAAGGTGATGAGAAACTTGACAGGGAGCAGATGAATCATCTCGGGGTCTGCAGTGGTTATGGAGGAAGGCTGAGAGCTGTGGGTGCCCTGGCATGTGGGGCATGCTTCACAAAGCTTCAAGATGAAAAAGTTGAGGCTCTGGCCAGGAGGACAGCTAACAGAGTGCCAGAGAGCCCTCACACCTGCCAGTTCTGTTTGCCAGCTCAAACTAGACTCTTTTTCTCTCCTGCCCACTTTTTGCTTTGGACTAATAAATCTTGCATTTATTCCAGCTCGTATTTTTATAAACCCTGTTTATTCCACTTCTCCTCTCTGTTTCCTTCTTTTCCTCCCCTCAGTCACTTTTTAAATTGAAGTTCTTTGTATCTCAACCAATGCAGTAATATTCTGCTTCCTTTTCTACCACCTCTGAGCTTCCTGCACTGAGTTGACAGTGGTCTTTCCAAAAATGTGGTGCAAAGGACCGACATCTGAGTGGTCCAGCCCTCGATGTCCATTTGCCTATTTTACTACATATATTAGAACTTCTTGGTAGGGCCGGGATGGTTTCCCAAGCAGGATCCAGGCATTTCCTGGATCCCTCACTGTAATACTATATGATATTGTCAAACATTTTCCCTTTAATCTCTAACAGTGAAATATATGCCGAATGCTCAGCATAGGGCCTGCCACATTATTTTGGGCTCACTATATGATTGCTGTTCTAATTACAGATTTTTGTTTTGCTTGTTTATTATTTAATGGCTCCTGATCACTTACAGTTTGAATCTCTATAGAGCCCTACAACCTTTTGTAATTTGACTTCAAACCTGTTTTTCCATCCTGATCATCCATCTGTCAACCAGCACTGCCTGTGTCCTAACCATATGGAAGAACCAGGTAGTTACTTGGTTCATTGTGATGGTTCAATCTTCCATGTCTTTTTATGTGTTATGGCCTTGGGGTAACCTTTTGATTATTATTATATTATTTTTTGTGATTGAGAGGATGTTTGGAAGACTCACATTGAACCATAACTAGACACAATTCAAATTTTACCTCCCTGAGAAGCTTTTCTCAATGGCTCTAAAAAGCATCAGTGACTCCTCTGTTACTACTCTACCATGTGCACAGTGTTCAGGTGTAAGATTGGAGGGGGAGACGGACCATGAGAGACTGTGGACTCTGAGAAACAAACTGAGGGTTTGGAGGGGAGAGGGGTTGGAGGTTGGGTGAGCCTGGTGGTGGGTATTATGGAGGGCACATATTGCATGGAGCACTGGGTGTGGTACATAAACAATGAATTCTGGAACACTGAAAAGAAATTTAAAAAAATAAATAAAAATTTTAGATTGTCTTACCTAATGATGTATTTGATTTTATGTCTGTCTACCCTATTACATGGTGAACTCTGCTGAATAGGCAGTATTGATCACAAGAGAAATGTTTTGTATCAGATGAAAAATGATCAGTATTAGTTAATGGAAGTAGAAGAAGATACATGAATGAATGTAGAAAAAAAGCATAGAGGCAGATGGGGCACCAGAAAATAAGGAAGAGGAACTGCTACATGCTTATACCCTCATGATCACAAAAGCGAGATCAGCTGTGTATGTATACAGAATTTGCTCGAATGAAGCAGAAGGTACAGATATAATAAAGTTGTATCCTGGGAGTGTAGCCACCCTGTGATAATGATATTGAAATGAGGAACCCATCCATATGTTGATGAAATAAATCATAGCTAGATAGAAGCAGCCAATGTTCTGCGCAACTCCATTTTGGAAGCGGGTCCAGGGAGGTATTTGGGAAGGATTTGTGCAACAAAGGAGATGCTCGGGAGAAGAAACTGAGCCATGTGTAAAACCAGTTATGTATGGCCCAACGTTTTCAGACTCTTCTTGGTTAAACCACTGACAACAGTTGTGATTAGTACACTTCATGAAAAAAAAACATTTTGGGATTCCTCATGCCACGATACATCACCCAGCACCATGACTGTACAGACTGATGTTGGGTTGGCGGTGACCCTTCTCCTGGTCCATCAAACTGCTCAGAACTGGAGCCAATGCTGGGATCTGTGATTTATTCATTTTTTTAAACCAAGAGTATCTGGACCTCTCAGAAGAGATAGAACTGCAGAGATGAGTCAAAAGTTTTAATCTTCACATTTCTCTAATTTAGCTCAAAAGCTAGCTCAGACAAGTACTTAGTAAAAATGAAAATTTATGAACAAATGAATGATAATATATTATGGTCCAGGAAGGCTAAAACCCCAGGTGTATTGATTCTTACATGAAGAAGTATCTACCATTTACAGTACTCTGTTAATTATCAAGGAAGGTCTGAAATACTTTACATCTATTGACCTATATGTCCTCATTTACAACTCAAAGCAATTCTCTTTGAAGGTTGGGCATTATTATGCCTATTTTGTGGATGAGAAAACTAAGTCTATATATAACTTGTTCAAAGCCACGGAAACAGCAAATGGCAGAGTTAGCATTCAAATTGAACGTGTATGTTCTCAATCCCTTGTTATATCAATGGGCATAAAGATAGTATGATCACCATAATAAAATCAGGGTGAGGATAATGGGAACCTGAGGGTCAGGTTTAAGTTGCTGACAGAGAAATCCACGAAAGTCCTGTTCTATTTTGCTTCTGCCTTATCTCTTTCATGGAGAGTTGACTAGAAGCCAGCTGCTAAGAAGAAAAAGGACCCCTAAAAACACTTGAACTATAAATAGATATTTGCCTATTAGAATCTAATTAGGGGATACCTGGGTGGCTCAGTCAGTTAAATGTCAACCTTCAGCTCAGGTCATGATCCCAGGGTCTTGGGATCAAGTCCCACGTCAGGCTCCCTGCTCAGTGGGCAGTTTGCTTCTCCCTCTTCTTCTGCCTCTTCCCCACCCTTGCTCATGCTCACTCTCTCTCTGTCTCTCTTTCTCCCAAATAAATAAAATCTTAAAAAACACTAATTAGATTTTTCTCACACATGTGCATAAACATGTACAAAGTCCATTGGTGTAGAGAAAATTGGTGAAGGTGTTTTTAGGCTACCGTATGTTTAGTGACTAAGAGAGTAGGTTTGGGATCAGGATTATCTGAATTCCAGCTGTACACCTGCTGTGCCCCAGCTCTGTGAACATGGGTGGGTTATTTTATTTCTCTGAGCCCCAGTGTCCTAAGGGGGTAAATGGGTAAAACAGTAACCACATCACAGGATCCATGTATAGATTTAAGTTTGAGAAATATAGAGAGAATGGGACTATGTGCTATGGACCATAGTAAATATTTAATCTGAACTATTCTTATTATTTTGTTACAAGATTCATGTTGATATCCCTAGCAGGCAAGAAAAGGTCTTAGGAAATACTAATAAAAATCAAGATTGAAGATTGCATCCACAGAGTGATTGAAACTATGCAGACATTGTGAATGAAAATAGGAAAAGACTGCAGAGAAAAAGACTGGAGGGGAAAATATCAAAATTATTGAAGAGATTGCCTGTAGAAGGGGTGTTTCTTTTCACACTTTTGTATCTCTTTAATCTTCTGTGATCATCTTATAATATTTTATTAATGGGGAAACTTAATTTTCTATACTTTTAAAAACTGTATGCTTAAAGTAACTTAACCCTTAAAGGAAAAGAATAGAAAAGTTTGGAAAAGTGTTTTATTTTGTTCTGTTTTCCAGAGAAATGTCAATTTGACTAAGTGTAAGCAGATTTGCCTGTCAACTACTTCATGGAGTACTAGAGGCTTCTGAAGACCCCATTAGGTAAGTCGGGGAGATGACTGGAGCTGGCACCCCAGGACAACACTTCCCCAGAGTCCTAGAAAGCTGGAAAATGCAAATTCCTCTTTGTGCTCAATCCCCTGTGATTGGACTAAGAAACCCCTGGGCTCCGAAGAAGTCTGGATGGGTGCCACATCCTTGTTCTGACACAGTTGTGTCTGCAAGAAGCAGAGCTCCTGAGCTGCAACAGTCTTGCTTTATCAGCACGGATGGCTCGAGCAGCCATTAATTACGCTGAGATTAGCTTAAGTACAGTAGTTAGTTAATTGAGAGTTTGACACAGAACTCCCTGTGTCGCAGCATGCAGCCTGGAAGCTGAGCTAGAATGGTGGGAAGCTTTCCAGGAACACTGCGAGTGCATCAAGTGGAAATGAACACCAAGTAAGGGTGTGGAGGATGGGGGTGGTCCATCCTGGCTCTGGTCTTGTTCGGCATAGCTTGAATCCTGAATGGCTCTTTGGAAGAATCTGGGTTGGTTGTACAAGAAGATTTGCTGGAGGTGGTAATGCCAGGCAAGAATTCTGAAGGTTCAGTAGGAAAGGGTCAAACAGATGTTTTAGAAGACTTTTGAGATTCCAAGGCTCAGTCAGAGCCTGGGATGCCAGGAAGGCATTTGAAGTACAAACAAACAGGTAGGGCAGAAGATCAGGTGTGGAGTGCAGTGAAGGACAAGTTGGGAATGGCAAGGAAAGCACAAGAAGGTAAAGAGGAGACAAGACATGCAAAATGAAGGGTAAAAGAATGACACAGTCAGCCCTGCAGGGACAGTTGGGGGAGAAATGGGAAGGGATGGGAAGTGAAGGGGAGGAGAGGGCAGGAGTCCATCTAGGAATTGAAAATATTCAATCATCAATCCATCCATAGAAATTAAATAGAAATTAAGCACCTACTTTGTGCCTAACAGTGTCCTATGACAGTAACACAGGGAGAGGGGAAGACACACACACACAAGTGGATGATCACAACACATTATGATCAGAGCTTGAGTGCACACCTATACAAGATGATATGGAAATGAGGAAAGATGTCCTTGGGTGAGTTGAGAAGGACTTCTTGGGATGGGGCATCGAAATACAGGGTTTGAAAGGATGGGTTGGAGAGTAAGAGGGCAAAAGGAAGGTCATCTCAGAGAGAAGAGGAAAGGAAGGCAGCCTCTCTTTGGGGGGTGAGAAGCAATCACAAGTGGTTGGAGGATGGATGTAGAACAAGATAAAGGAAAGGGAGGTGAGGTTGAGGTAGGAAGAGTTTAGATTCCTGTGCAAGGACTTGAGTGGAGTCCTATAGGAGTTCTGTGAACCAGTGGTCGCCACGCTTTTTTGATCATGCATATTATCATTCCTAATTTTGAGTAATACCCCAGTACTCATTCATTCATTCAATGAAACATCACTTGAACATCTGGTATATACTACACTGCCTCCCCAGCTATAGACCAGGTTAATTTTCCAAGATATCAGGTATAAAGGATGGTTTGTTTTTTGCTGTATTTACAATTTTTATATATTTAAAAATGTATGTATATATATGCAAAGTATATAAATTATATATATACATGTAAAATTTTTCAAGGACCTCTTCTGTGTTATAGACAGAATTGTTTGTGTGATTTCTCCCTTTTAATGGAGCTTACAAAGAAACCACTCTCTAACTTTATTTCCTGACCAGTCAATAACCCCTGCCTGTTTTTAGCCCCTTTTTCCCCTTTTTCCTTTTTCTTGCCATTCCTAAATTCATTGGTCTTTGATGTGCTTGTTGTTTGTTTCATGTCCATAATGGAATGAGTTTTATGTATATATGCAGTGATCTTGTGACCTGATAAAATGTCCTTTGCCCAGGGGCACCTGGGTGGCTCAATGGGTTAACCATCTGACTCTTGATCTCAGCTCAGGTCTTGATCTCAGGGTCATGAGTTCAAGCCTTGTGTTGGGCTCCATACTGAGTGTGGAGCTTACTTTAAAAAAAAAATGCCCTTTGCCCAAAAAAGTTAATATTTTTTTGGAAGTGAAGACAATGTAACGGTTACTAAATCCTTATTTAAGCCAGATATTATCCTGAACATTTTCTCATTTTCATAGCAACCTCCATGAAGAAGATTGCATTGTTATCACTATGTCATGGGTGGGCAAGGTGAGACCCTCCTGGGGAACTATTGTCCAAGGTTGCTTACTACACAGTGGTAACTGGCAGAGCCAGGTTTTGAGTTCATTAGGTTTGGTTGTAGAGCCTGCACCCTTGATCAATGTATCTAACTTCATGCTCAATGATAATCACAAGTAACACATCAAAAGTTTACTGTGTGCCACAGACAATGTTGGTGGTGTGAGGTGCATTAGCTCAGCGGGCTCTCATAACTCCCTGGTGGTAGAGGCTCTGTTTTTATTGCCCCACAGATGAGGAAGCTAAGCCTTCAAGAAATTAACTAGCTTGCTGTAAGCCATATTGCAGGTGAGTGATTGGGTTCAACAGAGAACCCAGATAACTTACACCCAAGCCCATGTGCATATCCTATTAGCTGTACCACCTCTAAAACCTGGGGAAGTCCTTTCCTTTTAATTGTGTTTCTTCAGAATGTGCTGCTGTGATGTTTGGCATCTGATTATAGGTAAACCACTTATGACCAGTATTAGTTTCATCATCATCAGTTAAGGAGAAAAAGGAGTTACCTCCAACAAGCTTTGAATGTAATCAGATGCCAGGTGCCAGGCTAGTATTTTATTAAACACTATTTTACTGAATCTCCCTGACAACCTCCCGAGGAAGATGTTACTTATTATCATCTAGTTTTTCATGTGGGAGATACCCCATGTCAGTGGTCTGATTAAGAGACATTAAGTGACATATCCAGATAGGAGAGAGTCCAGATTGGGACCCACGTTTCCCTAATTCCAAAGCTCATTATCCTTTGGAGCTTCTGGGGACAGTCCTTGGGTGGTTCCTTCCTCCTCTACCTGAGAGAAGAACATAGGATGCTCTTGTCACACATACATTTCTCTACCCCTAAGGTATCTGGGCTCCCAGGAGAGGACTTGCGAGCCATATCCTGAGTTTAAATAACTTTTTTTAGATTTTATTTATTTATTTAACAGATGGAGATCACAAGTAGGCAGAAAAGCAGGCAGAGAGGAGGAAGCAGGCTCCCTGCTGAGCAGAGAGCCCGACACAGGGCTCGATCCCAGGACCCTGGGATCATGACCTGAGCTGAAGGCAAAGGTTTCAACTCACTGAGCCACCCAGGTGCCCCATCCATATCCCCAGTTTAGAGGACAGTGTCCCTTTTCTCTGCTTGTCAGCTCCAGTCTTCTAGGAAGAAGTGTATGCTTCAGAAGGAGGCTAGGAGGATTTATGGCTTCATCTTCATCAACTTGGCTCCAAGATGCCATGCCCTAGCCCAGCCACCTCTTCCCCATTCATCTTCCCCAGCATGAGCTAGGCTTGTAAATTCACAATGCCTTATGATTAAACTTTAGGAGCTGGTCCCTTCCCCCATCACTGCAACACACACACACACACACACACACACACACACACACACACCCTCAAAATCTCTATATTTCAACTATGTAAAACACAAAATTTTTTCTCTCATACTATAGTGGTCAAAGCTATGGACTCTGCAGCCAGACTACCTGGGTTTAGATACTGACCATGAAATTTGCTAGCTACGTGGTCTTGGGTCACCTCTCTGTGCCTCAATTTTCTTAACAGCAAAATAGATACACAGATCTTCCTTGACTTATCATGGGGTTAAGTCCCAATAAACCCATCATAAGTTAAAAATATCCAAAATTAAAAATGCATTTTAATACACTTAACCTACCCAAAACATCATAACTTATCCTAGTCTACCTTAAACCTGCTCAGGACACTTCCATTAGCCTACAGGTGGGCAAAGCCTATTTTATAACAAAGCACTGACTGTCTGGTGTAACTTATTGAATACTGTACTGAAAGAGAAAACCACACTTGCTGTGTGGGTACAGAGTGGCTGTCAGTGAATTGGTTGTTGACTCTCAGGATTGTGGGGCTGACTGGGAGCTGTGGCTGCTGCTGCCCAGGCTCAGGAGAGAGGATTGTCCCATATATCACTAGTCTGGGAAAAATCAAAATTCAAAATTTGAAGTACAGTTTCTACTGAGTGCATATCACTTTCACACCATCGTAAAGTTGAAAAATCGTATGTCTGGGACCGTCTGTATATTAGTACTAAACTCATAGAGTTGTTTTGAGGATCACATGCAAAGAACTTAAAAAAAAAAGCCTGCCTGTACCATATTAAATGCTCAATCGATGGTAACTATTTTATGGGTATGGCCTTATCATCATTGTTGTCATCATCACATTATTATGCTTTGCTTCTCGGTCAGTCTAGTTCTCAGGAGTATTCTTCAATTAGAAGCCAGAGACATTATCCTGGAAGGTAAGCTTGAACCCAATGGTGAGCCATGCTCTTTGTGGAGATTTTTTTTTTACCTCAAATAATAATAATCTTGATTTGTTAAACAATCGATTTTATGCCAGACACTATAAAATTGTCACAAGCTGTGACAGATCCATGCTTATTTCTACTCCCCTGTCCCATACTCTCCTGCCCCCAACCCTTATCCATTCCTTGCTCTTCCCTTGCTCATCTCTGCATCACAAGGAGGCAGTAATTCCCAAGATCCTGTATCCACTGGCTTCTGGCTTGGTGTAGCCAATAGGAGGCAAGGGTGGAAGACTGGAGAGCAGGAGAAAGGGCACAGCTAGGTGCGTTCATCAGTTATTGCAACATAATAGCACAACTGACTGACACCAGTTGGCTACGCAAGGCATGCTCTTTGTGTGGCAATGGGAAAAACGCAGGTGAGCAAGTCTAACTGTGTAGGCACACTTTAAACCTCTGTTTATGTCCTGTCTGCTAATATCTCTTGGTCAGATCCAGTTACATGGTCAAGCACAACATCGGTGTGGTGGGAAGGTTTACTTTTCCCATGGTAGCAAGAGCAGGGAGTATTATTTTTGAATATTGGGTAATCAATCATGCCAGACTATTTCTTCCTTTACTCTGCCTTGTCTCTGCTTGGGGCTGTATCTCCTTAATGACTCCAGCTTCCCCTAACAGGCACGTTTTTGTTCTAGCTGCTACTGATGACTCTGGGCCCTGGGCTCTGGTAATGCTGCCCCTTCTTTTTGCCTCCAGCCTAGGGCTGGTAGCAACTTTATGCTTTTTTTCTACTTTTGATTTTGCCTTCACTCTTTTCTGTCTTTAATTTTTTTTTACTTCACTTGTTTGTGATATTGAAAGCTCACACAAATTTTACAAAGTACTAAATAATGTACAAGGAATGTTAACCTCCTTGTCATCCCAACTCCCAGTCCCTTTCCAAAGAGTTGGCACTATTGGTAGTTTTTTTGCACTTGGAGTCAGAAAATTTTGCAGCAACTCTTTTAGTCTAAAACTCATCACACTCCTAGGAGGGAGATGATATCATTCCCAGTTTATAGATGAGGAATGTGGCTGTTCTGCAAATTTGGGAAAGTTCCCGAATTTTTCTGAATCTGCATGTCCTCCTGAAATACAGAAGTTATAATAGTAACTGAGTCTAAGGCCAATATACAGAGACAATGTGCGAGGAAAGCATAGCACAGTATGGAGTATTTTTTTAAAAGATTTTATTTATTTATTTATTTATTTATTTGATAGAGAGAGAGAGAGAGAGAGAGACAGCTAAAGAGGGAATACAAACAGGGGGATTGGAAGAGGGAGAAGCAAGCTTCCCTGCCCAGCCCGGCAGGGAGCCCAATGCAGGGTTTGATCCCAGGACTCTGCGATCATGACCAGAGCCAAAGGCAGATGCTTAACAACTGAACTACCCAGGCACCCCAGTATGGAGTATTTTAAATGTTGGGTAAGTAATAATAAAAATAATGATAATAATATTATCATAGTAATAGTTATTATTCGTGGTATTTGTTAAGATCACTCAGATTCAGAGTCTTAATGGCAGAGCTGGCCCCAGAACACATATTCTGCATTTTCATATAAATAGTAGCAATTCTTGGGGCACCTAGGTGTCTCAGTCATTAAGCGTCTGCTTCGGCTCAGGTCATGATCCCAGGGTCCTGGGATGGAGCCCTGCATTGGGCTCCCTTCTCAGTGGGAAGCCCACTTCTCCCTCTCCCTCTCCCACTTCCCTCTCCTGCTGTCTCTCTCTCTTTCTCTGTCAAATAAATAAATAAATAAATAAATATAATCTGTTTAAAAAAAAGTAGCTATTCTTATAAGGAAGGGTTGGGGATTTTTCTAAAGGCTTCTTCACTCTCCCAGACAACTTAAAGAGATGTGAAGTGGCTGTTGTCAACACTTTTGTTATCTGGGTATATTGGCTTTTCCTTTGCTTCCTTTCTTGGATTCATTTTTTTATTATTATTATGTTATGTTAGTCACCATACAGGACATCACAAACACTCAGTGCTCCATGCAGTCTGTGCTCTCCTTAATATCCATCACTGGGCTCACCCATCCCCTCACCCCCATTCTCCTCTAAAACCCTCAGTTTGTTTCTAGAAGTCCATAGTCCCTCATGGCTCCTCTCTCCCTCCAACTTCCCCTCCTTCATTTTCCCCTTCTTTCTTCTAATGTCCTCCATGTTATGCCTTAGGTTCTACAAATACGTGAAACCATATGATAATTGACTTTCTCTGCTTGAGTTATTTCACTTTGTGTAATCTCCTCCAGCCCCATCCACGTTGATTCAAAAGCTGGGTATTCATCCTTTCTGAGGGCTGAGTAATATTCCATTGTATATATGGACCACACCTTCTTTATCCATTCATCTGTTGAAAGGCATCTCAGCCCTTTCCACAGTTTGGCAATTGTGGACATTGCTGCTATGAACATTGGGGTGCATGTGGCCCTTCTTTTCACTACATCTGTATCTTTGGGGTAAATACCTGGTAGTGCAATTGCTGGGTCATAGGGTAGCTCTATTTTTAATTTTTTGAGGAACTCCCACACTATTTTCCAGAGTGGTTCTACCAACTTGCATTCCCACCAATAGTTTAAGAGGGTTCCCCTTTCTTCACAGCCTCTCCAACATTTATTTTTTCTTGCCTTGTCAATTTTTGCCATTCTAACTGGTATAAGGTGGTATCTCTATGTGATTTTGATTTTAATTTCCCTGATGGCTAATGATGATGAACATTTTTTCATGTGTCTGTTAGCCATTTGTATGTCTTCTTTGGAGAAGTGTCTGTTCATGCCTTCTGTCTCAGATCAATTTTTAAGAAGTCAGATAATAGGGGCACTTGGTGACTCAATCAGTTAAGCAACTCTTTTTTGGGCTCAGGTCATGATCTCAGGGTTGGGAGATTGAGACCTGCATCAGGCTCTGCACTCAGTGTGGTGTCTGTTTGATATTCTCTCTCTCCCTTTCTCATGTTCACTCCTGCCCCTTGCTCATGCTCACTCTCTCTCTCTCTCAAATAAAATAAATAAATACAATCTTTAAAAAAAAGTCAAGTAATAACTCCTTCTTCAAGATTACTTTTCAAGTAATCGTTTTCGATGATTACTCCATTCCACCAAACTCTTCTTATCAGGACTCTATGAGCCAGTATGTAGGTGGCTAGCAAACTTGAAAGTAAGTAAGAATTTCTGGGTGTCTTGCAAAAATGCACATTCTTGAGGGTTGCCCCAATCTACTGAATTTGAAGACTTCCAGGTAGGGCTCAAGCCTGCCATATTCCACAAGTACACTGGGTGACCTTCTTGCAAGGATTTAAGGGCACCATTTCAGCCAGCCTGCCCCACCTTCATTCAGTCATTCAAGAAATGCTGATAGAGTGCCAACTCCATTCTGGACACCAAGAGAGTAGTAAAAAGATGGTTTATAATAGAGGGCAATAAATGTTATGACAGAGGCAAGTGCGGGTATCTGCGGAAGCACAGACTTTGGAAAATGGTCGGAGAAGGTTTGGTTATCACTTTTGTAAATCTCTGGCAAGCAATTAATCCTAAGCTTTGTGGAGCATGTCAGGATACACACTGAGAGGGTTAGAGCAGGGAGGAGCTAATGTCTGAGACAGAACACCTTCTGTGAGCCTCCTATTGTTACTTCACCAATGGTAGTTATCTGGTATATTAACAGCTGTTTCTACTGGCTTAATTTCAGTTTACATTTGGGAAATGAGACCAGTAGACACATTTAAATCATGGGAGGTACTGAATGAAATGCACATACTCACAAACATACACACACACACACACACACCACAAATTGACCTCAAAGATACTCTGCATTTAGAAAGCAGTTTTTAAAAACAGGGTGTTACAAGGTTAAAAAGAATTAGACACAAATACTGCATCCTTACAGCATATGCATTACAGTTCTATTACTGTATGTGTATACTGTTGTACAAACAAGTGAATACATTGTAGATAATGAACAGGTATTTTGTCAGAGAATGAAGTCACAAGGAAAAGGAAACTGCTAGAATAAACTTAGTGGCATTGGATTGGAATGGGAGGTATCAGTATGAACTTACAGTTCTATAATATATACAGTTAGATATACAGAGAATTAAATTAGATACGTATGAATATGTGCATGCATGTCTTATCTCTGGCCCCTGACAGAACTGAAGCAATGTCACTGAAAGCAAACTAATCATGAGAAAACCTCAGACAAACCCAAATGGAGAGACATTCTACAAAATAACTGATCAGTACCCATCAAAGACAAGGAAAAAGTGAGGAAGTTTTACAGATGTAAGGATACTAAGGAAATATCACTAATAATATATGGAATGTGGGATTCTAGATTAGACTCTGAGACAGAATAAGCACATTAAAGCAAAGCTGGTTAGACTTGAATAGTCTATAATGTTAATTTCCTGATCTTCAATAGTTGAACTATGGTTAATTAAGTTGTTAACATCAGAAAATGTAAAAACTCTGTGCTATTTTTGTAACTTTTCTGTAAATCTAAGATTATTTAAAAATAAAGAGTTTTTTAAAGGGGAAAAATACAGGTGGTGCCTGGGTGGCTCAGTTGGTTAAGGGTCACACTCTTGAGTTCAGCTCAGGTCATGATCTCAGGATCCTGAGATTGAGCCATGCATTGGACTCTGTGCTCAATGGGGGAGTCGGCTTGAGATGCTCCCTCCCCTTCTCCCTCTATCCCTCCCCCTGCTCATAAATAAATAAATAAAATCTTTTTAAAAACCAGGGGAGGGTGGTGCAAAATAGGCATGTAATCTGGTTGCTTCCTCCACAGTGCCTGGTATACAGTAGAAATGTAATAGGGGTGCCTGGCTGGCTCAGGTGTGGGCAACTCTTGGTCTTGGGATTGTGAGTTCAAGCCCGTGTTGGCTATAGAAATTACCAAAAGTAAAATAAAATAAACTTTAAAAACCCCTAAAAACACAAAAGACCCCCCAAACACTCCACTCCCTTAAACAATAGATTTTTTTTTTTTAAAGAATGTAATGTATGCTCGTCCGGTTGTTCTGCTGCCATGTCCAGTTTTATGATGTTATGTGTGGCCATGAATTGTTTGATGTTGGTGTGAAGGAGTGGTCAGTGTCATGAGCATTCTGGAATGGGAAGCACTAGAGAAGAAACAAAGGTGGGTATGGGGTTTGGAAGCCACTACCATGTCCTTCAGGCACAACACAGGCATTGGGGGTTTGGAGAGCAGAGGTCCAGCTGCCAGCATCTTACTGTCATGTATATTGTTCTGCAATCCCTGGATAGGGGGCAGTAGACAACAGAGAACCATGCATTGACGACCCTAGAGAGTCGGGCAGCTGGTTGGCTCCCAGGAGCTGTCCATGGTTCTGAAATGTTTGCAGTCCTCAATCGGGCCAAGGCATTGTTGTAGTAGTTCTTAGATCCTGCCATGTATTTGCTGTAATTGAATATGACACTTACTGTGCTCGCTTCGGCAGCACGTATACTGAATATGACACTTAGGGTTCCAAGTACTATGGAAAATGTGTATGTGAGTGTGTGTGTGTGTGTGTTTTCCCATTTGTAAAGCTGAGCTCCAAAGAACTTCATGATTATGGAAGGTAGAGCAGGCTCATTCTGGAAATTTGGACCTGGAGAAGCTTAGGCCCCATGAAACCAACACTGTCTCTACAATGAGTTTCATAAAATGCAGTTCCAAGTAGATCTACAACATAATTTCCCATGACTTGTAAAAATGCAATTTCCAAGCCTTGCCTAATCATACTTATTAAATCAAAATCTAAAGTAAAGGTGGAGGGGAAGAAAAAGGAGAGAACAGAATAAAAATACTCATTTTTAAAGAGCTTCCCTGGTGATTCATATTCACCCTGAAGTTTAAAAATAATATTATATGCAATCTAAAGAGGAGTAGATAGTCATGTTCTGAGGGGGAATGGAGGGAAAAATCACAGGAACTGCTATTCATATTTATTTGCCTCTCTTTCTTGAGTTTTCCCATTTTCAATAGGCATTGAAATCTGCATAATATTCACTACATGAATATACATTAGTTTGTTTGAGTACATGAATATAATTCATAAATAAATACATGTGTATTTATTCATGTGTTTATTATTTCATTCAACAAATATTTATCGAGTGCTCACAATGCCCCAAACACTGTTCTAGGCCCTTCAGATACAGTGTTGAATAAGACAGTCTCTGTCCTCATGGAGCTTATGTTTTCCTTGTGGAAGGTGAGGGAGAGACAGGGACGGATATATTTGTGATGCATGATCAACATTAAAAAAAAAACTTGTGGGGTAATTAATTTTTAAAAGTTTAGAAACCATTTATTTAGTCTTTCTAAGAGTCACAATCTAACTGAACATTCTTCTGTCCTTTCAGAGGGTATGGTCCCTGAGAACCTTACTGGTTCCAAGAGGGCTGGGCCATTTCTCTATCCTGTCTCTGCTCCTTCTTGCTATTAGTTCTCAAGAACTCTCCTGTGGCTCCATTTTCCTTCCTTAGAAAAACAGACAGTGTGGAGTCCCTGCTGTTCTGCTGCTGTGACAATAAATGAGTGTGTGTTTTTCCAGCACCACCTTCTTCTTCGATGGAAGGAGCTGAAAAAATGCAAAGTGATTTCCTCCCCCAATGTGCATACTTTTTTTTTTTTAATCAAAAATGCTGTTTTGTACTCATCAGGTGCCCTCTTCCCAGGAAGAAGAATTTATTATTAGATCGGCAACTCCCTCAAACACTGAATAAAAGAATAAAGGAGAACTGTTTGGGCTGCCTCACTTTACTGGAGCCTCTTGGCATAATGTGTGAGCTCCAGTGTGTCACCATATTTTACAGTAACACTAATGTTTTCACCGGGCACTTTTGAGTCAGGCAAACAGAACTCATATTTCAACCCAAACTCAATTTGCATAACACAGATGATAACATCACATCTTTCAAAGCTGCCTTCCCTCTTGGGATCCCTCACATTCAGTTCAAATTCTCCTGTTCCCTAAACAAAAGGATGTTCTATAATTAGCGTAAACAGGTCCTAAAGCCCATTGGAATTGTTGGCTATTGTACACTCAGCAGGCAGAGTGATGTCATATCCAAGTCCTGAAAAAGCAGACTGGGAATCTATTGTCACTTCTTCACCGCTTGGGCAACAAAGACATCCCCAAGTCAGGGGAGTACAGATGGTTCAAAAATTTGGCTTGGAAAGAGTATATCCTGTTGTTAAGAAATGATGTTGGGACAGTGAAGCCATAGTTCTAGAGTATGAAGAAAAGAATAGAGATTATTTATGTACTAAGAGACAGATTACTAGATGGAGATCATCCTTTCATACATAAAACTATCATTTGTTGAGCATCTACTCTGTACCAGGTGCTAGGCCTAAAGTAATGAGCCACAAAAATCCAGAACCCCATGTCATTGAGTTTCCAGCCTGTAGGAAAGCAGACAATTAAATCAGCAAGTGTAAGAGAAAATGTGACAAGTACTAGCATACAAAAAAGCATGATGTTATTGGGAAGATAGCTGAGGGCATCGTACCTCACTCTTGAGCCTCAGAAAAACCTTCCTGAAGGCCATGTTTAAACCAAGACTCAAGGATGAGTAGCAATTGTAGGGTTCCAACGGGTACCTTGACCCTATTTTTTTTATTTCAATTATTTCTGCATTTGAAAATGCTACCAAGTTCTATACCAGCCACCTGGCTACTGACTTTAGAACACATAATGGAATGTGGGGACAGGCACACAGAAAGATAGTCTGGGCAGAGTGCTATGCAGGGGAGTGAGGAGCTATTCCTGGTGGAGGAGATCTCATTGAGAGGGTTGAGTTTTGAAAGGAAAGTAGGAATTTTGCCACTGAAGAAGGCTTAAAAAGTTGACTTTAGGCACCTCATGCACAGAAATATGTAGCTATGAGAAGTCCAAAAGCATCCAGAGGAGGTTGGGAAGTTCAGGTACATGGGATGGAGTTGACTATGGGGCTGGATAAAGCATGCCAAATGAAACGGCACAGATGTACCCTTCCAGCAAAGTGGGATTGAAAAATGATTTTATGCAAAATAATGCCACAATCATACTTGCAGTCTAGAAGTACCATTAGAGCTAGTTTTCTGGAGCAAGCACAAGAGGCAGGCAGGGGCAGCACAGAGACCATTGTACTGGTTCAGGTGATGGGTGAGGAAGGTCAGAATTAAGACATCGATATTCTTGACAGATAGAAGAGAAATGTTTACAGGTTTTCTGTGGGTGGGGCACCTGGGTGGCTCCTCAGTCATTAAGAGTCTGCCTTGGGCTCGGGTCATGATCCCAGGATCCTGGGATTGAGCCCCTTGTCGGGCTCCCTGCTCAGGAGTAGGAGGGAAGGAGCCTACTTCTCCCTCTCCACCACTTGTGCTCTCTTACACACACACACACACACACACACACACACTCTCTCTCTCTCTCTCTCTCAAATAAATTAACAAAATCTTAAAAAATAATAAAAGTTTTCCGTGGATATATTTTAGGTTTTGGTGTCTGACTAACTATGGGCTAAGGAGAAAAAAAGAAGAGAAAAATGATAGCCATTTTATGTTCAAGGAAATAAGGATTCTCTCATCTGACTATATACTGGAATAACCTGGGAAGCTTTGAAAACTGTGCATCCATGGGCCCCAGACAGAAACTATTAAGTCAAAATCTGTGCCCCAAAACCAACCCTGGCATCTGTAGCTTTAAAAATTTACCAGGTGATTTATTATTATTATTATTATTATTATTATTATTATTATTATGTTATGGTAGTCACCATACATTATTAGTCACCATACACCATACAGTAAACCATTAGTTTTTGATGTAGTGTTCCGTGATTCATTATTTGCTTCTAACACCAGTGCTCATTGCAACATGTAACCTCCTTAATACCCATCACTGTGTGATTTTTAACATGTTTCCAGAATTGGGAAACAATGGTCTAGCTCAGTGGTCTGCAAATTCTGGCTCACAGGCCAAAACCCCTTCCCTGGATGTTCTTCCTCTTTTTCAAAAAAATTGAGATGTTTATTGAGATATTTGTAGATTCACATGCAGTTGCAAAAATGTAATAGAGAGATATCCCTTGATTCCTCAATGGTAACATTTTACAGAACTGTAGTATCATATCACAACCAGGAAATTGACATCAATACAGTCCACCAATCTTATTCAGATATTTTCCACTTCTGCTTTTGTGTGTTATTAGGTGCTACATAATTGTATACCTGTGTAGGTACATGTATCCACCACAGTTGTGAAGATAATGAACAGCTCTGACATGACCAGGATCCCTCAGGTTGCCCTTGTATGAGCACGTCTATCTGGCCCCCAGCCCCAGGGATGCTGGATGTGGTTAAGAGCAGTCTTCCTTGCCTTGTTCCTGATCCTAAGATGAAAACATTCAGTCTTTCACCATTAAATATGGTGCTGGTTATAGGACGTTAATACATACTCTTTACTGAATTGACGTGATTTCCTCCAATTCCTAATATGCTAAAGGTTCTTATCATGAATGGCATTGGATTTTTTTCAGGTAGTTTTCTGCATCAGCTGATATGATCATAGGATTTTTCTTCTTTAGTTTGTTGATATGATGGTTTGCATTGATTAATTTTCAAATGAGTCCCACATCCTTAGAATAAATGTCCCTTCTTCATGGCATATAAAATTATTTTTATACATTGTTGCATTCAGTTTGCTGATATTATATTGAGAATTTTTGTGTTTGTGTTCATGAAGGGTGTAAGTTGATAGTTGTACTGTTTTTGTATGGTTTGGGTGGTCAGGGTAATACCGGCCTCGTAAAATGAGTTAGGAAGTATTCCCTTCTCTTCTGGTTTTGGGAGGCCCTTGTATAAAATTGGTATTAATTCATATTTAAATATTTGGTAGAATTCTCAATGAAACCATCTGGCCCTGCATATTTGTTTTTCAGGAGTTTTTAATTACAAATTCAATTTCCTTAATGGCTGGAGGGCTATTCGGATTGTCACCTGCATCTTGGGTGTGTTTTGGTAGTTTGTGGTTTTTGAGGAATTGATCCCTTTTTTCTAAGTTGTCAAATTTATGGGCAAAATGTTATTTTCCTTTTAATTGTTTCAGAACCTACAATGATGGGTTCTGAAATGAATGACCCCATTTCATTCCCAATATTGGTGATTTGTGCCTTTTGTTGTTGTTGTTAGTCTTGCTGGAGATTTATGACTTTATTGACTTTTTTCAAATAAATATCTTTTTTTAAAATTTTCTATTCTTCTCCTATTTTTAATTTTATTGAATTCTGCTTTTATCTTTATTATTTATTTTCTTTTGCTTGCTTTGGACTTATTTCACTCTTCTTCTATTTTTGAGGTAAGAATTTAGGTTATTGATTTGAGGTTTCTCCTCATTTCTAATGTAAGCATTTAGTGCTATTAATTTCCCTCTCAGTATACTTTAGCTGCATCCCACATAAATTGGTATGTTATGTTTATTTTCATTCACTTCTATTTTTTTAATTTTTTTAATTTTCAGCATAACAGTATTCCTTGTTTTTGCACTTCTTCTTTTTTTTAAGATTTTATTTGTTTATTTATTTATTTGACAGAGAGAGAGAGAGAGAGAGATCACAAGCAGGCAGAGAGGCAGGCAGAGAGAGGGGGTGATGCAGACTCCCTGCTGACCGGAGAGCCCTTTGCAGGGCTTGATTCCAGGACCCTCAGATCATGACCTGAGCCAAAGGCAGAGACTTAACCCACTGAGCCATCCAGGCCCCCTCACTTCTATTTTTTAAATTGACTTTGAGACTTCTTTATTGCCTTATGGATTATTTAGAAGTATGCTGTTTAATTTTCATATTTACACATTTTCTTGTCACTCTTTTTTTTTTAAGAATTTATTTATTTATTTGACAGAGATCACAAGTAGGCAGAGAGGCAGGCAGAGAGAGAGTGTGGAGGAAGCAGGCTCCCTGCTGAGCAGAGAGCCCAATGTGGGGCTCAACCCCAGGACCCTGGGATCATGACCTGAGCCAAAGGCAGAGGCTTTAACCCACTGAGCCACCCAGGCGCCCCTCTTGTTACTCTTCTGCTATGAATTTCTACTTAGGTTCCATTACAGTCAGAGAACACAACTTTGTTTGGCTTCTCTTTAAAAATTTTAAAAATTTGTTAAGACTTGTTTTATGGTCTTTGTATGGCATCTTGATGAGAATTCCATGGCCACTTGGAAAATAAAATGTGATTCTGCTGCAGTTGGGTGAAGTGTTTCCTCTGTGTCTTTTAGCTCCTACTGGCTGATTGTGTTGCTAAAATCTTCCATTTCCTTACTGATTTTGAATCTAACAGTTCTATTAGTTGCTGAGAAAGGGGTGTTGGAGTCTTCAGCTGTCATTGTGGATTTGGTTATTTCTCCTTTCAGCTCTATCTCAATTTTGGCTTCATGTATTTTGGAGCTCTGTTTTTTGTTGTGTATATAGTTAGGATCATTGTCTTTCCAGCAGTATGATACTTTTAGAATTATGATACAGTATGCTTCTTGGTCTCTAGTAATTTTTTTTCTCTGAAATCTACTTTATCAGATATTAATACATCTACTTTTTAAAAGATTTAATTTCTTTATTTGAGAGAGAGAGAGAGGCGGAGATAGCGAGAGAGAGCATGAGTGGAGAGGAGAGGGAGAAGCAGACTCCCTGATGAGCAGGGAGCCCCACACAGAGCATGATCCCACTCTTTTTGTATAGTTTTCATAATGGTTGCTCTGGGCACTACAGTATATGCATGTAACTTATAATAGTCAACAAATATTTTGCTACTTCAAGTGAAGTGTAGAAAGGTCACTTGAATTTAGGACCCCTTTTCTTCCTCACTTTAAAATATCTTTGTTTTGAATATCAGACGATGTCATAATTTCTGTTTCAATCATCGAAAATTATTTATAAAACTCATGGAGAGGGCACTATTTTATGTGTGTCCCTATTTCTGATCTTTTCTTCCTTCTTTCTTCCTGATGCTCCAATATTCCTTTTTTTTTTTTTTTTCCTTTTCCTTTCTGCTGAAGAATTGCCTTTAAGGATAAGTCTGCTGGAAACAAATTCTTTTAGTTTCCTTTCATTTTAGACTGTTTTGATTTCCCCTTAATTTGTAGAGGACAGTTTCACTGGATATAGAGTTAGCTACTTCCTTCTGGTTTGCATGGTTTCACATGAGAAAACCTCTTTTATCTGAATTCCACTACAGGTAATGTTTCATTTCTCTCTGGCTGCTTTCAAGATTTATCTCTTTGTCATTAGTTTTCACAATCTTACTGATGATATATTTGGTGTGGATATCTTTGGGTTTATCCTGCTTGCTGTTAACTCAGCCTCTTGGATTCATATATTTGTGCCTTTCACCAAATTAATGAAGTTTTGAGTCACTATTTCTTCAAGTATTGTTTTAGGCCCATTCTCTCTTTTCTTTCTTTCCTTCTACAACTCTGATGTATGAATGTTAGGTTGTTGTTACTGTCCCACAGATCTTTCTCTCTCTCTCCTTCTCTCTCTCTTTCTTTCCATTTTGTCTCTGTTGTTCAGATGGGGTGAATTTTATTGTTCTGTCTTTAAGTTCATTGATTCTATCCTCTGTCATTCCCACTCTTATTTAGCCCATTCTGGGAGGGTTTTTTTTTTTAATTTCTATTATTGAAATTTTTAATTCTATAATTTCTATTTGGTTCTTTTAAAATAACATCCATGAGCACCTGGGTGGCTCAGTGGGTTAAAGTCTCTGCCTTCGGCTCGGGTCATGATCCAGGGTTCTGGGATCAAGTCCTGCATTGGGCTCTCTGCTCAGCAGGGAGCCTGCTTCCCACTCTGTCTCTGCCTGCCTCTCGCCTACTTGTGATCTCTCTCTAAATAAATAGAATCTTTAAAAAAATAAAAAATAAAATAAAATAACATCATGATTTCTGTGTTGAAATTAAAAAAAATTAAAAGACAATTTGTAATTGATTATTGAAGTATTTTTATGATAGCTTCTTTAAAAATCCTTGTCATGGACACCTGGGTGGCTCAGTTGCTTAAGCTTCCAAGTCTTGATTTTGGATCAGGTCATGATATCAGGGTCATGGGATTGAGCCCTGAGTCAGGCTCCACACTCAGCAGGAAGTCTGGGACTCTCTTTCTCCTTCTCCTTCAGCCCCTCCCCATACATTCTTATGCTCTTTCTCCAAAATGAATAAATGAATAAATAAATAAATAAATAACAAATAAATAAATACTCTTTAAAAAATCCATGTCAGATAAGTCCAATATTGTATTCAAATCAGTGTTGGCATCATTTGATTGTCTTTTCTCATTCAAATTGTAATTTTCTTGGCCTTGGTATGATGGGTTTTTTTTTTTTTTACATTCTATCCATTATATATAATAAGTTGGGAAAGAGTGGGTTCTATTTAAATCTGAGCATTAAGGAGGGCACATGATGTGATGAACATTGGGTGTTGTACACAACTGATAAATTATTGAACACTGCATCTGAGACTAATGATGCACTATATGTTGACTAATTAAATTTAAATAAAACAAAGAAAAAATAAAAATAAAAAAAATCTTTTATTTTAGCAGACAGTCACTTTATTTTGGTTTTGCATGTTGGTCTTGGTCCACTTCTGTAGACTATGGCTCCAAAGGGAGTTTAATTTTCAGAGCCTTTGCAGTGTTATTTTTGTTCTTGTTTGTCTAGTGCTGCTAGAGTTCCCTTTGGGTCCCTGCTAGAACTACCTGATGTGAAAGGGGTTCCCTCAGGCTGGGGAGTTGGGGACAAAACAAAGAGACATTTGTTGGGGATGACTATAGTGAGATTCTTCTGTTGGTACTCCTAAGTTGCCCTGGCATCTCTGGGCAGAGGAGTAACGTCTCAAGCCCCTGGGTACAAGAAGGCTTTCTGGGCCAAGTGATTCCTGTAGCTATCTCCCCTGCCAGTTCTGCCTCCTCTACTTGATATCTCTCAGCAGAAAAGGGAAATCTCTTGCCCAAAGAGAAATGAGAGCACTTCACCTGTGGTGGATCTAGTCTTACCTAAAGACAAATTGTTGTCAGAAGGTCTTCTGTTTGATACGGTAGGGGAATGAATCTATGTGAGATGCCTTCTGGTATTATGTCATAGTTCAAAAAAACATTAGGTCTGGGTGTGGGGTGGGTACAAGATGGGTGGGTGGTGGGGTGGGTACAAGATGCCCAGTCACAGTTTTCTTCCTCCAGCCCTGGGGTCCCAAATCTGCTTGTCTTCTCCTCACTACTTGCTAAGTTTCTCTTTTGTTTGTCTCTTGTGCCATTTTCAGGACTTACAGTTGTGCTTCATGGGAGGGAGTATGAAAAACAGGGCCTATGTCATCTCATCTGGATGAGAAGTTCTACCTCTTGTTGTAAATAGTGTTACATGGGAGCATAGCCACTCCCATGTAATTTTTTATTATCTGTGGCTTCTTTTGTCCCTCCACAGCAGGGCTGAGTATTCATGATGAAGACCGTCTTCTTTCTTTCCACTGAGAGACACTGAGGTGAGTGGGTATAAAATATTTATTATCTGGCCCTTTATAGGATAAGTTTGCCAACCCCCAGTCTAGATGTTCCATTGACCAAGAAGTCATAGTTGAGAGGTTTCAAACAACCAGCCAAGCCCCTTGGCTGAGTAACTACTTAGGCAATATCTGCTGATCCAGACAAGGACCTGATTAATAACCAAATACTTTTCAAAGTTCTTTCACATTGGTTATGCTCCTCACAGTAGCCCTGTGTAGTGGAACATTAATAGATTAATAGTGCCCATACTGTATAAATGAGAAAAATGAGAACCTCGGTGTCCTAACGAGGACTGTCTGGAATTATTCAGCATGCAAGGTGCCAAACCAGGACTAAAGCTCTGACCTCATGAACGCTGGTTCAGTATATTGCCCCGACTTTTAAGACAAAGCACAGCCTTTGCTGCCTGATGTCCTCAGAGAGCCTGTAATATACATGCAGATGTAGCTCTAAGATGTAGGATAAGACCCCAGAAAAGAGGAAGAGGTCATAAAAATAGTATGTATGTGATATCAGCTCTGTGGTAATACCCTAATCTTGCTGTAATAGGAGAGAAAGGATGAACATAATTAAACACCTTTTATTTCCTGTGCCACACTTGGCATATGTTTATGGTCCATAATTCTCATTTTTTAACAAATATGGAAAATGAGTTACTGAGCTATTTTCCCCACGTGCAACAAACAACTAATGCTTTTTTTTTTTTTTTTCTGGTGATGCCTTTCTTTTTTATTTAATTTTTTTTCAGTGTTCCAAGATTCATTGTTTATGCACCCCACCCAGTGCTGCATGCAACTAATCCTTTTAGATGTATTACATTTTGCAGAGCATTTCACAATGATTATTTCATTGACTTCTGTAATTCTGCGAGAGACGGGGTTGAGGGTATTAGTTCCCTGTGTTACAGAAGAGAAATCTGCAGTTTAGCAAAATGAACTATTTTACTTGAAATTGCTCACTAAGCACCCCTAGTTGGAATTTGTATCCAGGCCAATCTGACATCCAGCTTGAAGTGGAACTAGCTTGCATAGGACATTGGACGTGGGAAGGAGCCAGGAGACTTCTTAGAGCCCATTCCATTCTTCCGATAGGAAAATAGACAGGGGGAAGAAAACCATGTCTTAAGGCTGGAATCTCTGAGGCTACAACTTTATTTCCCCTTCCACAAGCAGTTAGATGGGTTTACAATTCCATTACCACTTTCTGTGGGATGAAATAAGTAATAAAAAAGTACATTGTTCTTAGAAAAGAGAGATTAGTAGCCTTCCATTTGTTTCTTATCTCCTGCTTTTCTGCTGAAGGGTATTTGAAGAGAGTTCATTTTGTTCAAGACAAAGGGGGGCAGCCTTTTTATACTTTTCCAGCTGGCCGAGATCACCTGGTTTCCAATTTGGGAGACATGAATAATTGTTTATCTAGAGATTACCAACTCAGGCTCAAAACTAATCTCCTGCCCCAGGGGACCCATGGCCGTGATGTTACATTTATTTGTAACGGGGGTGTGAGAAGACAGGCAGCACATGCTTCCTCTGATGGACGTAAGCAGTTTTCCCATCTGCTCCCATATGTAAGGTGGCTAGAGAAAAGAGACGAGACTGTTTCTGACTCTGAATCTGAAGAAAAATCAGGCAGGTTGAACTCGTTTAATAAATATGCACACACCCTTATAATAATAAATATTAAAAAATAATAAAAATAAATAAATATTAATAATAAATATGCATACACCCTTACGAACATGACTGTACCGCATGTGTGTGTGTGTGTGTGCACTCATGTGCATTGGTATGGGGGAGAATTCGGACGTGTGCATGTGCTGAATATTTGTGATTGCACAGGAGTTGTGTCCTTAGATATGTAGAAAGTTGTGTTTGTGTTTCTACGGAATGTGTCATGTGCTGTGATTTTGGATATGCATTCCCTTGTGTGGAAGGTAATGTGTACTTGCTAATTTAACCAAATACACCGTAAGCCCGAGTGATCTAGTGCTCCTGCATGAGGCATGGACACGCTTATGTCAGTCTATGTGTATGGATTTCCCGAGTCATTTTAGATGATTAGTTCTTTATGAAGAGAGGAATAGTCCAGTCTCTTGACTTCTCTCCTTCTGTGGAACTTAGGTCTAGAATGAGACTGGCCTGGCATCTGGGCCAGATGGATCTGCAAAATGGATTTGAGTCTGGTCTGTAGAAGGGTTTGTGCAGTACCCTTGGGCCAATGTTGGATAGGACTCTTTATCCAAGAGGGGAACAGAGCCAAGAGTCAAATCAGAGCTCTTGGCCTTAGATGACCTTGGATAGAGTTCTGAGGGAAGAGGCAGTGAGAGGCTCATCCTCTAGGAGCTGGCCAAGCAGAAGGGAGAGAGTTTATCATACATTCTTTTCTTTTTCTTTCTTTCTTTTTTTTTTTCCTTTTGGGATCCTTGTCAAAAATCAACAGAGCACAGATACATGGGTTTATTCCTGGACTCTCAATTTTATTGCCTTGGTCTGTATACTCCCATGATATTTTGAGCATACTAGTTCTGCATAGATGGAGACTGCTCCAGAGACAGAACCAGAGAATTGTGCGCATCCTGAAAGGGCCTTCAGAGCCCGAGTCCATCTTCCTTTTGCATGTGGGATCCCATCACAACTTCCTAGACCAAAGATCCTCCAGCTGCAGGTCAAATAGCACCTGTGATGGTGCTGTTGAGCTCCCCTGTTACACAGAACACGTGTTCCTAGGAAGTCCCTCCTCCTCTGGGGACTGACTTCACTTCTTAATAAGTTCTACTTCTCTCTGTCCTTTGGGCTCCTGAGTAAAAACAACAACAACAACAACAACAAAAAGCTAAATAAATAAATAAATAAACAAACAAATTAATAAGAAAAGAGAGAAGAACCACATGGTCCTCTCCATTGATGCAGAAAAAGCATTTGACAAAATCCAGCATCCGTTCCTGATTAAAACGCTTCAAAGTATAGGGATAGAGGGAACATTCCTGAACTTCATCAAATCTATCTATGAAAAACCCACAGCAAATATCATCCTCAATGGGAAAAAGCTTGCAGCCTTCCCGTTGAGATCAGGAACACGACAAGGATGCCCACTCTCACCACTCTTGTTCAACATAGTACTAGAAGTCCTAGCAACAGCAATCAGACAACAAAGAGAAATAAAAGGTATCCAAATTGGCAATGGAGAAGTCAAACTCTCTCTCTTCGCAGATGACATGATTCTTTATATGGAAAACCCAAAAGACTCCACCCCTAAACTACAAGAACTCATGCAGCAATTCAGTAATGTGGCAGGATACAAAGTCAATGTACAGAAATCAGTGGCTTTCTTATACACTAACAATGAAAATACAGAAAGGGAAATTAGAGAATCAATTCCATTTACTGTAGCACCAAGAACCATAAGATACCTGGGAATAAACCTAACCAAAGAGGTAAAGGATCTGTACTCGAGGAACTACAGAACACTCATGAAAGAAACTGAAGAAGACAAAAAAAGATGGAAGACCATTCCATGCTCTTGGATCGGAAGAATAAACATTGTTAAGAAGTCTATACTGCCTAGAGCAATCTATACTTTTAATGCCATTCCAATCAAAATTCCACCGGTATTTTTCAAAGAGCTGGAGCAAATAATCCAAAAATTTGTATGGAACAGAAGAGACCCCGAATCACTAAGGAAATGTTGAAAAACAAAAATAAAACTGGGGGCATCACGTTACCTGATTTCAAGCTTTACTACAAAGCTGTGATCACCAAGACAGCATGGTACTGGAATAAAAAAAAAAAAAAAAAGCCACTGGCTGAAGACACATCTTCCTTGGATATCAGTTTTGCTGAAAGTTTTAGTGAAATCTCTACAGTAAAGTGTAATGATAGTACATACTAGAGGAATACAAAAATAAATGTGAACATTAAAAATAAAAAAAAAGCAAAAAACTCTCTTTCTTTTGAGGATAGTTTGAGGTACTAGAAAGAACACCTGCCTGGTCCTGAGTTCAAATCCCACTTTGTCACCAACTAGTTATAAAATCCTAGGTAAGGGATCTTCCTGAGAGCCAGTGTCCTCACATGGGAAATGAATGTGGAAACGACGCCCCGTGCTACACGAGGGTTGTCGGGCAGATTCAACGAGATGAGGACAGATCATCCCCAACCTCCTTTTCTTCATTCCAAGAAGCCATTTCCCGCAATGGTTCTGCACTTCACCTTATTTACAGACCCCTCAGGAGTTGGTTTTCCATTTTCTAGATGTGCTTCTGTTTGTTGATACCATCTGGAAAATGTGGTGCTCGGGTCTGCACACAGGGCAGCAGCTGTGTGCTGAGTATCTCCAAGGGACCGGTCTGCTCATCTCCTTTGTAAAGAACCACATGGTTCTGCTCACACGGGGCCAGGCTGCCCTAGCTCTCCATAGACTTACCCTGCTGACTTGTGCTGCGGTCCCATCATTATGTCATTAAGGAAGTTCATGGTCTCTCCCACTTCTACCTCGTCTAGCGTTTGAGCAGGTAATTTTTGAGCCTGAGGGGATTAGGGCATATTTAGTCACAAGAAATAAAGCTCATTTTCCCCTCCCAAGGCCTCTTGCCATCTGGTCACTGCATTATCTCAGTTCTTGCCACTCTCTGCCATCTCACTTCTGTGGTTTCCAACTCCTACAATTCACCAAGGCCATTGCCAGCTCAGAAATCTGGCACTAGGTAGTGCCTTGGCCAGGGAGGCTCTCCCCACTCCCGTGATTTCTCATGACTGCCTCCTTCTTATGATACAGGTCCCTCCTCAATCCCCAGCCACATACCTTAAAAAGCCCTTTCTACCTACCTGCTTTCCATTTCATCCTGCTTCGTAGCACTTGTCACAGCAGGTGATTATTATTGGCATACATGTTTATGGTTGGTCTCTTGAACTAGACAGTAAGCTCAACAGAGCAACAGTGGAAACCTTGTCTTCCTTGTCCATTTCTGAATCTCCAGCATCTAGCACAGTGCTTGGCATATAGTAGACATCCAATAAATCATTTTTGAATGAAAAATGCATACATGTATGAATGAGTTTATTCCTGTTCCATGTAATCTAATTGGATTTGGTCACCTTGATGGAACCTCTAAATCAGATTTTTATTTGGCTCATCCTTGCTCATCTAGCTCTCTTGGCACTATGTTATCTGTTCAGGATGCTAGATTTTCACCCAAGTTATTGATGAAAGTATTGGTTGGTGAGGGGTCCAGGATGAGCATACAGTAAGCCAGAAATGACCCCGATGTTTTGGAATATGCTGCAGGGACCAAGGAGGATTCCTGTAAGCTGAGAGGATAAGCCAATTCCAATTCAGCCTCTTCCAGGGAATAAGAAACCACTGTACCTGTCCTACCTTGTGTTTTGTTTTTGACGGGCTTCTCTGAGTTCAAAAATTGATAGTGCACATTGACAGCAGTACCATAATAATAACCAACTGATCTTCCCATAAGCTAAGTAGGGTTCATAGTAGATGGAATAGTAAAATATTGGTAATTCCATCTGGGTCACCTTAATAGTCATGCCTGCCTCCTAGGGTTGTTGGGAAAATGGAGAACACACACAGGAAGTGCCTGGCATGACGACTGACACATATGGCACACTAAGGAATGTTCATGATTATGGTTGCTATTAATCTTGTTGTTATTTTTGTTGTGACCGAGCTCCTGCTGGGGGTCAAACACTGCTGTGTGTTTTGCCTGGGTTCTCCCACTTAATGATTTGTGAGGATGGAACATCTCCTTTCTGTGCCTATTTTTCCTTCCACGTGGATGGACGTACCACTCATCTTTCACCCCCATGTTTGCCTCTGTGGAAGCTGAGACTTTTCCTTTGGTGACTAGAGAAGGAGATACCATGCATGAGCTGCTCAGTCTTTTCTTTTTTTCCCTCCTTCTTGAAAGGAGATGCCTATTGGGTGTGTGGTCTTCTCTGCTCCCCAAGCTGTGGTCCACCATGTAGCTCCCTTTCCCTGGCCACCTGATTTAGTAGAGCTTGCCCTATTTCCCTTATCTCATTTTATTTATCTCCAGAGCACTTATCATATAACATTTTGTATTTGCTCTTATTTTCACTCTTTAGTGGGCTTCCACATCGTTATATGATCCTCGTTTTTTTTCCTTCCTTCCTTCCTTCTTCCTTCCTTCCTTCCTTCCTCCTTCCTTCCTTCCTTCCTTCCTTCCTTCCTTCCTTCCCTCCTTCCCTCCTTCCTACCCTCCCTCCTTCCTACCCTCCTTCCTTCCTTCTTTCCCTCCTTCCTTCCTTCCTTCTTTCCTTCCTTCCATCCATCCTTCCTTCCTTCCTTGTAATATTGTTCTATATCCTCAGTGCCCAGAATGGACTCTGGAGAACAGTAGGAGCTTTATAAATACTTGTTGAACAAACATGCTCACCTCATTTGTGATGTGTCTCAATTTAGGTGCGGAAGCCAACACCAACAACCAAAAGCAATGCATAAACCTTCTAAAGTCAAACTTGACAGTCTTGCTCATTCACCTGTAGTCATCCCTCACTAAACCACGGCCCTGGGCTGAGAAGCCCAGCCAGCCCCCTCTGCTGCTTCCGAACCCACACCAGGGAAGTGTTCTTGCCATGGCCATGGCCACAGGCTCTGGCCACAGGTGGGGAAGTGGTGGATGGCACAGTCCCAGGCCCAGGTGAGTGCGAGAGATTCACGGTCTCAGTGGAAGAGTGGGTGGCCCGGTTCCCTCTTCCTCTGAGGAAACGTTGTTGCCAGTGTGTTTGCTTCTAGAGGTTCTAGGGAGAGATCTAGGGGAAAAACAACAACAACAACAACCAGCTATTCAAAATGTATTGTAAACGAATCTACACTCCACCACAGTTGGGATGCCACCTGATTTGCAGTGGGTGTGCTCCTCATTTACTTTTTTATTCACTCATTGAGCAAACATTTATGGAGAACATACGTGCCTGCAATTTGTAAGGCACTTGGGAAATGATGATGAGAAAGAAGAAAAAAAGAGAAGAAGAAAACCCACAGTCCTCAGTGGAACTGAGATGTACTTCTCTGAACCCCACCTGAAATGCTATTTTGGCCTCCTCCCTCCTGTTCTCTCTCCCATCCACCTCTGTGCCTAAACTGTTTGGTGTGATGATGCCTTCCTTTCCAGGCCCTCAAACCTCTCTCTCTCGCGCGTGCGCTAGCACCTACAGCTTCACTGCACCCAAAATGCACACGGGGATGCTTGCCTATTACATTCAGCTGCTGCTATGTGTGCTAATAGCATAATTACTAACGTGTCTTAATCACATACAAACACCCTGACTTCGATGACAGAGAAACAGCAAACAACTCCTTAGTGCAGTTGTACTTATTGTAGTTCCTGTTTTTCTATTTGAAAATGAGATGATTTTCTAAAGTGTGGGTGATATTTATTTTAATCATATTGGTTTGAAGGCTGATATGTTTGCTCGCCCTTAGTGTACGATCCCTCTAGCCAAAAGGCCCCGGTCCAGGGTTTCAATGGGTGGGGGTTGGGGAGCTCCAGAGACCGGAGCCTGGGACAGTGGTCCCACCTCCCCTGGGGTCCCAACTCAGCCCAGGCACAACCCACATTGCCATACATGTTGAATAATTAAGTGGGTTAAAAAAAAACTGCTCTGGAATTGCTGACACAAGGTTGTGTTTATGGGTGAGCTCTTTTCCTTTGCATTTCTGATTAGAGAAATTCCATTTATTTGGGACTATGGAAAGGAAGTGAGGATTTTTATAGCCCAGAGAGGAAATTTTATCCTTCCTTCTGCATCTTGCCTCTGACTTGGGGAACTCACTTTCCTCAGAATAGCTAGAACTATACCTTGTGTTTAAAATTTTCACATTACTACCAATGGACCTCACTAAATCTTTGACAATTTCCACTGAGGCTAATATTACTATCTTTGTTGTGCAGATGTGAGGCCTGTGGTTCGGCCTCCCTTGCCCAAGGTCACCCAGCCTGAAAGTGGCAGAAAGGCATTTTTCACAAATACAGGTTTTCTGTTGCCAAACTGTGAGCTCTTGCCCAGGCTGCCCTTTTATCTTCATCCTATCCAGTCACTTCCTTGCCAGCACCTCGTATATTTGCCCAGGGCAGAAACTCTTGAGTAAGGAGGTTCCCTCTGCTGTGGCTTCTAACTTGCCTGGTAGGAACAAGTGCTTGGCTTTCTCAGAGGCTATGAGAGTTCCCACCCACCAGTTCCATTGCTGGAGTCGGAGGTGCCATTTTGCTGGTTTAACTAGATGTTATCATCATAACACACGATTGCTAATTCCCCTCTGGAGTCCCCTAACAGTCAGTTTAGTGGAACACAGGGGCTGCCTTCCTTTTATCTTTTTAATTTTTATAAAGCAGAATGCATAAACAAAAGGAAAGAACCAAGCTTGGATCTGCTTGGGAAATGCCTCCCAAGTCTTCTCTGGCTTGTTCGTGTCCCTGGCTATCCTTGGCCAAGGCAGAATCTCAATGTCTTTTTAGAGGTAGCCAATTAAGATAAAAACTTGATGAAAAAAAAATCAAAGAGGCAGTGTTGGAACTGGGTACCATGAAGCTGAGACCCTGGCACAGTTGTCATCTAGCCTCTACCATCGAATTCCTTGGACACAGGACAACACTTGGACTTGACTCTATGGCCAGTAACTCCCACCAGGCTGCACTTCCCTGTCATCCCAGAACACTGTTCACGACCTTAGTCCTTCTGGCTTTTTCATGTTCTCCTTGCTGTCAACCCTCCTTTCCTTATGTTTCCTCTTACTCTCCCACTCCCTTCATCTTATGAGACACTGTTTCTCCACCCTTCCCTGTACTTTCCAGCTTTTCCCACTGAGAGGTAAATTCTATTTCCCCTCCCCTTGAATCTGGGCTGTACTGTGACTTTCTTTGAGATACAGACTATGGCAAGAGTGACCTTATGCCAATTCTGAGCCTAGGACTGAAGAGACCCTGCACATTTCTGTTCATTCTCTTGGCACCATGCTGAGCCACCCTGTCAACAACCCCAGGCTGGCCAGCTGGATGACAAGGGATACACTGTCCTCTTAGCCCTGGCACCCTAGCTGAGCCAGTCAAACCCCCAAAAGCAGAGACGCTCATCGACTGGCAGTTGACTACAGATTCAGGAATATGCCCAGCCAAAACCAGAAAAACCATCCAACGGAGCCAAGACCAACTGTCAACTTGCAGAATGGTGAGCTAACTAAATGTTGTTATCTTAAGCTACTAAGTTAGGAGGTTGTTTTTTTTATGCAGCGCTAGCTAAATTGATACACTTCCATTTCATGCATTTCCAAATCCTCCCTTGAGCCATTTTTCATTTTTATAGATTGGCTTGCCTTTCCAGCTCCAGTGATGCCCCCAGCAATCATGACTGTGGCAGCCATGGTAACTGCCTCTCCTCCTATCCTTTCTCTAGCTACATGGTTCAAAGGGAAAGCTGTCATCATCTTACTGACTCCACCCCCTTTGCAGGCCAGAGATGACCAAATGGCCCAGTTTGGACAAAACCAGAGTACTGTACTCCCAAACAATGGTGATTTGTCCAATGTGGGGAAGGCACGTGAACCAAACCAGGGCAAACGAGGTCCTTCATGGCACTTCCCAACTGGAGAACTGAGCAGGTAAGAAAAACTTTACAAACTAGAAAAGAGACTGTAAAGATATCGGCTGGAAGCTACAACTGACCCACTTCATTGTCAAAAGGAGAAGCTGATCTAGAAGAATAAAGCTGGAAGACCAAAGTTGAATCACAAGACGTTGAATCTGCATGTGGACTTAGAGTCCCTGGGGTCAGCCTTCCCTGACCTTGGTGTGGACCTGGTGTGTGGACCAATAATGCCCCTTATTTGCCTAAGCTAGAATGAGTTAGGCCTCTGTGACTCGCAACCATGATCCTGAGTGAGACCTACTCCATGGCCAGTGATCTCCCTTGAGCTGTGAGACGTGGGGAAAGGTCTTGCCTGTGGAGTTGCTTGTGACCCCCTCACTTGATTTAAATGCAGTTGGCATCTGGAAGTATTTATCATCATATACATCTCTTTACATGCTTCTTTTGTTTACTCAAAACATAGTGTCTATGATGGGCAAGAGCTGCAGGTGCATTTGATATTAAAGACAAGCCACCTGGGCTCTGTCTACCCTTACCTAGTTCATGATCGGGGAGGGTGAGAAGGGAGTAGCTGGCCGGTTCTCTCTGGCCTGGTAGATACCGCAATACAGGAGACATCAGGTACAGTGATAACACAGGAAAGTCATGTGATCCAGCCAGCAGGGTGGAAGGTCTCCTGGTGGAACGACATGTGCTGGCTACGACAGCTGATCCTAACTCACCAGGTCAAAGCAGAAGGTACAGGGTGAGTCTGTTTCCTGAAGAGGGGATTTATATGTGGAGGGAGTTTGGAGAACCAAAGGTTGAGGTAACAGAGGAGAAAGGGATGAAAAGAGAAGAAACCTAAAAATGTTTTCAGGGGTCATGCAACAAGGTTAGGCTTTTTTTTTTTTTTTTAATTGAGATTGGCAGGAGATTGTGGAAAGTTTTCAGTCAAGGAATGAACTGATTGGACATGTGCTTTAAGAAGATAGGTTTAGCATCTGTGCAAAGGAGGGAGAGCCTGGGGCGGGAAGATGGGTTGATCATCCAGGGGAGGGATGGTGAAGATCTGAGCAACTCACTGCAGAAACCTTGGGCTTTGGGGATGGAAAAGAAGGATAGATGAGACAGATAGTAAAGAGGCAGAAGCAACAGGAACTGAAGATTGAAGTGATGTGAGGTGGGGTTGGGAGGAGAGCAGAAAAACCAGTCTCCAGAGTCGCTTCTATCAGTGACAAATCAGCCCTGAATTGGAAGCACACATGGGCAGTGCTGAAGCCTTTGGGTCCAGATTCAATGATCTCCCTGATAAAAGAAATCTTGGAACAAGAATGGCTGGAGAATATTGGCGTCTTGAGTCCTGGTTGATCTAGTAGCCATGAACTCTGCTGTTAGGTTCCCCAGTCCCTTCAGACTGTTAAAAGCATGGCCCCACCCCAAGGCCTCACTCCCCCACGGCAAACAAATCAACAGGCTCCTTCTCTTGTGTGCTGGCTACCTGGGCCACTATCCAGTGTCCTCCCTCAGCTATATTTGTAGCTGTTAATGGTTGTTCATCCAGCTTTTACAGTTTGATCTTGGCAAGAGGCTTGGTCTCATACAAGCTCTTCCAACTTGGGTGAAACGGGAAGTTCCAGCCTCAACTGCATTTAATCCAGTGCCATGCTGAACGTCCACTTCAGTGCTATCAACATTTCCACCGGTGATAGAACTGGAAATATTCAGCAAGCGCCCGACGTTGCCAGGCAGTTTGCTAGGTGCTTTATATAAAACACAAGCAGTATTCTTTAGTGGTTGAGTACAGTGCTCTCAGGAGAGGCTGCCTCAGTTTAAATTCAGAACTTATTACCTAAACTTAGGCAACTTATCCAATTCCTCTATGCCTCAGTGCCCTCGTTTATAAGAACAAGGGGGCAGATACCTCTCTTTTGGAACCATTGTGAGAGGTTGAAGGCATAATACCATACATACCAGGGTGTGGTGCCTCGCTCACATTAAATACCTAGTAAATGAGAGTACTTATTAATATTTTCTCACTTCCATGGCACCATAACCCTGAGAAATAGTATCACTGACCCTATTTCATGAGTGATGAAAATGAGACTAGGAGAAGAACATAGGAGCATAGGTGAGCATATATGCGAATGTGCATGTGTGTACACACGTGAGATCATGTGTAAACATGTATGTATGACTGTGTGAGAGGATGTGTGTGGGTGTTGGGGGAGTGAGAGGATCAGAGAAATAACCACATCAGTGCTGGACTAGACAAATCAAGGTAAGAGAAAGACAAAAGTCACGATGTCCACTAGGTTGCAGTGCCAAACCTAGTGTCTGGCACAAATGTGGCACTCTAACTTGAATACTTATTGATGCAGGGGTTTAGAAAACATTTAACCATAAAGGAAACAACTCACAGTAGAACTTAAGTGAGAAAATACAATCCGTAAGATCTTTACACACTCACACATATATACTATCCATCTATCCATCCATCCATCCATCTATCTAGAGAGACAGACAGACAGAGAAATGAACATACATACACCAAAATTTTGACAGAGGTTATAACTGGTAGTAGAATTAATATTAATACTTTAATATTCTTCTTTACAGCTTCTGCATTTCCTACATTTTATACAAGGCACTTGTCCGACATGGTACTTAATTCACTCTCTATTACAAACACACAGTACTTATAAAATTTAAGAACTCTAAGGAAAATTACTTTACAGACATCACCACGTGGCCTTGGTGGTTTATAATATAAGAAGTTCTAGAACAAACTGCACTTAGTTCTCATCTAAGTATGAATCCAGTCATTCTCAGTAGACCCTTTTGTGACTGTCAGAAACATCATGATCGTTTTTTCTGGCTTGACCATAGTTGACCAGAATTGGATTGACTGACACCACTGGTCCATGTGTGATGCCAGGTCTTTACTTTTTTAATAGTGTCAGTATCCATGAACCTCCCCTGGACACCACCTGACCCACCTGCACATTTGCTGCTCCTAACCTGTCCTCCAGACTATCTGTACCTTCCCCCACCACATGCACAAACGTAGACACACACACACACACACACACACACACACACACACAGCACAAACCCTCTAGGGACTTCTGCTTGTTAACACTTGGGTAGGTAGACCAGTGCTGAACACTAGAGACAGGATTTGCCAAGAGTGAGAGAGCCCTTATAGATACTTTCTTGAGGAGGACTGTTGCCCCTCCATGGACTATGTTCCCTGAAATCAGCATCTGGCTCATGATAGGTCCTAAAAGATCATCTGTGAATGATTGAATGATTTAAAGGAGCAAGACATGGGGTCTGGCAATGGGTCCATTCTAGTTGACCCTAACCTTCATCAGTAGGAGTCTTTGTTTGAAAAATGAAACTAGGAAACTCTTGGGTTCCAGGATGTCTTGGCAGATTTGTTAATTGGTGAGTACAGTGGTTCCCAAACTTGGCTAAACATCAGACTCACTCAGATAATTAAAATCATTAAGAATGCCAATCCCTGGGTCTCACTCCAGGCCCACTGAACCTGACTCCCTTCAGGTGATACACAAGAGGGTTTGGCAGGGTCTGGCTTAGAACAAAACAGAGAAGACCAGAACCTGTTGTATGTCAGCATTATTTTTCACTGAGAAAACTTGATGCTGTGGCCACAGGAGGCCTCAGCATTGTGAACCTTCGTTCCCATGGGAACTGAGCTGGAAAGGTCCCTCTAAGCTGAGAGAAGAAGCCCAGAGAACACTGGGAGGAAGGAGTACCCAGGCTTTGCTCAACCAGGAGGCCAGGGAAACAATGGGGTGGCAGTTTGAACCTCCAGAGGAGGAGAGGAAAGAGCTAGAAAACTCCAGTTCCCCTGAGGGAAGAGAATAACCCCAAATTTTGGAGAAAAGACTGATTGAATGAATTTCAGAAAAGTCGGATGGAGCAGTTTAGGCCAACACACATGCAGAAGTGGGTCTGCCCTGCCACTGAACAGATTTAAGTCAAATCACCTTTTTGTGTGACTCACACTTTAGGACAAATCATATGAAGAAAATGAACAGTACGTAAAGTAAAGTACGAGGCATAAAGAAGGAGTAGCTGATGGGATCCCTGTGTGGCTCAGTCAGTTAAGCACCTGCCTTCAGCTCACGTCGTGATCCCAAGGTCTGGGATCAAGCCCCCCGTCGGGCTCCCTGGGGAGCCTGCTTCTCCCTCTGCCACTCCCCATGCTTGCTCTCTCTCTTTTTGTGTCAAATAAATAAATAATAGAATCTTTAAAAAAGAAAAAGGAGGAGCTGGAATTCTCTTAGCGATTTACTTTATACAATATGGCCTTAGGAGGGCTGAGTTTATGGTTTCAGAAGGATAAGGATGTGCTGTTCTCTCCCCTTCTGGAAGAAGGTAGGCAACTGATTCCATCTCTGCAGAAATACGTAGGTGTCCCGGGACAGGTTTTTGGAGCCTGACAGAATCTTGGCTCTAATGTGTAGCTATTTTGTACTTTAAGGCACATTTCTTAACATTTCTGGGTCTCCATTTCCTCTTTGGTATGTAGCAAACATCCCAGATTTGGCCTGAAATATGTCTGGTGTGAACAGCTATGAAGGAGTGTGGGATACACACCCCCAAATGCAATTTTCACAAGTCCACTCGGTCGAGGGGTTTGGTGGAAGGAACATCACCAATGCCTGAGCACAGGGAAGGGGAGTTGTGAGAAGCAATCTGCAAATTGTGCTTCTAACCCAGAGTAGGCCTAACCCTGTGTCCAGAGCCTAGAAAATGGAACCATGCAGGTAGAAGCGGGAGGAACAGTTTCTGCTGTTGTTCTTTAAAAACCTCCTTGAGATACTGGTGCCTGGGGGCTGAGGGGACCCCAGCAGATGCCGGGCTGGGGAGAGGGGAATGTTTCTCTCTGGACCACCTCATGGTTTTGACCCTCTCTTGGTGAGGTCCCTGGGAAAGGGGTACCACTGGTACAAATCCCAGGACCCTGAGATCATGACCTGAGCCTAAGGCAGATGCTTAATGACTGAGCCACCCAGGGCCCCTATGGACTAAATAATCCTTGGGGCTGGTGGGGCAAATAATAAGAGTTGTATTATTTCTTATTTTTTTAAAGATGTTATTTATTCGAGAGAGAGAGAGAGAGGAAAAGAGAGAAAGAGCATGAGGAGGGGGAGGAGCAGAGGGAGAGGGACAAGCAGACTCCACACTGAGCACAGAGCCCAACCTGGGGCTTAATCTCATCACCCTGAGTTCATGACCTGAGCCAAAACCAAGAGTCAGATGCTTAACTGACTGAGCCACTCAGGTGCCCCTGGGGGATTGTGTTATTTCTCAAAGCACGTCCATGACAAGACCAGATGCACACCCTTCTGATACAAAATGAAGCTAAATACAAGATCTGCTGTGTATGTTTGTGTGTAAATGAAGTGTGTGTGTGTGTGTGTGTGTGTGTGTGTGTGTGTGTATAGATAGGATATTCAATCCCCAGGTACCAGAGTGCTGTGAGATCATGTGTGGTACTCATGGAGTCATGGCGCATGTTGATGATGTCGAGCGGGGTTGTGGCGGACTATGTGTGGGTATAGCTATGTGTGAGAGTGTGTGATGGGCAGTGATGTAGGGCAGCTGTGATGGGGAGACGTGTGGGACTGTGACTCTGGTATACTGGCAAGTGTGTAATGGGTGGAGTGTGGTGGAGCGTGGTAGGGAAGGAGTTATGTGTGTGGTTGTTTATCTGCAAGAGTGATGGGGTGGGGGTGTTAAAGAGTGATGACATGGGGCGGACAGGGAAACCACATTTGCCTGCCAGTGTGTGGGGCATATTTGAGGGCCTATTCACAATAGGGGTTTTAGTTGTGATGTCTGTGAGTGGTTAGGGGTGTGGGCTCATGGATCCTTCTCAGCGATCTTGTCCCCATGACATTACCTTGTTTGTGGTTTCTTTTTTCACTTATGGCTATCTTATTTATCTTATATAATCTGTATTATTTATTCGATTAATTGTTTGTCTGTCCACTAGAATATATGCTCCATGAGGGCAGAGCCCACATTTATCTCATTCACCAATGTAACATCGATTCTTTAGAACCGTGCGAGTAAATAAATGGGTGTGGGGGGTGACATGGCAGTGGAGTGTCTGTGCCTCTGAGTGCATGCAAGATGGTGGTAGCGAATTTTCTAGAACAGTGGAAATGAGATTATAGAACTCATCATCTATGAGTTAGTGAGGAGGTGAAGGGAGGTTTGTAGAAGTGACAGGCGTTATATGTGCTGGTGCACTGTGTACACGTGAGCAGGCCCTAAGAGCATGAGTGTGTACTTGAGGGTGTGCGTTTGGGTGCAATGTGCAGGGAGAAGGTGTGGGATGTATTTCTGTTTGAGTGAATGTCATTTACGATCTCCACTGACTCTCCGGGGTGTATCCCATCAGACACTGACTCCCCCAGGTTCCAGGAACCTGACCTTGTATTGTGTCCTCCTAACGAGGAATCTGTATCCTCAATGCGGTCTCAAGGTCCATAATTGTCTGGCATAGGTGCACAGGTGGGGTTAAGGGAAGATAGAATTCTGTTTTCTTAAGTCGTCCCTCAAGTGAGAAGCAGGACTTTTTGGATAACTGTAAGATGTGGTTCTAAAATATGAAAGCCGAGGGGGGCCTGGGTGGCTCAGTCGGTTAAGCAGCTGCCTTTGGCTCAGGTCATGATCCCGGGGTCCTGGGATCGAGCCTCTCATGGGGTTCCCTGCTTGGTGGGGAGCCTGCTTCCCCTTCTCCTTCTGCTGCTCCCCCTTCTTGTGCTCTCTCTCTATCTTTCTCTGTCAAATAAATAAAATCTAAAAAAAAAATTTTAAAACATGAGAGCCTAATGGCTTTGTTTGTTTGTACGAGTCATGTGCTGTGGCTGTGTGTGTGTGTCTGTGTTTCTTCTCTCGAAGAGCCAAGGCTTTACCTCCTGGGTCCTGGAAACACTTTCTAAGAGCTGAACAATTAAATTCTGAAGGTGTAAATGTCCTTGCAAGTTCGGTTCCTTGTTCTTGAACTAGAGAGTTCTCTTCTCGTTATTTCTGAAGAATTATCCTTTTGCTTGTCTTTTCTAGTTTTGCTGATAAGGGTTCAAAGCACCTGCTAATTCTTTTGGCCAGCTCTAGAATCACAGCAGCTTTGGGCACCTTCTTCCTCGTCTGAATGACCTCGTAACTCTCCATCCCAATTTATCTTGAGTTCTATCTATTTTCACTTTTGGGGGAGAAAAAAAAAATGCTCTGCGCACTGTGGAGCTTTTAGGTTTAGGATCCATCTTTCTTTTTTCTTCCCCTGTGTCCTTCATGTAGTTGGAGGGCAGTTGATTCACTGCAAGGAAGTTCACTAGGGTTTCAAGGGTAGTATAATGCTCCAATTGGCTACCTGAGTAATGTGAAAAAATATATATTTTTCCTGGAAATCTTCAGTTAGATAGTTTGACCTAAAATTTACTAGGTGCCGTGCACTAGAAAAGGTACCTTCCCTGTCCTCTTCCTTTAACCTATTACGTGAAAAGCATTGTCTTAGAACCTGAAAGTGGGATGGGAAGAGGCAGAAAGAGACTCTAAAGAAACAAATGAAGAAACAAACCAATAAGTAAAAAATATGCCTGGTGGAGGTGAACCATGAGAGACTATGGACTCTGAAAAACAATCTGAGGGTTTTGAAAGGGCGGGGGGTGGGAGGTTGGGGGATCCAGGTGGTGGGTATTAGAGAGGACATGGATTGCATGGAGCACTGGGTGTGGTGCAAAAAACAATGAACACTGTTACGCTGAAAAGAAATAAAAAATTGAAAAAAGAAACCAACTAAGCAAACCTCAAAAAAAAAAAGTAGTCAAAGATAAGACCAGATAGTCACATGTTAAGAAATATGAATGGCATATACTGCATGGAACACTGGGTGTGGTGCATAAACGATGAATCTTGGAACACTGAAAAAATAAAATAAAATTTTAAAAATAAAATAAAAAAAGCCTGGGTTAAGGAAAGAGATTTTCGAAAGAACAGCACCTAGAGATGCCTGGGTGGTTCAGTTGTTAAGTGTCTGCCTTTGGCTTAGGTCATGATCCCAGGGTCCCAGGATCTAGCCCTGCATGGGCCGGGGGGGATGGGTGTCCCTGCTCCTGCTTCTCCCTCTCCCTCTGCCTGCTGCTTCCCCTGCTTGTGCTCCCCCTCTCAAATATATAAATAAATAAAATCTTGAAAGAAAGAGAGAAAGAAAGAAAGAAAGAAAGAAAGAAAGAAAGAAAGAAAGACAAAAAGAAAGAAAGAAAGGAAGGAAGGCACCCAAATGACAAACTTGGACCATCACTGCCATTGGTATCACCATTACTGTTATTTCCTCTACCAATGACCTTAACTTGTAAAGTTTATAGAATGTGAACCATTGTTTTCTCCTCTTCTTCTGCTCTTAAACTCATATTAAAAAGGTAAAAGATTTTTAAAAAGGTAAATGATTATTGGCATACCCTAAATCTTGACCCCTCCAATGTGGGTTTTATAGAACACAGATTCTATGGGGTCACTCCTCAGCCTAAGATCATTCAACTCCCCAGTCTAAATTCAGATCAAGTCCAAACTCTTCTAATTGTCATTAAGACCATGTCCAGTCATTTCTTTTAAATCTTATCTGCATGTGAATTCATCATCTGGGGCATACCAAGTGGTGCCAGGCTGTGTGACTTGGGGTGCAGAGGTGGGAAAGAAATACAGAACGCCATTTCTGAACTCAAGAACCTTATGGTCCAGCAGGAGAAGTGAGGCATAGCACAAATGGCAGCAGCCAAGTCTGTGCTGGGTGGAGGGTAGTCATGAATCAATAAAAAGAAGATGCTTTTGGGGCTGAGCCTGGAGGATGAGGCAGGAGTGTTCCAAGAGTCTATGTGGTTTCAGAAAGGGAGGGTCCTCAACCAAGCCCTCTGGCTTGCTTATCACACATGTTCTAACCTCTCCGCATTCACTGATACATTTCTGTTACTAGAAATGTCCATCCCCTCTTCCCTTACTTATCCAAATACTGCCTCCTTTGCAAAGACCGTATCTAAAGTCTGCTTTGCCATGAAGCCTTCACTGGGACCTGTCTTCTCTCTCTATCCTCCCCGAGTTTCCCAGTCCAGACCATCATGCTCAGTACTACATTTTTTGGGCAATGGTCTTGTTTCTCCACTAGGGAAGAAAACTCTGAGGGCAGGGGGCCTGGTTCTCATCCTTGGTAAAGTGAGGCAGAGTCTAGAGAGCAGGACAGTACAATGTTTAGAAGCACATTCCTTTTTTTATAAATTTTTGTTTATTCTTAAAATTCCTTTTCAGTGTTCCAGAATTCGTTGTTTAGGTACCACACCCAGTGCTCCATGTAATACGTGCCCTCCACAATACCCACCACCAGGATCACCCAACCTCCCAACCCCCTCCCCTCCAAAACCCTCAGTTTGTTCCTCAGAGTCCACTGTCTCTCATGGTTCATCTCCCCCTCCAATTCTTGAAAGCCAGACTCTGAGAGCTGAGACTGAAGATCCTTGTGTTTACCACATGTGTCCCTTCCAGAAAGTTACGACATTTCCTGTGCCTTAGTTTACTCATCTGCAAAATGGTAATGATGAAATGGATGTTACCAGAATTAAATACGTTTATAAGCATAAGGCCTCTAGAACCATGCCTGAGAAGTGTAAAGCACTAAATAAGTGTTGCTTGTCATTATTACAGTCTGAATCAATGAGCCTGCTATTTTATAGAGGAAGAGGCTCAGAGGGGGAAAGGGACCTTCTTATGATCACTTAGATGGTCATGGCGGCCAAGGGACAGAGCTGAGACAGAACTTGTGTGTCCTAACTCCCAGCCAGGGGCTGTTTGGGCAGCATCGTGTCACAGGTCCTAGCTTGACCAAACATGTTTGTCAAGTAACCGATTACCAGTGAGCCCAGCCAAAACCCCCTGGAAGAACTGATTGGATGTGAGAAGAGAACAGCTAATCTGGTCCAAATCCTGGTGGTCTGAGCTCCTCTTGCCCATAGAACCACTAAGCCAGCTTCAGGGAAAACACTGCTTGTGGGACTGGAAGAAAGGAAGAGCCGGGTGGTTTGAAATTAATGCTCTCCGATCGGGTTCAAAAGCCCCACCTTCTTCTCTCTCCATCTTCTGTTACAACCTGGAGGCAACGTGGCATTTGCCAGCTTACGGAGCAGCTCCATTTAGAAGCCATTAGTTTTTTAATTGCTGAGAGATTGCACTCCCGCTGCCTGGCTTCAGGCCCTCACTTTGTACTAGGTACCAAGGAAGCTATGTGCCAGGCTGCCAGCCATGGCCCGACTCCTCACAGAGCAGAGCTGGCCTGCACTCTCCCTAACCCAGCCCAGGCCCTTTTCCTATCTGAAGTTTCTCCTTCTGCCTCAGTTACCCAGATGTGTGGCTGGGGAAGCAGAAGTGACCTGACCGTCTATTCCCTCCTTGACCACAGACTTGCAGTATAAGCTCGGGCTTATACTGCATGTGATCCTCAGGACCGTAGTTTCTTGGTGACCATAAGCACCATTTACTGGATATCCTCAACACCTTCATTTCAGGCCAGCTGAGAAGATTTGTTTATCCATTTCCTAGGCAAGGAAGCAGGCTCTGAGAGGTGAAGTGACTTGTCCAAGGACACACAGGTGATACTCAGGAAAGCTCAGACTCAAAGCGGTGTGACAGTGGAAAGAGCGAGAAAGACCATGGTGTTAATCCAGATTCTGCCAGTACCGATGGGCTATCCTGCGGCAAATCCTTTCTGCCAAGTGGCAAAGCCTTTCAAATAAACAGGAACTTTATATTTAATATTCTGTGACACGGTGCTTCCCAAATATGCCTACACATCTGACTCACCACCAGAAGCTTCATAAAAACAGATTCTTACACCTTGATCCAAGCCTGGAGAATCACAGATCTCTGTGGACGGGACCTGGGAATCTGAGGTTGAGTGAGCTGCTGTTGGAAGGAAGTGAGTTCCTGCCCGTGGAAGAGTGAGCGAACCATTGCAGGTTCCCTAGTTCTTGGATTCGGTGGGATCGTGCCTTTGTTAGTCAAGAGCAGCAGGACGTTTGATGGAGCAGGAGCAGACACGTCCCAAATTTTGTTGCGTCACTTAACACAAGTGTGTTTTGCGCTCCTGTACTGTCTGCTGTCAGGGCGGGGCCCTCTCTGGAGCAGCTGGCCTCCACATGGTGGCTCCCATCGCAAGCTGTCCTGACCTGTGGCCCTGCCATGGGGACATGTGCCTCTGGGATGCTCCCTGCCGGGGAAGAGAGCCCTGACAATGGGCTGCTCCCACCCCAAAGTGATGCACGCCACTTTGGCTTATATTTCATTGTTCAAAGTAAGTTCTGCTCACTAGAAATAATGTGAAGGGACCAAATAAGGGCAGTCATCCCCATGTGTCCCAGAGTGATCAACACCGGTAAACAGTAGAAATTTCTATTCCCGTGACCCGATGGAGCTGCTCAGATGATGCCTTCATAAACACCTGGATGCAGGGATGGGAGATCAGAAGGAAGGCCAAGGGCCCAGGAATGATTCTCAGGAGAGGTCATAGCCATTCATGCATTCATTCATTCATTCATTCATTCATTCATTCATTCATTCCAAAAACAACCTCTGAGCTCCTGCCATGTGTTTAGCACCAGATCAGGGAATAAAGAAACCAAGAGGAGTCACACACAGGCTTCCCATCTTAGGGCATTGGGTCAAGTGCAGCAGGCACACCTTTGAACAGATAATGAAGATTAACAGCCACAAACACCAACTGAAGATAAGAGCAGAAAAGATTTTCCAGATGGGGGAACAGTATGTGTGAAGTCATGGAAATAGGAAACGGTTGAGGGTGCTCATGGGTCTGTGACATTTCTGTGTGGCTAGGGCCTTGGGTAAGAGAAAGAAATGCCTGGAATAGTTAAGTCTGGGTAGGGCTGTGAAGATAAAGGTTTGGGGGTTGGAAACATGGGGTAGAGTGGGGGGACAGCGGGAGAACCTCAGAGGCGCCATATCTTTTCACTGCTTTCTCTGTGTCCTTTTGTTGTGGCGGAAAACACTTTGGTTTGGGACAGACCTGGTTTACAAAAGCAATTCCCCTAATGACAGGGATTTTGGGCAGGGCACCCGGTGTCTCTGGACCTGTTACACCACTTGTAAAGTGGGTATCTATACAGCCATGGGAAGGCCCACCCTGACCCCTCTTCAAGAGGAGTGGAGTTGGCTGATAGCTCTAGCTGTCACACCTTCAGGACCCATGGCCAAGCTGATGTCCAGCTGTTCCCAGCCAAGAACTGAGCACGTGGTAGGGACTATATTCAGCACTCCTGCCCACTGTGGGACTCTTCTAACAGCCCATCTCTGCTCTGGGGCTGCCCCCGTTTTGCTGAGACTTTCTCCGAGCTGCACCTTAGCCCCCTGGTCTTCTACCCAGACATCCACCCTCCCTTCACAGGTGCCAGACCTGCATCTTGGTCTGAGACCCTCCACATCTACTCCTGCTCTCTCCCTTTTATCCCCCATAGGCCTTTAACCCAGTGAATGCCTCGGGCTTCTGGTTCCATCTTGGCTACTGTTTCCCGGAGAAGACTAACTGACACGGGATTATGCCAGCACTGTGAGACTGAAAGCATTAAAGGTTACACAGTAGGGGGTGTATGGTGGGTAGACAACGTGTGTTGGTTTCTTGTCTCATGAGCTCATTTTTGCTTGTACTTTAGAGGAATACATTGTGGTGGAAAGGGCACCAGGCTGGGAATCCTCTGATTTGGGTTTCAAAGTCTGTCTTTGTCAGTTTTTAGCCATGTGACTATGGTGCAAAAAGTTATCCTTTCTGAGCTTCAGTTTCCTTATGATTAAAAAACGGATAGCAGTGGGGCCCTGGGTGGCTCAGTCAGTTGAGTGTCTGACTCTTGATGTCTGTTCAGGTCATGATCTCAGGGTCATGAGACTGAGGCCCGTGTCCAGCTATACACTCACCATAGAGTCTGCTTGAGATTCTCTGTCTCTCCCTTTCCCTCTGCCCCTGCCTCCGCATGCATTCTCTCTCTCTCAAAAAAAAAAAAAAAATCATCTGCCTTCAGGAGCAGTTCTGCATGATTAAATAAGAAGGCTCATATTAAAATGGAAGGTCAGATGTTTTGTTGACCAACCCTCTGAACTCTTTTTCTTCTGAAAATGTCCTCCATCCTTATCAATCTCCTCCCTGTGTCTCTTTCCTTTATGTTTGAAAGTCAAGTGCTCCCTTGGGGCCCGAAGGACCTGGGCTTTGAGTAAGGTGTTGGGTTTGCACTCAGCTGTGCACCTACTTACTGGTCAAATGTTGCATCCAGGTGTGAAATTTGCTCAGAATTGGTTTGGACTTGAGACCTGGGCAGGGTCCCCAAGCAGAATAAATGAGATTCATTCAGGAACTGTGCACCTGAATTGTGCACCTATGCTGTGTCAAGCTGGGGATCAGGGAAACTGACATGTAGGGACGTGGCTCAGCCTTCAAGTTGGTTACAGTTAAGGGGAAGGGTTTGATTATCACCATTGATACTGGCCTCCTTTCGTTCCTTCACACCCCCCTGGTGTCTTTGCACTTGTTCCCCTTTCTGCCTGGAATGATCCTTTTTTTTTTCTTAATTCATTGACCAATGGACTCCTTTTTCCCTTCATATCATGGGTTGTCTCCTAGACAGCACTTCCCTAATCACCAAGTCCCAAATAATATTGGTCACACCATGCTATTTGTTTTCCTTGTAACATTTTTCAGGCATCTTGGAAAGCTCTTGCATATTTATCCATTTTTTTGCTTCATGGCAGTCACCAGCCCTCTACACCTTCCAAAAGAACATGAGCTCCTTGAGGGCAAGGATCCTGTCTGTCTTGCTCACCTCAGTATGTATTCTTAGACCTGAAAGGAGTCCTAATATCTCAATAAGCATTTACTGAATAGATCAGTTTGTTAAAGAATTACTCTTTACCAAGCACATTAACTCATGAACATAATGGGGTCATCTTTTTTTTTTTTCCAGTAGGAAAATGCATTGCAGGTGTTCCCATTACATGGAATGTACTGGACTCGATGAAGGCAACTGTAATACAGCTTAGTTCTTTCTCCCACTGGCCTCCAAGCCTGCTCATGGGTCAGTTATTACCCTGACCCTGTAGGAAATCTTATGTGGGTGCCATAACTTTTTGAGTTCTTTACAATATCAAGAGAAATTTCATTCTGGCAGTTAAACTATCTAATCCAATCTTGTGTTTTAGGTTAAACTATGAGACATTGTTAATTGATAAGTTTTGATAATTTTGATAATTTTTGATCCATGTAAATGACAATTTCACATTGTTCAAATGAATAATGCAATGTAAGGCTAAATATGATTCACGTTTTAATTCATCTCCTCCCTTAGCTTGCAAGTTGGTGCACAGTGGAGACAGAGGGTATGGTTGACTTCTTGTCTTTCTCTTGATAGCCTTTGGTTCCACTGGCCACCAGCTGTTTCTGTTACCATTAGGGTCAGCTCAAATAAAGAAGGACTGGAGGGGAGAATTGTTTTATGTGGCTGATTTCATAAAGCTGGTGGTGGGGGTCTAAGCTTGGTGAACAGTTAAAACTGACTTTTCTTTCTTAGACCACTTTTGTGTGTTTTCCTTGGGATCTCCCAGCATGGCAATTCCTTTACTAAAATTGGTGTATTCTCTAGGGGACAAACTTGCATTTCCCACCAACCCTCAGTCTTCTGGGAGTCCATCCTCTGACTGGGCATAGTGGGGTACATCCGCCTGGACAGAATCCTCCTGAGATGTCCAGGCAAGATCCCTTAGTTGTGGCTGGTGTCTGGGCCAAGAACATCCACAGCTGTGTCTCACCATCAGTGAAAGGATGGCTTTCACATGCTAGAATTCTACTGACCGTCGGTTCACAGCTTCTCATGCCACCCTAATCTTCCCTCAGTCCTCAGGGACACAGGGCAAATTGTCAATGTGGTCCCATTAACCCTCTCTCATCTAATTTAATGTCAAGAGGTGCAGCCCTTGACATTTTCAGCTCGAAGGGAAAGAGGAAGAGAGATCCTGCAGCCCTCCAATAGCCCTCTTCAAAGGGCTCTATTCTCCAAATACCTCCAATTCCACATTTTTACAGGCTGGAGATAAGTGATCTCAGTGGCAGAACCAATTTTCTCAGATCCTTTCTGTGTACCATGTAGGGGGTATGGCCTCTTATTTTAGGATACTGGGGTACCCATTACCCATTATGCTAGGTCTCTGTGACCTCTGTTGAAACTCTGAGACAACAGGGAGGGCTACCTTTGACTTTGGGTTTTATTTATACACAGTTGTTGATCAAATCCCACTTGCCAGTTGTTCTGTTGCAGAAATGACTGCCTAGCACAGGCAATTCTGCAAAGTACAGCTGTTTCTGAGCCCATTAGATGAAGATTCGGGAAACAACTTGGCTCCCTGTTAGAAGGTTTTGATCAGCTTGGCCTTTGAAAAAAAATGGATTACAAGAGCACTGCATGATCACTACTGCGAGGGGGACCTTCAAAGTCAGTTTTCTGCTAGGAAAGGTCACACAGAAGTATATTGACTAACTGACCAACCACTCACAGAGCTGAATCACTTAAACATGGCAAAGATCAAACCATATCTCTACTACTTTTTCCTAAATGGTCTCATACAAAGAATCCAGACCTTGTGAGGAACAGTGAAAAGCACAGTAAAGTTCTAGAGTTACTGCCTTCCACCAACACACAGATGATGTGGTGTAATTGCTTAGAGACCAGACTTTGGTGTCAACACAGACGGACATTTGAGTTCCCGCTTGCCCACGTACTGAGCGCCACTGGTGAAATTATATGTCTCTGGAAACCCTAATTTATAGGGTTTATGGGAACATTAAACAAGATAAGTTTCTAGCGCTGTGCTTGGAACACATTAATTACTTCATACATATTAACTATTACCACCAAAATTGTTATAATTATCAGCATGGTAATTGTGGGCCCAAGAGTTAAACAACTTGGGTTTGAATCTCAACTCTGCTATTTACCCGCTATGTGGTCTTGTCCATAAACCATGGGATTAATAAAACCTACCTCACAGGGGGATGTGGGAAATACTAAGGTGAGTTAATAAATGTAAGACACATTGCTTAACACCTAGAACACAGAAGACTCCCAGCAATGATTAGCAGTTACTTTTGTTACTAAGATCCTCTTTTTCATCCTCTCCCCCAGGAAATCTATAGATTGGAAAATTTGGTCTATTCAACCGTGTAAGGAATACATCTTTCCTCTCCTACCATTTCATTTCATTCATGGCTGCAAATTAGGATTTCTGATTAGGAGTCGGGGTGGGGCAAGACAGCAGTGTGATTCATCAAAAGCAAAGACTTTGGGCATTTTTGTTAACAATGAAGCATTATCCCTCCAGTTACCCTTTTGGAAAATTTTTACAACAAACCCAAACTTACAAAAAATTTTACAAACACATACAGACATCTTATTTTCTAAACCATTTGAGAGTAAGTTGGCAAACTGATGTCCAACTTACCCAATCCTTTAGTGCATATTTCCTACAGACAAGGACATTCTCCTTCAGAAGCACAGCACATCCCTTAAATCGAGAAACCAGCATTAACACATCACCACCATCCACTCAAGTTTCTCCAGTTGTCCCAGTAATTTTCCTGATCGTTAAAGGACTCCGTTATTAATCATGCCTCGCATCTACTTTTGCGTGATTTTTGTCTCCCTTGGTCATTTCTCAATCTTTCTTTGATTTTCATGACCTTGAAACTTTTGAAGAGTACAGGTCATTTGTTTTGTAGCATGTCTCTCATTTTGGGCTTATATTCTATTTCCTTATGATTAGATCCAGGTTATGGTTCGTTGGCAGAAATGTTGTAGAAGCAATGTTGCATTTTTCTCATTGCATCCCACCAGGTGGTGGGTGAGCCCATTTGCTTTCTTTGATTCCTTGATAAAGCCTGCGTCTGCTGGGCTTCCCCACCATAAAGTCACTCCTCTTCCTTTTGTAACTAAGAAGTATTTTATAGGAAAGTACTTATTCACTATGTTCATATGCCATTGTCATCAAACGTTTAAGTCATTTTTATCATGTGTGAATTCATGGTTTTCTATTTTATTCATTGTGTTATAATTTATTGCTGTTATTACTTATGTGGTTACTCAGGTTATCTCGAATTTGACCAGCAGTATTCCATTCAAGCTAGGTTTGTGCCCCTTTAATACGCTCATATTATTTCTCTCTGTCACAAGGTGTTTTCTTCTCATCTTGTAATCTCATCCCTGCCCCACCCCTGAAATTAGCTAGTTCTCAATGAGTTCTGGCTTCTTCTAGTGGTGAATGGTATTAAGAAACCAAGATATGGGCTCTAGGTGTGCTCCTTGTTATTGGGGTGATGCTGCTCTTACATCTTCTCGGTGGACAGAGCCAGGGAATGGATGTGTGTACATCACACATTCACATTTCTATCTATCTAGTTGAAAAACCATGAATCTGCTCCAACTGTACTACCACACTATGGTTTTCATTTTCATTTTCTTTCTAGATTTGTATCTCCCTTCTCCAAATGGTTCCTATTGTCCCTACTTCATTTACTTCTATTTGGTCAATTCCTCCTACACAACTAATCTCCCATCTTCACTGCCTCTCCCAGAGCACATGGGCCCTTCATTCCATTTGAATTCCAGTACCCCATGAGGGACCAACACACTGTATGGACACCTGTCTTACTCTGCTAGATCTTGGAGACCCCTGCCCTGAGCCAGCCCCACATATAGACATATTCTTAAGGATCATGCTTTCAGTTTGGCACCCACTGCCAGGCACCTCTCCACACTTTGTTCATGCTCTCACTCTCTGCTATAAGCTAGTCCTACCAACCTATCTCACATAACACTCCCCACGGACTGCCCTTCCTGAGGATTATGTTCTTTATCCTGTTATGGTTCTGACTTCCCAGGTCAGGTAGCTGCCCTTGCCCACCTGAATGGATACACTTGGGCTGCTCCTCTTTGTGGATGCCCCCCTTGGCACACTTGGAATGACTCTTCCTGACATGGACAACCTTTCCACATGCTTCAGGCCCAGACACTTCACATCAGGCTGCTGCTTTGCATGATCAGGCTCAACTTATTCTGCTTGGGCAGCCTTCACATATAGCTCTCCCCCACTCCCTGGGCTTGGCTACTCATTCCAGGACACTGCATTCTCTTGTCTGCAGATGCTGATGCCTACCTTCTTCTGTCCCAACTAATAGATTTAGGATTGAACCATTCAGCAAGGACAGGGAAATCAAGGGGGAGGGCAGATGAAGAGGAAGAAGAAAAGTGGAGAAATATTTGAGGAAAAAAATTGATCTTCAACAATCAAAGTCAGTGTTTTCACAAATACCTGCATAAGTTAATAAGAATGCTAGATCCTCTAATACTTTGAGAAGTATCATTTTTAAAATGTATAGACTCTAAAAAAAGTTATTCCAAAGTATTTTCATGCTGGCAATGTTTTCAAATATGTAATAGACCTAAGTCTATTGATTCATCTTTCAAATGGGATTAAAGTCCTATCCCAATCAATGTTGCAGAGTTGCTATAAGAATCAAAGGAGATAATAAATGTGAAGTCCCTGTTCAAAATTTAAAGTGCCATCTAAGGGGAAAGAATAAAAGACCCAAGGTAGTGCCTCCATTTTCTACACACACAGGAGCAGCTCTATGCCAGTAACTGTCATTACTGTTCTCTAAGAAAAAAAAGTCTAGGGCACAATCCATCCCTCTTCCTTTCCTGTCTTCCCAAAGATGTGGCAGGATCAAGGTCACAGCATTCCCACATTGAGAAGGAAGAGTTGGAAGGAGGGGGATGACCTGGATTGCTTCATTCCAGGCTATTTTATGAGAACCAGGATCCTAATGGGTAGCACTTTCAAGGAAATGGAGAGATTATATAGTGCACATGTCCTCCTCTTTCTTCCTCCTGCAGGTCAGTGATGACACAGCCTCACATCTTTCTTTCTCTCTCTTTTGGATGTTCTCATTTCTTCCAAGAGACAGAATGTGGCCCATCGATGTTACCCTAGACTGAGAGGTCTGTGAGCAGCCTTAGTAAGCTTGGCTTTCTACCATGGGGCAAAATTTTTTTCCCCACTTGATCTTTTTCCTGTGGTGTCTTCAGTTTCATTGAAATAAGTAGCATGCACATTTGAACAATGGCAGGAAATAGACACACTAGGCCTTCAACTTGAATGGTTCAAGGTTTTATTTATTCATATTTAAGTAAGCACCATGCCTAGCATGGAGCCCACCACAGGGCTTGAACTCACAACCCTGAGATCAGTGCCTGAGCCAGTATTATGAATCAGACCCTTCGAAGACTGAGCCACCCAGGGGCCCCACCCAAGGTTGTATTTAAAGCTAACAAGTAGAGGAGAAAAGGAGAGCCTACATGTGGCTGAATGTTGCTTATTAGAGTTCAGCTTGAAGTTCCTTGTTCTTCATTCGTTCTATATTGATCTTATAAGACCTGTGGGAAGGAGATGTGGCTAGTCCAAGCTGAGGCTTGGATACTCTTGGATTCTCTTTATTCACTCAGTAACTGCATACCAGTTTTGTACGTGCTAGATACTTTTTAAAGATGCTGATATATAGTGGTGAGCATACGAGGTATGGGTCTTCCCCTCTGAAACTTTGACTCAAGTGAAGGAGATAGACCTTAAACAAGGAAGCCATATGTACAATTAGAAATCATATCACTTGAAGATATGGCATTTAAACTAGATAGAAACTACAGGTAGAGTTCTAAGGGCCTATTTGAGGCAGAAACAATAGCATGTGTAAAGGTCCTGGGGCAAGAAGAAATTGGATAGGTTCAAGGGACTAAAAGCAGGGCCCAGTGCTGAGAAAGCCAGAAGTAAGGGGGAAACAGAAGACTTAAACTAGACTGGAGTAATAGGCAGCTGCCAAATCATCATGCTGGTCTTGTAGGCTGGTAAGAATTTCAGGCTTTACCCCAAATAAATGAGAACCATTGAAAGATCTAAGCAAAGGAGTGGCATAATTTATTTTAAAGATATTCTTGCTACTTTGTAGAAAGTGAGTTGAAAAGGAGCAAGATTAAAAGGCAATAGGCCATTAAGGAGCTCTTGCAGTCATCCAGGTGTGAAATGATGCCAGCTTGTATGAGAGTGAGAACAGAAACGTTCCCATCCTTCACTCTCAGCAGCTTCAAGCCAGGCTGAAGGTGGTAGGCCTGTAAGAGATTTGAAGACATGACTTCAGGCTCATTAGATCCATCTCCTAACTTTTGGTCAAACCAGCCATAGTAAAATATGATTTTTCCCTCATCCAAGAATCAAACTCATTATCCTCTGTAATAGTTGGGGATATTCACCAGTTCATCATCCTATTACACATATTATAGAGGGTGTCCGAGGCAGGTGGCCTTTGAGATGGCCTGCCAATGACCATGCTTCTTGGTGTTCATGCTCTTTGGTCATCCCCCACCCCCCACAATTGAGTGTGGGCTGGACTCGCTAATTCCCTTCTAGTGAGCAGAATACAGGAGAAAGGATCATGAGCCACTTTGGATATTACTCAGTCTGAGGGAAGCCAGCTGCCCTATTGTGAGCTGCTCTATGAAAAGGCCACATGGCATGGAAGTCACATCTCCAGCCAGTAGCCAGTGAGGACCTGAAGTCCACCAAGCAGCCACTTAAACACACCAGGGAGCTTGGAAACAGATCCTCCCCTGTCAAGTCTTGATTGTGGGCCCAGCTAACGCCTTGACTGCAGCCTTGTGAGGGACATGAGCCAGATGCAGCCGACTAATGTGCTCCCAGAGGCCTCAGCCACGTGTTATGTGAGATAACATGTGTTTGTTGTCCTCAACTGAAAGTTCTGGGACAATTTTTTTGGTGCAGCAATGAATATCGGATACAGCAACATTATGAAATGCCTCTTGTATCTCTAAAAAGAATTTTGGTGTTGAGACATCAGTTCTCTACATCCACGGGGTCCATTCTTACCAGGACAGTAGTCTCAAGCCACAGAGGCAAAATGTTCCTACAGACAGATCTGGAAGAACCCTAGAGACCAATGTCCAACCCTCTCAGATATGAGTAAGTGGAGATTCAGAGAGGACATAGACCTCCAGCTCACTGATTTAGTGTTCTCATCATGTCTTTGGTTTTGTAATGTCCAGATTGGTTTAACAATTGAGTGTTGCAGCTTTCGGGGCAATGAGCCACCGTCTCTGATCAGAAACTTCCAGGGGAGGTTCAGAGCATTGGCAGTGTATTATTTCCCTGTTGCTCTTGTAACCAATAAACAACAAACCTAGTGGTTTAAAAGAACACGGATTTATTGTATTATAGTTCTGGAGGTTGGAAATCTAAAAAAAGCCTCATTGGGTTAGAATCAAGGTGTTGGCAGAACAGAATTTGTTTCTGGAAGCTCTACGGGGAAACATATTTACTTGCTTTTCCCAGCTTCTAAAGGCTGCCCACACTCCTTGGCTCCTGACCTCCTTCCATCTTCAAAGCCAACAACAGCAAGCTGAATCTCACACTGCATCACTCTGATACACTCTGTCTTCTGTCTCTTCTCCATTTAAAGACTCTTGTGATTACATTAGACCCACCTGGAGAATCCAGGATAATGGCAAATCTCAAAGTCATCTGATCAGCAGCCTTAATTCTGTTTAAACCTGTTAACCATGTGTGGTAACATAGTCACATGTTCTGGATATTAGCATGTGGACATCTTTGGGGTGGGGGCATTATTCTGTCTACCACAGGCACCTTCCCTCCACCTCCCTTGATACCTTGTTGATGGTTGTGGAGATGGTGAGGCAACATCATAAGTTACCAAATATTTATGCTCTTCCCTCGTCCTTTTAGGATTAGATTTTCAACATGCCTCCTCAGGGTCCATTACCAGACAAACCATTGACTAAGTATGTAACTGGACTTCCACTAAGAGGTGTTTCTGACCTCAGGTACTGAGTCAGTAGGTGGCCCAATGGAACTTTTGTGAACACTGAGATCAACCCTTGGAAACTCAAATGCATGCTGGCATATGCATATGCTTGGACTTTGTGCTGGCAGTGGACGGTGCCCAGGGTGGGAATGGCCACATGTCCTACCATCCCAAGGACATACCTTGTCTTCATTTTTTGTGGGGGTCTTTGTTAGTGGCAAAAGCTCACTGGGCAAGTGAGGCAAAATATAAAATGGGAAAGGTAGAAAAAAATTTTCTTGGTTCAGGTGCATAATTCACGGAACCTGAACATTAATATTAATGATCCCGTCCACCAAAGTCAGGCAAATGAAATATGCAAAGGAAGATAAACTGGGAAGGTCAGAAACTTCAGGTCTTTCAGACTTAGTTCCCCTGAGGGTATAACTGTAAGAATATAGCCAGATTTGTTTAGCAAATTATAGCTTGCTGAGAACCTTCCCATTTATTAATTTACATTATGCTCACAATAACCCTGTGGAGCAGGGGAGACAGGAAAGAACTTCCATTTTATGGATGGAGAAAGTGAGGCTCCCACCCAAGTCACAGTTTGACAGGAGCAGAGATTCAGAGCTAGAATTCAGAGCTGAAATTCAGGTCACCTGATTCCAAATCCCGAGTTCTCTCCGAAGCCTTCCTCTGCTGTGTTAGCTGTCATGTGATATAATTAAGATGACACACAAAACCTTCTCAATGTTAAATAAAGCAATAACAACAACAAGTAAAAGCCACTGTACCAAGAATATTTTATAACCTATCTTATACAGTCACTGTGTCTATAAAATGAGATACAAGTAGGGCTCACTGCATAAGTTTCTTGGGTGATTAAATGAAATAATGTACAAAGAAAAGTCAAATGGTGCCTGAAAACAGTAAGCACTTAGTGAATGGCAGTTACTACAAGAGCTAAGTAGCTAAATAAATTTTCCAGGCAAAATTATTGACTTATTCATTCATTTATTCACTCAACCAATATCCATAGAGCCTCTTTTTTTTTTTTACCAGCTTTATTAACCGTTCATACTTAATGTAGACAATTTGATAAGTTTGAACATACACATATGCCTGTGAAGCCATCACTACAATCCAGGTAATATGTAGAATCTTCATTACCTCCAAAAATTCCTTGAGTCCCTTTTGTGTTGTGAGAACACATAACATCTTAGCATTAGTCTTGTTAAGTATGGACACTGGGCAGAGCTTCTGTGGCAAACTACAAAGTTGTTCTGAACATTGTGGTTACCAGAGTGAACAAAAGAGACAAAGACCCTTCTCCTTTACCTTTTAGTGAAGGGGGTTGACATTTAACAAATAAGAATAGTAGTCACCTGGTAATAAAATGGAGATATTTAAGGCAGGATAAGAAAGGGCATGAGTACCAAGACGGCCAAGACAATCCTCTCTGAGAAGGTGATATTAGATCTGCATAGATCTGCATGGAGTGCAAGGGTGAAAGCCACAGGCCATGGCTCTTAGAGAAGAGTGGTCCAGCCATGGAAAAGAGCCAATTCCAAGTTCTTGAGACAAGAGGTATTTATCAGCTCAGCACGTTGGCTTGCATCTTGGGGGTTTTCATGAAGTCTCAAACTCAAAGTGTCATGTGCTTCCACTTTCCATCACCTCCCAAGCTCACTGGGATTTACTTCCCATGTCTCTGTAAGGAGGCTCCCAGTAGAAGGTAGAATTTCATCTTTCAGGTCTTGTTTCAGGACACTGACTTTTTAGCTGGAAGCTGGGTGTCTGAGTACTTGATCAAACCCACATCCTGTAGCTGCTTAGCCCAACTGATAAATCTCTCCTTTGTCTTTACCACGGCACCGTTATGTGCTAACTACTCCGTGTAGTTAACTCAACAAATATTTACTTAGCATCTACTAGGTTCTGGCACAGTGCCAAGCATGGATATACAATTAATTATCTACCTCGTTTTACTTATGGTTAGTTTCTGAAGGGCAAGGATTGTGAGTTTTTTAATGGTTGCATCCCTAGGACCTAGGATTTCCTTGATAAAAAGCATGAGCTTGAGAGATATTTGATGAATTAATCAGACCAAAATGCAATGCATTTACAACTCTTCATTTCTCCCTACCTTTCATAAAAATAACCTTAAATTCCTTATATTTTACTTCACTGAGGTTCATTAAGGCTCTTTGGCTAAATTATTTCATTGAGAATTAGGAGACCTAAAAATATTCACTCGTTTCAATTCAGTAATTGTACTTTTAGGAAATTACTCCAAGTAAATAAAAAGAACATGGGCAAATATTTGAGCATAAAAGTACCCTTTTCAGTATTATTTATTTTAATTGAAATTGGCCACAGGCTGTCTACCCAGCAGTAGAGTAACAGTCATGTAAATTATGTTTCTTCCTGGACATGTGTATCATTTCTCTTCTTCTTTCTCATTCTTATTCTTATCATCCATTCTATTTTCTTCTTTCAAAGAAAGCTGTATTATCTAGGACTCAACTGAGAGCTTTCCATTTTGAAAGATGACAACTATAGGGTTGAGGGAGAAAGTTAAGTCTAGCCCATAAAAAACTATGAAAAGTTAGTGGCTTACTTTACTGAGATATGCACATTTTCCTTGACACTTTACCTCCGGAGGTAATTTGGGCTGGGTTATTCCAGAGAAGATTTGCCTAGGTTTCTGTCAAGTGCATAGGGATAGAGTCTACAAGACTAGGACCATTTTAAACTGAACTCTCATCTAGAAATTCAACAGATAGAGTGAATTCTGACTGCAACCTGTATGATGACACGTTGGTGTTTGTAACTGCTCATGAGATATTTTTCTTCTTTATTTATTGCTAAGGTTTGCTTAGGCAAATTTGTTTTTGTTGCAAATTTCTTTGCAGTTCTCTAGGATGTGTATTTCTAACTCCCCTGTGCACTAAAGCATACTAACACTCTGCAGAGCCCAGTTTTATTGGGGGAGATCCTACAATAGACATCACCTTGTCTTGAGTGGGCTTTGAGTTTTGTCTTCTGTCTCTAGCCTGAAGAGCTGCAAGAACTTAAAATCAAGTTTCACAAAGATCAGAAAATGTCCTCCAGGAACAAGGTAGCTTCGGTGCTATGCTTATATTTCTATGTCCTTATCATGAGCATCACTTCACTTCTTGCCAGCTCAAAGAAAGCATTCAAAAAGATGTAAAAATATTTCATCCAACAGTGACAGATGTTTTCAGCAGGAGGGTTGGGGAGTAGTACTGGTAGGAGGCACCTGGTTTATGATGTTGCTAGAAACAGCAGTCCCTCACTCAGTGAGAGAAAGAATTCAAACACAACCTCAAATTTGCCTGCCTTTCATTCCCATTGCATCACTTCAAAACAATATTCATCTAACATGACTGTAGTGACCCTTCCCGCTTAATCAGACTAGAACATGGGGGCTACGTTTAATTCTAAGAACATACTTTACTTAATGACTCAGATCTAGAATTGTTCCTGCTCATGCTGAAGCAGAGGAAGGCACTGAGCCTTGTGGCAGGAGTGCAGCAGAGAGTGAGTTAAAGGGAGCAAGCAGGATATGACTCTTGGGGTGTTGCTTTGCCCCATGAATGATAATAAGTGATAAACGAGTCCATCTTCCTGCTCCATTCTCCTCCCAGCTCTTTCTTCCCTCCCTAGTCAATGTGGGCAGCGTTAGTCTCAGAATCCAAGAGGGAGGCAAGTCAAGATTAATGGACTGTCACATGTTTATATAAAATCTGTTTTTCCTTTTCCTCTTCAGTGAGATACTCAAACACATTATGACAAGCAATATAAAAACTACAACAGGTAGACATTTTGCTTGCATTTTCTCAGCCTCCATTGAAAGAAGGCATCATCTTGGTCCTGATGTCTTCTAACAGAATTATCATGGAAAAAAATTAAATGAAGGAAAATCATTCCAGCTCCATATTTTATTTATACAAGGAGGAACTAAAATTCTCTACATGCTGAAAGGGAAAGGTGCCCTTCTAACATCTATCTACCCATCTCATTCTCCATCTACCTGCTCACCTACACCTCCGCTCATTCAGTAAACCATCAGTCTATCCTTCATGAAATTATCTCCCTTCATCCATTTATCTTTGTCCATCCACCCTTTAATCCATTCATCCAACCACAATTCTATCCATCAATACATTTCCCATCTACTCATTATTCACCCATCCATCCATTCAGTTGTTTACCTACCTCTATCCATCTATCCATGTGCCCATCAATCCATTTCTTGATCCATCCATCAATCTATTCAGAAATATTTCTGAGCACCAGATGCTGAATTGGTCTGCATATAATTACAGAGATAAGCACCACTACCATAGGAGGCAAAATCTGGCAAGTACTTTCTTATGAACAAAGTATTCAGGGGAATCTGAGAATGCAGCAATTAGTGTTCTGTGGAAAAGAAGAAGAGAAAGATAATGAAGCTTTGATTCTGCACTTAAATGATATGCAAATTTTAACAGGTAGAAATTGGGTGGGTTAATTTTGGGGTCCTGGAGAATATAAGGTTCCAGAAGTTCTCTCAGTTCTCAGAGAAATCCTATATTCTTCCCAGCTATATGAACCATAAGTTCTCCTTTGGCTTAAGCTATTTTGAGCTGCCTTAACTATCACTTGTACGAGCAGTGTCTTGACTCTCAAAACGCCTGAATTCTCCCATCTCATGCGTGGCAACCTCATGTAGTGGTTAAGAGCCTGAACCCAAAATTTGCCAGATCTTTGTTGAGGGTAATAATTATTGTCTCATAGGGTTATCAGATACTGTTTTTAAATATTTGTATAACGGAGGTGCGTAAATGGTTGCTATTGTTATTCACTGACTTTTTGTAAGATCTTTAGTAAGTAGTCATACGACCTTTGAATAAGCCAGAGGTAACTGTGACCCCTACTGCCATTATGACTGCTTATTAATTTATTAATCCATTCCATAAATGTTTAATGAATACCTACTTTATGTAGGTATGCCATGCATTTTTACTTGTATCTTTTAATCTCAAACCCTATCAGAGAAGCATTATTACCCCTATTTAAGGATAAAGAAACTGAGGCTCAAGGAGATCTTTAAAGTCAAAGAAAGAGGTGGAGCTGGGACTCAAATCCACGTTTATTTAGTAACAAAGGTGGTAACACCCGCTATGTGCCAGCCTCTTGTGTGTCAGACACTGTGTTGCTGAAGTGTCCCTACCCCTATCTTCTTTGGCACACAGCACCTGTGATGTAGATGTCACAGCCTCCATGTTGGAGCTGGAGAAGCTGAGAGTTGGAGGATCTATGTCCCTTGCCTAAGGTCACGGAACTCATAAATAACAGAACCACCATTGTGGACCCAAGTCTCTCTGCCTCCAAAGTCCATGTAATTACCACAGCGCCTACTTCTCCTGTAAAATTTTACAGGTGAGATGAGCTGCAAACACCCTCCCTGTAATACAAGGTTGAAAAGGGCCAACTGGACAACAGAGGTCAGGTATAAGGAGAGATCAAGTTTGGCTAAGCAGGATCAAGGAGGACTTCTCAGAGGAGGACAAGTTTAAGCTGGGCCTTCAAGATTAAGTAGACTAGGATAAGCCAGTGGAGGTGGCAATGGGCATCCCAGGCTTTGCGACAAAAGATGAAGGGTCACACCAGCAAGAATACAACATAGAGGACAAAGGGTGAGCCACCCAGTCGGATTGGAAGTGGGCCTCTGGGATGTGGGACTCCCTTGCTTCTGCTTACCCATCTCTCAGATCGCAGATAAAATCCTGAATATGGAGGGGGGGCAAGTCCACTAATCAATAGGAAGAAAATAAAGACGAGATAATATATTTATTACAAAAGGTAAGACAAAGCTGCCTCCCTCCTTGTCCTGTACTTTATCCTTCGGTGAAGCCGGAGGCCCCAAGCCTCTTGGACTAAGTGAGGGTGCAGGTATTAAAATTAACAGCCAGATGGGAGGTGGGAGCTGGAGCTAAACCACAGAATTAGCACTGGCCCTAGATTCAAACTGAGTCCCAGTTTTGCTGCCGACTGGTTGTGTGACTTCAGACAAAGGTCCTCAGCCCTCAGAACCTTTGTACCCTCATTTTCCAGGAGGAAAAATGGTAGACACCTCATGGGAGTGTTGTGATGGTCATGGCCATGCACCTCACAAATGTACCCATCCAGTCAATGTTGCTCGGATCCTCCAGCGTGAGGGGAGAGGAGGAAGGGCACAGAAAGGCAGGTGGGGGTGCAAAGGGAGAGAAGAACAAGGCCACCAGTGTGGACGGTAAAGGTGGTGAGTACCTTCCTAGGGACTGTAACCTCCATCTTAGTGTGTTTTTTTTTTTTTCCCCCAATTCCACCCACATGATATCCTGCAATGCTAACTGTGTTTGGAGTTAAATATCAAGCCTTTACTGCAGCAACTAAGGGCTCATAAAGCCATTCTTATGAGTGTATAATAAAACGAGCTACATTTGTGGTTGCCCAAGTGAGATTGCCACGTGGGGGACTCAGTGTTAACCACTGGAAAAGTGACATAGAAGGTGGCAGATGTGATGGAGGCTGTGGCCATGACTCTCTCTGGCTCAGGGCAGGAGGCTCAGATAGGACGCTGGCCATGGGGCACTGGAGAAGAGCCCCACAGCATGTCTGGAGGCTGGGTCCAGCCTTAGCAGGTCCATCGGTGACCGTTTTATTTCTCTGACTTGCCACATCTTCTCATATTAAATGTGTGTTTCTGTTTTAACATTGTGTGACTTGGTCTATCAACATACCTGAAACCTGGGCATTCTTCTACTATTGGCCATCTATTGAGGTGGAATGAGAACAAGCTGGCTTCTCCCCATCTCCGACTCCAATGCCAGCACCGCAAGAAGACACTTGTGCTGGAAAGGGGTCCACTTGCAGCCCTCACTTAAGGCTGTCCTCCTCCTCTCTCATTATTCACTCACGCAGCATTTATTTTGACCAGGATACTCAGTAAATATTTGCTAGAAAAAGGGGCAGAGGGAGGATGGACAGAAGTAGGGAAGAAAGGAAGGAAGGAGGGAGAAGGGAGGCAAAGAGAAAATGAAAGAGGGAAGATAAGGCGTGGTCCTTTTCTCTAGATGTCATAAACACTCTCTGTCCCATGGCCACATGGATGAGAGTGAAGAACTCGGTGATGTGACAGTACAGCCACATGATGTGCGGGCTCCCAAGTGAATTCTTGGGAAAGAGCTACCCACTTGATCCATTTGACATTTATGGAACTGCAAAGGCGCGAGAAGCAAACTTCTGTTGTGTTGAACCACTGAGATTTATTTTGGGGTTTGTTGTTTTAGCAACTTGTGTTAAATATCCTGACTAATTAAAGCACCTACAATATGCCAGTTTATGCCCAACATATTTTGGAGAGTCATGAGATTTAAGAGGTTGTTTATACATTCCCAGTAATGAGCTGCAGATACTCTCTCTCTCTTTCTTGCTCTTTTCTATTCCTCCTCCTCTTCATTTCCTCATCTCTGAGAATCTAGACCATGATCCTTCCAGCTCCATAGTCTTGAAAGCTGCTGTTCCTGAGTGCTTTCCCTCTGTAGCCTGGTTGTACCTACTGGTCATTTAGTTATATAGGTATGCTGTCTCCCATTCATTTTCAGGCTTCTCCAGTCTGGGGCTGCCTTGCTGATTGGAATCTCTTCACAGTTGCCAGAACATTTGAAGGTATATTCTGGGTACTCGAGAGTCCCTGGTAGAGCCGAGAAATGTAGCCCTTCTCACTCCAGCCCATCCAATGCTCCGACCTTACGTGTGTAGGAATTTTACAACTCACACACTCCTTACACATGCCTCCCAACACCCTCACGGGGCAGACCTGGCAAAGATCACTGTCACCATATTACAGATAAAGAGAGACTTCTCTTATGTTACTCAGGGCATAAGTACTGGAGCCGCTATTTCCCGTCACACATTCTCAGTACTGCTATGTTCTCAGTGGCCACCTAGCCTTGGTACATGTACAGCTGACCCCCAATCGACCACCCATTGTAGATTCTTCAGTGGGTCAGAGATGGCTTTGGGTAATCTCTAAGCCCATCGTCCCAGTGGCTGTCAGGACTCATAGAAGAAGGGTAGTGGGTAACCCTGATGGTGAAGAACATATGGCCACAGTTCTGAGAAGTCAGTCTTCTTTCTAAGGGATTCTTAAGGTCTGTTGGTGTCTTTTGTGATCCAAAGTCTCAAAAGGTCCACTGGGGACTTCTACTCACATATTGGAAGGACCACCAAGTCAGCTGTGATCCAAAGCACTGTGCTCTCGGAAGCCACCACAGAAGGTGGAGATGATGCCAGAGACAGTTCTAACCAAATGCCTCTGAATGCTGTGGGCATACTGGAGTCACGTGACTAGTTCTGGCCAATGGACTATGAGCAAAACTGACCCTGGAGTCTGTGGCTATGTGACTTGCAGCACTTCCCTGTGGAGAAGTCCTTTCTCCATCCCAGTGGGGTCAGCTTTGGTCAGTGGAATGGGAACAGAAGAAATTGAGGTGCCACCTTCAAGCAGGAGGCCTTTATGATGTCCAGCCTCCCACTTAGGGGCTACCCCTTTAGCCTGAATCCTAGAATGAGAGAGACCCACGGAGCAGAGTCACAATCTACCTGCTGCATGTACCATAGCCTTGCAGTGCTAGTGAGAAATAAGCCTTCATTCTTACAGGACTCTGAGACCTTGAGTTATCCCAGTACAGTCCAGCAACCCCTGACCAGTACATGGGCCAAATGGCAGAAGGCTCTGCACAGCTTGATGTGACTTTTCCCCAGGAAGCCCCTCTGTTCCTGTATTTACGCAACCTTCTAAAGTCATGAATGCTCTATGTGTCGGTTCTTTGTGAAAGAAACCCCAAATGGGGACATTCCTTGTACCGATTGATTGTGGAGAAATGCAGAAAGGGCCCAAGAGGCACAGGGGCCCAAACAGCAAAGCTCCTTCCTGCACTCCCTATTAGCAGAAACTGGAGACTTCCATGGACAATAGGTTAGAAGTCATCTGGACAAATTAATTTCAATCTCAACAGCTAAAGAGAGGCCTCACTGATATCCATATTGCATAAGGATTTTTCTCTTAATTGAACAAAAATACAACAGCATTGAAGGATTCACTTTACTGAAACATTCGATTTGTTTTAGGAAATTCCTATGATAATAGACCTCCCACTCTCTTGCATTCCAATATTGCTTCCTCAAGGGGATGGGAGGTAGTGTTGTCAACTGTGCAAGATCCCTGATGGTTTTGTCTGTGCTACAGCCTAAGGGTGGGTGAGGGATTTGGGGAAGTCTTTGGATTACACAGTCCAATAGAAATGTGAGCCATACATGTAATTTCATATTTTCCAGTAGCCACACTGAGAAAACACAGAGAGCAAAAGTTAATTTTAATGGTATGTTTTATTCAACCCAATAGATCCCAAATATTACCATTTCAACATGAAACTGGCGTACACTATTAATGAGCTATTTAACCTTTCATCACATTAAGCTCTTGAAATCTGGTGTGTAATTTATACTTAGAGCACATCTCAATTCGGCTACATTTCAAATGCTCAGTAGCTACCTGTGGACAGTGTCTATTGAACTGGACATCACAGCCCTGAGCTCTGCCTCTGTGAAAAATAGCTTGGACAAAGCAGTAGCAACTTCTCCTGTGGGTTCTATGGTGCCCTGGTTAGTAGGCCTGACCTCGGACCTCTCCTACTTTTCCTTTACGAATTATCATTGTGCCTGGAAATGGAGCAGATCTCATCCCATGCCTGCCTGGCCAGGCCCAACAGAGCAGCTGCTGATTGGAGGAGAGATGTAGAAAGTGCCAGATGCAAATTCCACCTGCTATCTGCCAAGACTGCAGGTCACCTGAGGGCAGATTTATAGCTTTTCTTTCTCCATCTGCCCTCTCACTTCTGCACGTGATCACTATGCATTCTTTCCCGGCAGGTTCTCTCGGAAGCTTACCCTCCCTTCTCCCCAACTCCACTCATCCCCACTCTGAGCAGAGGCAAGAGAAAAGTAAGGCCTTAGTTATTTCAAATGGGGCTTGACTCAGCTTCACAAAGAACATAAAATCAAACCATTTTCACAGGCAATCACACCCGGGCAGTTAAAATAAACTGAGAACTCAAATTACAGTCCATTACTGTTGGATTCGGTGCTCCCTGTCTCTCTGTATCCCTTGGCTTCTGGAAAAAAAAAATTGGGTGGGAAGGGGCACAGGGCACCCTTTCCTAGAGCCTGCTAATAGGCGGGGCCCACTGCAAAGGCCTTGATTTCTCCCATCAATCAAGTGAAAGGACTAGAGAGCAGTTCTGTCGCTGTTGAAGCAGCTGAAAAGTAAATGATGGTGTTGACAAGCTCTAAGCAAAGATCCTTTCAACGTGTGATTGGCAGCATGGACCGAAAAGTACATCTACAGTGTGCAACATAGGCATGAGTGTGCATGTGTGTGTGTTCTCTTCCTCACACCGATGCGGTGCTGACAGACGCCCTGTTTCATAAGAGTCAGAGTCAGAGTGAAACAATCTAATTTCACAGAGGCATCCTTAACCTATCAGATTGGTGCCTCTTCCATAAAATGAGGATAAAGCCATCCCCTGCATAGGGTTGTTAGAAATGCAAACATAGGAAGCCTTGTATCATTTACTTTCTGCTTCTTACTTACTTACTTGTAAATGGAGGGGGTGTGGTATGAACCTTCCAGACCCGGTTCATAGAAAGGTAGGAAGAGCAATGAAGGTTGCTCTCTAGGCCAATTTGAAGGTGTGAGTATGCTCTGAAACTTCTCTCTCTGATCCAACTGCATAGAAATTACAGATAAAATATTTTTATAATAATGAGAACATGCTTGTGTTCAAAAGCATTAGGGGGAAAAAAAGGGAGCAAAGAAAATAGGTAGTAGAGAACCCAGAGCAGTAAGCCTGAAGCTGAAAAATATCGTGAACCGTGGGAGTTTGGATCAGAGTCAGGTAGTTTGGGTCGGAAACCCCTTTCTCAGATGGGGATGGGAGTAGAATGCATCACATAATTGGAAAAGATTATACCTCCATGTGAAACCAGGGCCTGGAGGGCCCATAAACAGAGAACTTAATACCTTTGACTTCCCACCTTATACTGTGATCTGGACATGCCAGCAAAATGTGGCTGGTGGGAAGTGGGTCCCCTTTAGAGACTGGTACCTCGTTTTGCAAGTGGACCCAGGATTGCATAATCCAGGAGAAGGAGGAGTCCTCTTCTGATACAAAATTATGCACTCTCCAGCTTATACATTCCTTACTCTTTTAAACTCTGTTTGAAGACAAACTGGAATATCTTCCCTAGCTCTGCATCATTCCCACAGTGAGAAAATAATGATAATAATAGTCATTTATCCATCCATCCTAAATCCTCTATTGTTGGCCAGATATGGTGTGAGGAAAACACAGTGAAATAAAGCCAGTCCTTCTGGCCAATGATAACAAAAGCACAACCAGGTAAGTACATATAACTCACAGCCTGTTGGAACCCTGCACCCACCCAATGGGGGATTCTCAATCCCCCTGTATTGAACAAATGAAGAAATGAAGGCTCTGCCAGGTAAAGTAGCTTTCAACTAATCACCCAGGTAGTATGCTGTGGGCAGAGGCTAGAACTCAGATTTTCTGATGACTGGAAGAACCCAGAAGTCATCCCTGCAAAATAAAAGGACTTGGTCTGGAATGTGTGAGCCCATGTTGGCATGAAAGGCAAAAATTCAGAAGAATAAGCCCTTCCCAACTAGAGGGAAAGTGGGAAATGAAGTAGAGAGAAAATGTGTAAGGGATAAGATCCTACTTCACACTGAGTGGGATGGCTATAATTTCTTTAAAAAGGATAATAACTAGTGTTGGCAAGGATACACAGAAATACACCCATCTATTCATCCATCCATCCGTCCACGCAACCATCCATCCATCCATCCATCCAACCATCCATCCAACAATCCATCCATCCATCCATCCATCCATCCATCCATCCATCCATCCACCCAACCTTCCATCCATCTCTTACATTGTTGCTGTGAACACAAATGGTGTTTGTGACGGACAAACATGTGGTGGAGAACAGTTCCTTAAAAAATTAAACACAAAATAATCACATGACCCAGCACCATACCCCAAAGAATTGATAACAGGTTCTCAAGCACATATCCATATGTATATAGCAACATAATTCACATGTAGCCAAAAGGTGAAAACAACCCAAACATCCATCAGTGGATAAATGGATAAATTACGGTGAATGAACATTATTCACCAAAAAAAGGTGAGAAGTACTGACTAAATGTATCTATAAACCTCAGAAACATGATGCAAAGTGACAGAAGCCAGAAACAAAATGTCAAAGTCATGAATCTCTCATAGTTTGTCTGATTTCTTCTCATTCAGTTTTCCCTCCCTTCCCCTCCCATCCTTTGGGCTAATTAAAATTAAAAAAAGAAGAAAAGAAAAGAAAAGAAAAGAAACAAAAAGTCACATATTACTTGATTTCATTTAAATGAAATACCAGGAATAGAAAGGCGCATAGAGACAGAGAGAGAGAAAGAGAGAGAGCAGATTAGTGGTTGCCCACGGCTTTGGGGAGGGGGGGATAGGGGAGTAACTATTTAATAGATACAGGGTTTCCTTTTAGAGTGATGGAAGTTTGGAAACTAGATAGAAGTGGTGGTTGCACAACATCATATATGTCACTGAATTGTTGCCTTTCAAATGGTTACTTTTAAGTCATGTGAATTTCACCCCATGGGATCAGAGGGGTCGGAGAGTGGAGGTGCGGGGAATTACTAGAAAATCCCAGCCACTCGGGCTTAAAGTTTACAGTCTTCTTTTGGTGCAGCCGTGGTGCTTTTCTCATTTGGTTCTGATGGTGAAACCAGCACCAAAACTGATCTGTGCTAGAAAGAATGGAAGTTAAATGCAAATGACCTCAAGAGGGACAATCAAAATAACAAAGTTTTTTTTTTTAATTTATTTATATTTTTATCATGTTCAGTTCGCCACTGTATAGTACATTAGTCCTTGATGCAGTGTTCAATGATTCATTAGTTAAGTGTAACACCCAGTGCTCATAGCGGCATGTGCCCTCAAGACTCTTCAAAATTCGGTTTACTCTCTTCTTTGCTGATGAAGACATTTGACCAGCTCCCAAACCCTTCCTAATACCTAGTTTCAAAGTTTAACCTAGGATGGGAGATCTGTCTTTGCTGGCACAGGTTTGGGGTTTGGCAGTGACTTAGGGAGGAGATGCAGAATGGCGGAAACAGGAGGAAGGGATGGGTCAGAAGATGTGAGGGAGAAAAGTGGAAACAAATATGTATACAGCTACACTCCCTGATGGAAAGTAAACTTCCCTTGGGTCAAGCAGCATGTCTTATTCATCACCAGCAGAACCTATTATAGAATCTAATTTATGGTACGCACTCAGTAAATATTTGTTTAATAAATAAACTATAAAGGAAAATACATTTGGGTTTTACCCTGCTGGCCTACCTCATGAATCATAACACTTAGGAAAAAGCAATACTTCATAACTAAGTGAATTCTTTTGTTCATTTAATCCATCCACCCATCCACCTATCCATCCATCCATCCATCTATCCATCCATCCATCCATCCATCCATCCATCCATCCATCCACTTTCTGTCTGTTCAAAACTGGACAAGCTTGTATTGGTTACACTATGCCAGCCACTGTTCTAGAAGCTGTGGCTACAGATCTGAATAAGACATTGCTGCCCTCCAGGAGGGTTGGGGGTGGTAGAAAATGGCACTTGAGAAGTAGGCAGACACTGGGTAGTGAAGGTCTTGATCAGATGGAGAAGCTTCCCGGACCGCTCAACCACAGAAGAAGCCTTGTTAGGGCCGGTGACGTGAGTGAAAACTATGGAAGTCCAATTTTCTTTTAAACCCAAGGGACAAAGGCAGAGTTAGAAGGGGAGATAAAAACAAGAAGACCAAAATCCAGGTAAATTCAAGAATGAGGTGGGGAACTCATTAAGGTGGGGGGCAGCCAAAATAACCTTGATAGCTGAATTATGGCACCCCACCCTTTTCGTTACTGGGTGCCAGTTGCACAGATAAGGGGAAGGTCTGCCTGATATAGAAAGAAAGGTGATGGGGAACAGTCACTGTGACAGTGGGTGTGCCTGTTGCCCTAAACTGCCATTAGAAGGCAGACTGTCCCCTCAAAGATGTCCTAATCCTTGGATCCTGTGACTATGTTATGTTACTTGACACAAGAGACTTCACCATTATAATTAAGTTTACAGACCCTTAAACTAGGGAGATTATCCCAGACTATTGAGTGGACCTTATCTAGTCACAGGAGCCCTTAGAGGCAAAGAAAGGTCTAGACTTAGAAACACGTAGCAGGTGGAGAAGTCAGGCAGGTTTAAAGCAGGGGAGGCAGTCAGCCTGCAGCTCCTGGAGAAGGGACAATTGGAAAGCATGAGGAGGAATGGGGACAACCTCTGGGAACAGCAACCTTAACTATAAAGCAGCTATGTCACCAGCAAAACTCCTTCATTCGGAAATGGCCGAGGAATTGCAATTCAGGATAAAGAAACTATGGAGAACTACAGGCAAGTCCAAAGAGACAAAAGGAAGGTCAGCTTTTATGAGGTTTTAGGAGGAAAGGGGTGGGGGGGGGAGGGTTGTTTTGAACACTAGTTCACTCGAGAAGAGTTGGAAGTTGTGGTGGTTTCTCTTTGGCCACCGGCAGTGCTGGGCAAAGTGGTGGGTATTAAGGAGTTTTAAGACTAAGGTCCGGAGGTTGGGGAAGCCTGGTGGTTGGTATTATGGAGGGCACGTATTGCATGGAGCACTGGGTGTGGTGCAAAAACAATGAATTATGTTATGCCGAAAAGAAATTAAAAAAAAAAAAGAGGTTTAAAAATCTTCCTTCTTTTTCTTAAAAGCAAGAGATAAAATACTTGTGTGAAAAGTATCCTCCCTTGTGGAGATAAGAATTATCTTTCTTCTGCTGTGGGTTTCGAGGCTCCCACGCTCCCTTCAGAGAGATTTCCTTCCCTTGTTTTCCCTGGTGGATCAGAGACTTGTCCCCAAGGCAGCCAGTTGGGGGGAAGGGGAGTTTGGGGGCGGGGGGGACAGGAACTTAGTCTTTTCTTTTTTTTTTAGTTTTTATTTATTTTTTAAATTTCTTTTCAGTGTTCTAGAATTCATTGTTTATGCACCACACCCAGTGCTCCATGCAATACGTGCCCTCCATAATACCCACCACCAGGCTTCCCCAACCTCCGGACCTTAGTCTTAAAACCGTAAGGAATCAAATTTGGCCAGCAACCTGAGTGAGCTTGGAAGATCTGCTAAATCTGGTACTTTGTTAGGCTGAAACTCCTGCGTGGCCAAGTGGCATTTCCTCTTTTGACAGCAACATGTGACCAGAGCTACTTCCCGCAAGCTAGTTTGGGGGAAGGCTTTGTGTTTCGGTGTGTGCATCGCAGCGTTGCTTATAGAAGCAAAAGAACAAAGGAATGAGCCAAATGCACAACAAGTGTACAGCTAAATAAATGTGAGTGGATAGTCCTGAGTTATAAAAACCGTGTTTTCAAATAATATTTAATGGCATGGAAAATAGCTCAAAATGTATTAAGTGAGAAAAATAGACTAGTAAACACTTTCACTGGCTTTTTTTCACTAATTTTTGATGTCACCGGCTATAGGAAAAAAGGCTAAAATAAAACACTTCAGAGTGGCTATTTGATGGGGGAGGGAAGGTGGGACTGTATGTTTTGGGATTTTTTTCTCCTTCGTTACATTATTGTATTTTTAAGTTAGGTGCAAATAGCTGGAGCTATTTCTGTTATCAAGATACACAGCTGTTTTGAAAGACACTGTAAAAATCTGTTTTTTTAATTACTTTTTTTTAGGCTGACAATAAAACACATTTTGGGTTTTATAATCCCACCCCGTAGAGTTTAGGGAGTTATGACCAATTCTCTTCCAGGGTTTTTGAATTCATTGCCTGCTCAATATGTCAGATATATTTTGTGTTTGGTTGTCAGTCAGTAGTTCATGGAGGGTGTTGGATGGCGACATAGCCAAAGCATCCAGATGGTTCTGATTACTATATTAGGATTTTCTATGTGCCATTCTTTACCAGCTTGATTTCTTTTTTTTTTTTTTAAGGAAATGAGAGCAGTGCAATTATTCAAAAAAGATTTCGTGAATACATCGCTCATGCCATGTACTGCCTTAGTGAGGAGGAATATGTTTCTTTTTAAAAATCATGATGCATTATGTTATATGCCGTCATTAGCTTAGGTACCAAGAATTACGGGAGCACAGGGTGGAAAAACCAACCTAGGATTGTCAATAAATACTACATGAAGAAAGTCATTATTGACCTGGGTTTTGAAGGCTAATTAGGAGTTGTCTGGACTGAGATAAACTGGAGATGGCCATTCTACAAGGCCATAATATAAGCAAAACTACAAGGCTGTAAAAAAAACATGGTATTTTTTAAAAAAGATTTTATTTATTTGACAGAGAGAAAGCGAGAACAGGAACAAAAGCAGGGAGAGTAGGAGAGGGCAAGCAGGCTTCCTGCCGAGCAGGGAGCCAAATGTGGGGCCCGATCCCAGGACCCTGGGACCATGACCTGAGCTAAAGGCAGACGCTTAATGATGTGAGCGACCCAGGCACCCCAAATACATGGTATTTAGGAAAATATGTGAAACTGGAAAACTATATGGCTGTAAAAGTAAATGGGTCAGGCTGGGAGAATATTTTTTTTAATATTTTATTTATTTACTTATTTATTTGACAGAGAGAGAGAGAGAGAGAGCACAAGCACACATGGGAGTGGAGGGAGAGGAAGAGAGAGAATCCCAAGCAGGCTTCACTCCCAGTGTGGAGCCCAACACAGGGCTCGAACTCATGACCCTGAGATCATGACCTGAGCTGAAACCAAGAGTCGGACGCTCAACTGACAGCCATCCAGGAGTCCCCACACTGGGAGAATATTTGAATGCTGTGTTAAGGAATTTATGGTTTGGATAATTCCATTAGCAATATAGCTCATGAATGGAGTCAGATGATTCAGGGACTCGGCATAAATACACTTAGATCCTCACAGCTTGATGCATTGCGTTGTTAGAAATACTCTAATGAGTCACAGTACAATTATTTGTAACTTTGCTTAGCATATGTCATATGTGCTCAGACTTGTTTTAGGCACTAGGAATAATATGTAAACATTTTAAAAAATCATTTCTTTTTCTATTAAGTACATTTGCAGCTTGCCAAATATAGGCCATAGGGTAGGAATGCTAATACTTTTAAAAAATAAACGTCACTGGGAGAGAAGACCAAAATATGTGACTCGACTATAAAGAATTAAAGAACTGGAGTCCTAAGATCCTTGCGCAGCGTCAGTGCAATTTATAAAAATTGTGCGTGGACTGCTGTTTCCAGTAGCAGTAGACCAGGTAGTACAGATGGCCCCGCGGACATGGAAGGAGGTGTGACCCAGTGACCCACTGAGAAATCACTTTGTGGGTTTTCAGAGCTGTAGAAATCCTCCTGCCAACCTTTTTGGAGTTGGGGTAACTCAGCATCAAATGATGTTTCTACAAAGCTACCTGGAAGTAGCTTGTACAAAGGAAAGAAAATTCCTTCAAGGGAAGAGAAAACAAGTGATTCTGTAGTGCGTGTGTGTGTGCGTGCATATGTGTGTGTGTGTGTTTGTGTGTGTGTACATGCATGTGTGTGCGTGTGTGCGTGCATGCATGCATGTGTTTGTGTGAAAAATGCAATGATCAAAGGAACGGACACTGCATCCAGACACTAAGCTCAAATCCAAGCTCTGCCCCACGTACCAGTTCTGCAGCCTTTGCAAATTTAATCATCTCTCTGTGCCTCAGTTTCTTTGCAAAGTAGAGAAGATAAAACTGTCGTCCTCATAGAATTGTTGCAAGGATTTACTATAAAGCTCTTAGAAAAGTAATAATGACTACTGTTACTGAGGTCCAGGATCATTTGCTAATGAGCCAGGTAATCAGAAAGAAAGAGACTTAACAGGGAGATGTGCCCCTGAGAATATGCTGGGAGGGGAGGGGTCAGGGAGAAGGGGCACTGGGTCTGAGGATTATCCCTCCCTCTCTTCCCGCTTTTCCTTCCTTCCTTCCTTCCTTCCTTCCTTCCTTCCTTCCTTCCTTCCTTCCTTCCTTCCTTCCCTTCTTCCTCCTTCCTTCCCTCCCTCTCTCCCTTCCCCCTTTTCCTTTCTTCCTTCCTCTCTCCCTCCCTCCCTCCCTTCCATAATTATTTATCGAGCACCTACCATTCGGCTGACACTCTTCTAGATACTAGGGAAATTGTGGTGAACAAAAAAATTAAAGGTCTATTTTTGGCGTCCTTATATTCTAGTGAAGAAGATGGAAAGAACACATTAATTTAATGCCAGGTAGAGTCGGCTGCTAAGAAGAAGTGGAATAAATTGGCTGAGAGATTTGTTTCCTGGGGATAGTCCTAATATTGGTAGGGAAAGAGAAAGTGCTAGACTAGTGGGGGGACACCTCTACTGTGAGGGGCCATATGAGAGTGTCCAAGGAAGGGATGTCCAAGGAAGGGATGATAAGATGTTAGTCTTATCATCCAGAGCAATAATGGTCTTTGCTCTCAGATTTTGCAAATGGAGCATCTGGGAATCTTGGGAGAGGGGACATCTCCCTGGGTTTTGAGAACTTGTCTCTCACCAAGTGTAATCAGTTTTCTGCTTGTGCTAAGAAACTTTGCACACCAGATGACCAGCCACCATGTGAAGATGCCTCCCAGCATCCAGGTCATTGGTAAACAACTCTAGAGGACACTGGAGGCTAAATGGAATGGGCAGGATGTACCTTGGTTTTGTCTGAGAACAAGACCAAAGTACACTAGAACACTTGTGTCCTCTAGTACACAGGAAACGGAGGGTATGATGGTTAATTCGTCAACTTGGCTGGACCATGGCACACAGATATTTGCTCAAACGCTGGTCTAGATGTTGCCGTGAAAGTATCTCTCTCTCTCTCTCTCTCTCTTTTTTTTTTTTTTCAGCGTAACAGAATTCATTGTTTATGCACCACACCCGGTACTCCATGCAATACGTGCCCTCCATAATACCTACCACCTGGCTCCCCCAATCTCCCACCCCCCGCCTCTTCAAAACCCTCAGATTGTTTTTCAGAGTCCATTGTCTCTCATGGTTCATCTCCCCTTCCAATCTCTCCCAACTCCCTTCTTCTCTCCATCTCCCCATGTCCTCCATGTTATTCCTTATGCTCCACAAATAAGTGAAACCATATGATAATTGACTCTCTCTGCTTGACTTATTTCACTCAGCATAATCTCTTCTAGTCCCGTCCATGTTGATACAAAAGTTGGGTATTCATCCTTTCTGATGGAGGCATAATACTCTTGGACCATGTCTTCCTTATCCATTCATTCATTGAAGGGCATCTTGGTTCTTTCCACAGTTTGGCGACCGTGGCCATTGCTGCTATAAACATTGGGGAACAGATGGCCCTTCTTTTCAAAACCTCTGTATCTTTGGGGTAAATACCCGGTAGTGCAATTGTACGGTCATAGGGAAGCTCTATTTTTAATTTCTTAAGGAATCTCCACACTGTTTTCCAAAGTGGCTGCACCAACTTGCATTCCCTCCAACAGTGTAAGAGGGTTCCCCTTTCTCCACATCCTCTCCAACACACGTTGTTTCCTCTTGCTAATTTTGGCCTTTCGACCTGGTGTAAGGTGGTATCTCAATGTGGTTTTAATTTGAATCTCCCTGATGGCTAGCGATGATGAACATTTTGTGAAACTATCTCTTAAATGAAGTTTACATTTAAATCAAGTAGACTCCAAGTAAAGCAGATTATCTTCCATAATGTATGTGGGCCTCTTTTAACCAGTTTAAGAGAAAAAAGACTGATCTTCCCTGAGGAAGAGGAAATTCTGCCTACAGTCTGCATTTGGACTCATGCTGCAACATCAACTCTCCCTGGGTTTCCAGCCTTTTGGCCTACCCTACAGATTCTGGAGTTGCCAGCCTCCCCAGTTGTGTGAGCCAACTCCTTAGCACACATCAATCTCTAGATGATAGATGATAGATAGATAGATAGATAGATAGAAGGAGATAGATGGGTGGATGGATGGAAGGAGGGATGGATAGATAGATGAATGAATGGATGGATAGATAGATGGAAGGAGGGCTGGAAGGTTGGAGAGATGGGTGGATTGATAGATAGATAGATAGACAGATTATAGATAGATGTAGATCTCTCTATCCACATACATATATACACATCCTATTGGTTCTGTTCCTCTGGAGAACTATAACTGTTACAGAGGGCAATGGACACCTCAGTCACATTTGGATAATTCCCATTCCTTCTTCATGATTTGGTTCAGATATCAACCCCAAAGTGAGTTTTCCCTGGTGTCTCAACCTTGGGTTAGTTGAATTTTCTATTATGTAATAATTGTTCCTACCTGTTTCTTGCAGAATTAGGGTCACTTCTCATTCATATTTAGATGCCTAGGTCCTGGCTCTAGTGGAAAGCTCACTAAAGATTGTGACGTGGATGCAATTGCTGCTCAGGGCAGGCCACATCCCAGTCATCTGTGAATATACTTACTGCATGATAGAATGCTAGGCTCTCACTCAATTTCGGTAGAATGAAACCAAACTACCTTATTGTCCACTCCCTATCAGTGGCTGGTTTTACCTGCCAAGGGGTATGTACTGGGTTGAATTATGTCTGCCCCCAAATTCATATGTTGAAGATTGAACCCCAGTTCCTCCTCAGTTGTGATTTTTATTTGGCAATAGAGTCTTCACAGTAGTGAAGTTAAAATGAGATCATTGTCGGGGGGCTGAGGGCAGGGCAGCCCAACCAAATGTCTTTATGAAAAGAGAGAATTTGGACACAAAGCGATACATGGAGGGAGGACAGTGTAAAGGGATGCAGGGCAAAGATGGCGCCCACTGCTAGGGAGAGAGGCCAAGGACAGATCGTCGCCTTGCAGGCTCAGAAAAAATCAATCCCTCTGACACCTTGATTTAAGACTTTTAGCCTCCAGAACCATGAGACACTAAATTTCTGTTACTAAAAGAATTCAGTTTGTGATATTTGTTACAGCAGCCTCAGCAAACCAATACAGGTATATCCCCACCAACAAATGCATCTTTGTTCAGTGCACCCAGGCCTATAGGCACCAATGTGGCTCCTTCCAAGTCTTTAATATTTAAGAGAGAAGTTGACTGGTTAAGTCACTGAACTATCCCACCATCTTGGTTAATTTATTTCCTCTTAGCTTCCTTCTTAACACAACTAGAAAGTGAATTACCTCTGAGAGCAGTGCCTGGCTCATGGAGGCATTCCAGAAGCATTTGTTGATATGAATTGATAAATAATGGACACGCCCCACACTGCTGCCTTCCAGCACAACAAAATCAACCTTCCACATCCCGTCTGGCTGGCTTAGATCAGCCTCTGTGATCCGCCTTAGCCCCAACCCCCTTGGAGGTTGTTGTTTGTTCCTTCCTAGACGCCCTGATTCACTAGTGGCTTCTGTTAAAGCCATGGTTGAAGAGACACTTTCATTTGAAACCCTCGAGTGTGGTGTCTTTGTTGGCTGGCTTCTCCTGCTCTGAAATAATTACTTTTCTGCAGGTGCTTCATTTTCTCATGTTTGCCTCTCATCCCTGACAGCCTTTTCTTTGATCCGTTCTGGAAGGACTTGCCCAGGCCCATTTAGGAATGCCAGAGGATCCTAAAGGAAAATAAATCATTGACCATCAAGGCTGAAAAAGACCTAGGGAGATGACTTTGTCCAGACCCTTCACTCCCGAATGAGACCACAGTTTCCCAAAGAAGCCATCAGAACGGTAGCAGTAGTGACCATAAAAGTAATCACACAGCATGTCACTTACCTTGTCATTTCCAGAGAATTTTCACTCGTGCGATTTGATGCCACATGGTACCTTACAGAGCATGATGTAACTCCATGAGTAGAAGAGATCACGGGTCCTGGCGCCTGGAGGCCTTGACATTAACCCTTCTGCTCAGCTGTGACTCTGAGCAAGTCACTTCACCTTTATGAGCCTTTGTGGCTCCGACAATAAAATGGAAATGAAAAATGTTACTTAATAGGGTGGCTGAGAGACCAAGAATGCACATGATCTGAAAACTGTAAAGTTCTGCAAAAATATAAAATATAGCAATTTTTACTTCATCTTTCTCTTAGCTGATTTTTTCTATTGTTATCAGCAACATAGGGATGGGTTTTTTTAAAAAGGAATTTTATTTTGTAAGTGAGAAATGAATCAATTTGTGCCAACGATTGAGAGCGCCAATTGAATTCACAGCGAGGAGCTTAATACATCAGAGATGTCGCTCAAATCATGGTTGTCATTAATATGGTCTTGAAATTTGACATGTCTGTATGTGAGTATCTCTCTCCACCACCGCCAAGTGCTTTTTTTTTTTTTTTTTAAAGGAGCATTTGCTTCTCTGCCACTTTTTGGCTTTTATTTACTCTTTCTGGTTAAAAATGGTTCACTTGCATATTCACTCAGCAAATATTTATTGATCCACGTGCTGGGTGCCAGCCAAGACCCTGGAGTATACAGCTGGTAACAAAACCAAGTTCCTGCCCTCACGAAGCTTACATGTTAGTGGAGGAGAAGGATGGTAAATAGAAGCATAGAGTGTGTGAGATGATAATACACATTATGGAGAAAAAGAATGGTAGCAAGGGAAGGAGTGTTTGAAGGTAAATGTGGGACACAGCAGCTCTGCACTAACCAGAGGGGTGTGATGGAGAAGCCAAGGGGCTATCCGAGGGAAGAGCAGCAAGGGAGAGGCAACCTCAAATGCAAAGGTTAAGAGGCAAGATTGTATGTAGCATGTCTGGGGAATAGCAAGGAGGTTGGTGTGAATGTAGTTCAGTGGATGAGGAGAGCAGTCGGAAAGAGAGTGGTGCTGGGCGTGGGATGGCAGAAAAGACCATACTAGGTCATGTAGGGCCTTGTAAACAATTGTCTAAGGCTGTCATCTTTTGAGTAAGAGAAGAAGCCATTGGAAGGTTTTGAATGGAGGGGTGATATTATTCATTAAACATCGAGGTAGAAATATCCAGGATGCAGCTGCATATGTGAGTCTGAAGTTTGAAGAAGTTCAAAGTGGTGATATAAATTTGGGAGTCATGCTCAGTGTAGAAAGAACGGAAAACACAGAAAAGTATTTTTTAAAAAAAGGGGGGGGACATATAGAACATCTTTATGGAGGTATAATTGATAAAGGAGGAACAGCATATAGGTAATGTTCTGTACATTTCTTTGGAAACTCGTCTGAGGAGTTGGCCATATGCAAATGCATATGATACCATCACCACACTCAATACCTCCCCATTTCCTTGTTGTCTCTTTGTTTTGGTTTTGTCTTGTTTTGTGGGAAGAACACCTAATATGAGATCTGCCCCTTTAACAAATTTTGAAATGCACTGTACTACATCATTAAGTATAAGCTCTGTGTTGTACTCTCTGAGATCTCTAGAACTCATTCATTTAACACAACTGAAATTTTATACCCATTGAACAATAACTCCCCATTTCTCCCAGCTTCTAGCCCCTGGTAATGACTATTATATTCTTTGTGTCTATGAAATGGACTATTTTGGATACTTCATGTAAGTGGAATCCTGTAGTATTTATCCTTCTATGACTGGATTATTTCACTTAGCACAATATCCTCCATGTTGATTCATGTTGTCACAAATGGCAGGATTTCCTTATGTTTAAAGCTGAACAATATTCCCTTACATGTATATACCACATTTTCTTTATCCACTCATCTGTCAGTGGACATTTGTGTTGTCCTGGCTACTTTGTGTGTCCCGGCTACTTTGAATAATAGTGCAGTGAGTGTAAGAGTACAGTTACCTCTTCGAGGTCCTGATTTCAACTCATACAGTAGTTCTACTTTAATTTATTTTTTTTGAGGAACTTCATACTGTTTTCTACAGCTACCTCACTATTTTATATTCCCATCAGCAGTGTAGAGGGTTACCATCTCGACACACCCTCACCAACACAAGTTATCTTTTTTTTTTTATAATAACCATTGTACCATATGTGAGATGATAGCTCAGTGAAGTATTGATTTACGTTTCCCTTTTGATGAGTGATGTACAGCATTTTTTCATGTGCCTATTGGCCAATTAAATGTCTTTTTTGGAGAAACAGCTGTTTGAGTCTTCGCCCATTTTTTAATTGAGTTGTTTTGTTTTATTTTATTTTATTCTATTTGCTAGGAGTTCATTATATACTTTGGGTATTAATGTCTTATCAGATACATGGTTTCTAAATATTTTCTCCCATTATATATATTGCCTTTTAATTCTGTTAATCGTTTCCTTGTCTGTGCAGAAGATTTTGAGTTTGATGGAGTCCCACCTATCTATTTCTCCTTCTGTTGCCTGTGCTTTTGATGTCATGGGCAAGAAATCATGCCAAGATCAATGTCAAGAAGGTTTTCCCTTATATTTTCTTCTACAAGTTTTATAGTTTAGAAAGTTTATACTTTACTATAGTATAGTATAGTGTAGTATAGTATAGAAAAAAAAAAGAAATTGGATCCCTACTTTACATTCTACTTTGCATTGATTTTTGTGTATAATGTAAAGTAGGGATCCAATTTCTTTTTTTTTCCTTTTGCTTTATTTTATTTTATTTTGGCACATGGTTATCCAGTTTTAACAACACCATTGGTTTAAAAGACAATCCTTTCCCCATTATGTATTTAAGGCACCTTTGTCAAAGAACAGTTGATCTTATATTTGTGGATTCATTTCTGAGCTCTTTGTTCTATTACGTTGGCCCACAGGTCTGTCCTTGTGCCAGTACCATACTATTTTAACATATTTTGAAATCAGGAAGTATGATGCTTCCAGTTTTGTTCTTCTTTTTCAAGATCACCCTTTCAAGATCACTTTGGCTATTCTGGGTCTTTGGTGGTTCCATATAAATTTTAGAGTTTTTGTTTTATTTATGTAAAAATTGTCATTGGAACTCATTCTATGAGGCCAGCATTATTCTGATACCAAAGCCAGACAAATATACTACAAGAATAGAAAATTACAGGTCAATGCCCCTGGTGAACATAGATGCAAAAATCCTCAAAAAAACACCGAAACTAAGCACATCATATTTAACAGCACAATAAAAGGATAATGTACCATGATCAAGTGGCATTTACCCCTGGAATGGAAGGAGGTTTCAACATACACAAATCAATAAATACTATACATCACATTAATAGAATGAAGGACAAAAATCTCATGATCATCTCACTAGGTGCAGAAAAAGCACTTGACAAAATCCAACACCCTTTTCTGATAGAAATACTCAACAAACCAGGTACAGAAGGAATGTACCTCAGCGTGTTAAAAAGCCATATATAGAAAGACCACAGCTAACATCATGTTTAATAGTGAAAAATTAAACCTTTCCTCTAAGATCAGGAGCAAGTTAAGGATACCCATCCTTGCCACTTCTACTCAACATAGTACTGGAGGTCCTAGCCAGAGTAATTAGGCAAGAAAAAGAAATAAAAGGAATCCAAAACAAAAAGGAAGTATAAGTGTCTTTCTTTGCAGATGACATGATCCTATATATAGAAAACCCCAAAGAATCCACAAACAAACAAACAAAACCCTAATAGAACTAGTAAACAAATTCTGTAAAGTTGCAAGGTGCAAAATCAACATACAAAAATTAGTTTTATTTCAATACATTAATCATAAGCCATCTGAAAAGGAAATTAAGAAAACAATCCATTTATAATAGCATCAAAAAGTACATTGCTTAGGAATAAACGTAATGAAGTAGAAGATTTGAACACTGAAAACTGCCAAACATTGATGAAAGAAATTAAAAGAGACAGAAATATTTGGGGGGTTTTTTGGGTGTTGAGATGGATAAGTTCTTTATAGATTTTGGATACTAACCCTTTATCAGATATGTCATTTACAAATATCTTCTCCATTTTTTTTTAAGATTTTTATTTATTTGTTTGACAGAGAGATAGCAACAGAAGGGACACAAGCAGGAGGAGTGGGAGAGGGAGAAGCGGGCTCCCCGCTGAGCAGCGAGCCTGATGTTGGCTCCATCCCAGGGCCCTGGGATCATGACCTGAGCCAAAGGCAGATACTTAACCACTGAGCCAACCAGGTGCCCTTCTTCTTCCATTTTGTAGGCTGCCTTTTAGTTTTATTGATTGTTGCTTCACTGTGCAGAAGCTTTTTATCTTGATGAAGTCCCAAAAGTTCATTTTTGCTTTTGTTTCCCTTGCTTCTAGAGATATATCTAGAAAGAAGTTGTTTTGGCCAATATCAGAGAGGTTGCTGCCTGTGTTCTCCTCTAAGATTTTGATGGTTTCCCATATCACATTTAAGTCTTTTATCCACTTTGAATTTATTTTCGTGTATGGTATGAGAAAGTGTTCTAGCTTCACTCAACTGATGAATGGGTATCTCAATGCAGTTTTGATTTGAATTTCCCTGAGGACTAATGACATTGAACATTTTTTCATGTATCTGTTAGCCATTTGTATGTCTTTGGAGAAGTGTCTGTTCATGTCTTCTGCCCATTTTTTGACTTGATTAATTCTTTTTTGGGTGTTGAGTTTAAGAAGTTCTTTATAGATCTTGGATACTAGCCCTTTATCTGTAGTGTCCAAAAATCTTCTCCTATTCTGTGTGTTGCCTCTTTGTTTTCTTATTATCAAAGAGGTTACTGCCTACATTCTCTACTAGGACTTTGATGGATTCCTGTCTTACACTGAGGTCTTTTATCCATTTAGAGTTTATCTTGTGTATGTTGTAAGAGAATGGTCAGGCTTCATTTTTCTGTATTTGGCTGTCCAATTTTCCCAGAACTTTTATTGAAAAGACTGTCTTTTTTCTATTGGATATTTTTTCCTGCTTTGTCAAAGATCAGTTAACCATAGATTAACCATAGATAGTCCATATTGGATTAGTTAACCATAGATAGTCCATATTGGACTCTCTATTGTGTTCCATCGATCTATGTGTCTGTTTTTGTGCTAGTACCTTGCTGTCTTGGTGGTCACAGCTTTGTAATATAGCTTGAAATCAGGCAATGTGATGGCCGTAGCTTCGTTTGTTTGTTTGTTTGTTTTTTTCCCCAACATTTCCTTGGTGATTCTGGGTCTTTTCTGGTTCCATACAAATTTTAGGATTGTTTGTTCCAGCACTTTGAAAAATGCCAATGGTATTTTGATAGAGATGGCATTGAAAGTGTACGTTGCTCTGGGCAGCATAGGCATTTAACAATGGTTATTCTGCCAATCCATGAGCATGGGATGTTTTTCCAACTTTTTGTGTCTTCTTCAATTTCTTTCATAAGTGTTGTGTAGTTTCTAGAGTATAGATCTTTTACTTCTTTGGTTAGGTTTATTCCAAGGTATCTTATGGTTTTTGGTGCTATTGTAAATGGAATCGATTCCCTAATTTCTCTTTCTACGTTACATTGTTAGTGTATAGGAAACCAACTGACTTCTGTGCATTGATTTTTGTATCCTTCCACACTATTGAATTGCTGTGTGGAGTTCTAGTAATTTGGGGGTTGAGTCTTTTAGGTTTTCCACATAAAGTATCATGTCATCATTGGGAGAAGGAGAGGAGAAGTGATTTAGGGGAAACTGGAGCAGGAGATGAACCACGAGAGACTGTGGATTCTGAGAAACAAACTGAAGGTTTTGGAGGGGAAGGAGGTGGAGGTTTGTGTGAGCCTGGTGGTGGGTATTAAGGAGGGCATGTATTGCATGGAGCACTGGGTGTAGTACATAAACAATGAATCTTGGAACACTAAAAAAATTAAATTAAAAAAAAAAGTATCATGTCATCTGTGAAGGGAGAGTTTGACTTCTTTGCCAATTTGAACACATTTTATTTCTTTTTGTTGTCTGATTGCTGATGCAAGGACTTCCAGTACTATACTGAACAACAGGGCCAAGAGTGGCCATCCTTTTTGTGCTCCAAATCTGAAGGGAAAAGCTCTCAGCCTTTCCCCATTAGGAATGATATTTGCTGTGGGGGTTTTCATAGATGGTTTTTATGAAATTGAGGAATATTCCCTCTATCCCTACACTCTAAAAAGTTTTAATCAGGGAAGAATGCTGTATTTTGTCAGATACTATGGACTATGGGAAACAAACTGAGGGTTTCAGAGGGGAGGGTGTAGGGAGATGGGTTAGCCCAGTGTTGGGTATTAAGGAGGGCACATATTGCATGGAGCACTGGATTTTATATGCAAACAACAGCTCATGGAACACTAAATAAAAAACTAATGACATATGGTATGTGACTATATGTGGTGACTAACATAACATAATAAAAAAACCGGATGAATGGATAAAGAAGATACATATATATATATATATATGTATATATATATATATATATACACACACACCAGTTATATATATATAATGGGATATTTATTACTCAGCCATAAAAAAGAATGAAGTCTTGTCATTTGCAATGATGAGGATGAAGCTTGAATGTATTATGTGAAGTGAAATAAGTCAGTCAGAGAAAGGTAAAAACCATATGATTTCACTCATATGAGAAACTCAACAAACAAAACAGATGAACATAGGAGAAGGAAGAAAAAAAAGAGAGGGGGGCAAACCCTAAGATACTCCTAATGATAGAGAACAAACCAAGGGTTGTGGGAGAGGAGATGGGCAAGGGATAGGTGAAAAGGGTGATGAGTATTAGGAGTACCCTTGTTGTGATGAGCACTGAGTGTTATATGTAAGTGATGAATCAGTAAATTCTACTCCTGAAACCAATATTATACTATATGTTAACTAGTTAGAATTTAAATAAAAATTTGAAACAAACAATAAATAAAAATAAATGGAAAGATATCCTGTGTTTGTGGGTTGGAAGACTTAATATCGTCAAAGTGTCCATATTGCCTAAAGCAATCTAAATATGATTTTTTAAAGCTACATTTATGACTGCTCAGCCGAGAGAGAATGAAGGTGTTACTTGGGAATTCCCAGATTGCAACCATAGGTTTTTCTCATAGTCAATATCTATGTACTTATGTCTGGCTTGGATGCTCTCCAACTTGAGCCCCCCTTCATTTCTGACCTCTCATCTGAGTTCTACTTCTTTTGTGGTGGCAGAGCTGGTCTTCTGAACCAGGCCAATCCAATGCACCAGCCTGGGCAAGTTTCCATTACAACCTGTTGCCTTCTATTATCTCATTCAATCATTACCACAACCCAGGTCTCTCTGACTTACAACCCAAACTTTCCCTACCATTCCAGATAAACTCAATTTCTCTCATCAATTAAAAACTACCAGAATGACTTTAAAATATTGCTTTTATGGTGTAACCAGTGCCAGGGCTTACAGTATACCTGACCCTTCTTGAAATACACAAATAGGGATGACTTACAGTCTTTGTAATGTGATGACCAGTTTCATTTGAGAAGCTCCACTGGAGCCTTCTGAATGGTCTTCTGGCCTTTGTGGTGATGTAGTCAGCCCAAATTCAACAATAAATTTCCCAACAACAAATTTTTTATTGCTCCACAACAAGCTCTGTGCTAGATATTATACAGAGGTAAGAAAGTGTCTCTGCTCTAAGACCTTGTGCTGTAATAGGCAGGCTGTTCCATTCTGGAGCAACTACATCAGAAACTCCTTCCTAAAATTGATTCAAAACTTCAGCTCACTGCACCTTCTACTCATTGGCCCTTCTGTAGTTGAATACATTCTTTATGTGCCAAAAAGAGTAGGTTCAAATGGGAGGGGAAGTTTCCTCTCCCCCATCCCTGCCAATCCTTCACAAGGACAGGGGAGTTACCAGTGATGGTCCCAATCCAGACCACACGTCATACCACATTTGCTAGTGCACAGTGTCATGTGAATCAGAACATTGCATAAAATGCACATGGGTCTTCCCTCCATGCTTCCTCCATACAGCTGTGTCAGAAGCCAAGCTAGAGGCCACTTAATATCTAAATATTGTGATCTGCTTTCTTTTGTTTCCTGCATGTGACAAACACGTCATGGGTTTGTTTTCATGAACAGTACACCAAGCCAGAGGGCTTGCATTTTTAAGATCCACTGGGGCTTGTAGAAAGGTAGAAGTCCTAGTGGGTGTGTAGGTGAGGCTTCTGCTATAATCTAGGGATACTAGATTTTTTTCCTTTGGGGTAAAACATGCTAGCCCAATCCATTATATAGTATTCCTCTTGTTTCACATTTACCATTGTTCCTTGTAAGTTTTCTCAAGAACTTCATAGGAAAGAAGTCACTGAGATGAGGCTATGATTTGGGTATTTCCAGAATTCTTGGCTATAATGCTACCAGAACCTTGCCCCTGTTGCAAGAGAAAGAATTTCTAACATTATAACCATTTACCTGTTGATTGGATGTTATCTTCAACATCTCCTGAAAGCATTCATGCAAGCTGTATTTCTACACGTTCAGTGACAGGGACCTCTACCCTACACAGCTATTTTTTCCACCCTTGTGCACTTGTGATGAATAAGAAGTTCCTTTGTGTTGAGTCAAATCTGACCCCTAGTAATTTCAATCTCATGGCCCTATTCCTATCCCTCAGAGATAAAATGGACTGAACTTAACAAAGCCTATTCCTTTTTAGTGTAATGACACTTCAGCTTGACTACAATTCCCTCTAGTTATGTCAAGGTCTGATAACCTGCAGGAAGGAGATATTCCCAAGTGTTGGCTGTTTCTCTGTAATTTACTTTTCTGCTCAGTGCTCAGTTCAGGCAAGCCACTGTTGATCTGCCAATCTGAAACCCCCTCAGTGTACACAGCCAAATGGAGTGCAACGTCTAGAGTACAGGTAATGGCTATGGATGAAATTCATGGCTCCTGGAACACCTCCATTTCATTTGTGATGAAACGGCCCATTCTCAGAGCCCTAAAGGAGACCTGGGCTATACTACCCAATGATCCTAATGTGAGCTGAATGTGAAGTTTGCATGCAAATTACACCCTTGTTTGGGTGCCAGATGGTCAAGTGGTCCTTGGTATATCTGGGGCATCAGTGTGTACAAGTGAAGACCGTGTTTGTACATCAAAACAAGGAAAAAGCCTGATATGTCATCCAAGAGTGAGAGAGGAAGTAGTAAACGTACCAAGAACAGTAGCTCTGGAACCAGACAGACCTGATTCAAAACCTGCTTCCTTGACTTACTATCTTTTATGCCCTGAGGCCCAGCTACTCTGTCTCCCTGAGCTTCATTTTCCTCCTATATTTGCAAACCAGAGAACCGATATCCTCTCCTCAGAGTTGTTGTTAGGCTAAAGCAAGTGGAGCATCTCATATAGAGCTTGACACTTAAAATATAGTGCTTTGACACTCAAAAATGTAAGTAATCTTCTATGGCTACTCAGTTTACAAGGTTTTTTACTTTGTTTTATTGCCTAATAACACCTAGGGCTCATTTGATCTAATTTTAAGCTCTCAAGGGCCATTGCATGTGTGCATACACTTTGTTCTAGGAAGGAAAACAAAGCGTAGACGAGATTGTGCAGCCTTATCCTTGAGAAGTTCTCTGATCTACCCAGCCATCATTTTCATGCGTCCACCTCTCCTTCTACAAAATGCTTGGGCTGAACTAGATGATCTCTAAGGACTTACACCCTCTTCTTACTCTCATCTATTATTAGTATAGCAGTTGGCAGCTATATTTACTCTGTTCTTGAAGGAGGGGTGAGGAGAGAGGAGCAGTTCTTGAGGACCTGCTCACTGTTTAGTATTATGTTAGGCTCGCTACTTCTCTGTGAGCGAGTTACTACTACTCTTTTCTCCCAGAAAGATGGAGAAGGTCATAGAGATTAATTAAAATTGCCCAAATTGCTCCTGGTCAGTAAGTGGCAGATTTTTCTAATTGAGATGAGGACATGGACTCTGGGAAGGGGATGCTTGTCCTACTATGCAGAAATACCAGGGTCCCTGGTATTCTCAGTATTCTCATCCCTAAGAGAGAACATCACAGAACAGAGAAAGGGTGTATTAGTCCCAAAAGTTAGGAAACCAAACTTCTAGCTTTTCCTCTACCTCCAAATTATATCCTGAATTATTCTTTCCCAGAAGAACTGAAAAATTACCTGTTACACTTACCTTCACTTTCGTGGTCCTCCTGAAAGGTGTATGAGCAGGATAAAGAAGAATCAAAGATGGGACAAGGTGCTGCAGGTCTGAGCTATCAGGGGCCACTGTTCACTGTGTGGCATTGGGAAGGTGGCTTATACCTTCTGAGCCTTGGTGTCTTCACCTGTCCAGTGGAAGCGCTGAACCAGTTTCTTAATTAAACTGTAGTCCCCAGATGAGCAGCATCAATCAGTATCATCTGGGAACTGCATAGAAGTGTAAATCTCAGTCCCCACCCAAGACCTAGTTAGTCTGGTGGCTGATAGTGGAGACCATTAATCTGGGTTACAATAAGCCCTCCAGGAGGTTCTGATCACAGAAAAACTGGAGAACCCATGGGAAAGCTGGATAGAAAAGAACTCTGTATCTGCCAGAAAGCCCTAGAAAAATGTCTGAGACTGGAACTGAGGGAAGAGTCAAGGAGCGTCTTCAAGGCAGGAGAAATGAATGAATGAGTGTCCTGTGTGTAGAGTGTCCTGTCTGTGACTTAAGCCTCTAGCACACACTTGCTATTTTGTCTTGCTTCATATGCCCTGTTATCTTTCACTGTCATTTCTTCATCTTCAGCGGGTTGGGGAGGAGTAAAAATATCAACCTCTTAAATTTTCTGGGAATTGAATGATGCAGTTTGTGAGTAGAACCTGGAACACTGCAGGCTCTTGACAAGTGGTTGCCTAAATTCTCTGGGTCTCTATGTGTTGGGTAAAAGGTAAACATTTTTAAAAGGAAACTCTCCCTTTATCTGGGTGACATGGGGTTTTTCTGAGCCAATTCATGCAGGTCACCTAAGGAAACCTAGCCCATCAGAGGTGCCATGACCCACAGTACAGATTCTGAGTCTGCTTTCATCCTAGAACTTGTGTTTGTCTCTCGAGGAAGCTCTGTCTCTTCAGAGTTGACTGGAACTGTTTTAGGGCACGTGAACAGCAAGGGCGTTTTTTTTGTTTTTTTTTTAACTTGCAGGAAATGACTTATGCTTTACACAAAATAAAAGTAGACGGTATCCTGATACATGAGATGGACCACAATCCTAGGCCCGGAAGGTGGTCGAGCCTTGGTGGTGACTGTTGGTAACAAGAGACCATATTTCTGCTCTGGCTCTGTGGGTCTGAGTTCTCCATTCTCTAGCTGATGATGGAAAATACCACACACAGCTCTGGAGATTCCGGGCCACGTGGCTCTGTGCCCCCTGCCCTGCTCTTCAGTGGTCTTCCTCTCCTACGTCCAAATCCCTGGGGAAGAGAATTTGGCTGACTGGCTTGAGTCAGGGACCTCGTATCCCTTTGTCTAATACTCTGTGGCCAGAGATACAGGATCATCTTATATTCTTAGTTCCTGGGAACCACCCCTGGGGCGGGAAGGAATTTAAGGAAGCCGTCAAGAACTGGGCAGACCATTAGCAACATTCATTTTGACAAAGTTGGGAGAGAAATCATTCGAATCTTCCTCAAGCACCAGGTCTGCTGATTGCTGGCAGGTATAGGGTCTGATGAAGACCCTGCCGTTTTGTGTTCACAGTAAAGGTTACAATTTATAATGCTAGCTGCTGTTTTAAATTATGCTGACAAGAAAGGTTGACTCAACAGGCACAGGATATGAAGGGGAATTTTTTATTCTATAAAGACACCAAACTTCAGTGTAAACAAGGCAATATGACAAAACATAAATTACTATTATCTTCAGTGCATGTTATACTTAATAGCAGTTTATTGAATCTCTGTGTTATGTAAGGCAGTTCTGCTTTGATGAAACTATTTTTTTTTAGTTTTTCAAGAAGTAATTGAATAAAAAATCATTTTTACTTAAGGCAAAAAATGGGTGTAATGTGGAAATACTGAGGGATAAGAGTCTTTCCTCATCCAGCCACAGCTTAGCTGTGACGCAGGCTTCAGTTCCTTCTAACGCAAAAATGACAAAAGTCAGACCCAAGGATGGCTGATGCCCTTCTTTCTCACTGCTGATGATGTCTCGGCCACGATGTCCCATCAATAGAGATTTTCTGACTATGCAAATATCCTCAGGATGCTGGCTCAGTCATTGCCCTGGCAGGAAAGGAATGGTACATTTGGAGGGTTTGCTTGAAACATTTTGTAAGAGGATTGTTCACAGAGGTTTGGGTGAAGCAGTCAGATAGGCAATGGTGGGAGGCTATTGTCCTGAGAGCTCAGGAGGGGAAGCCAGGGGAGGCTGGCAGGGAGGGATCAGGGAAGAAATGTCTGCCTGCCTCTCTCCCGCACCCCAGACTCCAGCAAGAGCCTTTCCCAAGCCCAGTGAGAAGCCAGAATAGAAGGTTGTCCAGGGATACTGTCTAACTTGCTGCAGAGAAGGGCAGATGCCAGACCTGGGGAGACACACGGAAGCCAAGGGCAGCAGGAGAGAGTGTGTCTCCACAGAGTGCCCCAGACAAATACATTTTCACGTCTAACTGAGAAGATGCACTGCCTCTCTGGCCTTGAAGGGCCAACAGGGGTGCTGCTGTCTGTGGCCCGAGCCCCACTGGATAGACTTGAAGCCACCCCCATGCCCATCACCCCTGGCTGTGCAGGAGAGCTCCTGGCTGCAGACATCCAGTTCTTAGAGGGAAGGAGGGGCACAGGACCCCACTGCATCCCCTCAGGAGGTACTGGGACCAGAGACAGGCTTCTTCTGGTTTCTCAAGCCCTTTCCATTCCAAGTTACTCTATCAGCAACTAGAGTCCTGAAAGTGGCCTTGTGCCCAGCTCTCACCAGCACTCCCTGCTTCAAAATCCTGAGGTGGTCACCAGTGCCTGTTAAAAACCTATCTTTGAGTACTTGTGCCCAAGTCACCTGAAGGTACAGGTGTTTTCCCATTATAGTGCCTTCTCCAGGACTGTTTGCTTTCCCTGAGGTGTGCTTTCTCTCCATCTCCCTGAAAAAAACATGCCTAATCTTGGGCTCTCAATCAAACCCCAGGATCACCTTGACCGGAAGTGAACTCTCCTTCCTTCAACAAACAACTTCCCTTTGTACCTCTGTGCACCTTTGTCCTGGTAACCGAGCCTTCTTTAAGCTCTCCTCCTGTTTCATCACTGCTACCTTGGCAGACCTTTTGCCTGTTTTTTTCCTGTTCCTTCTCACAAGTCCACTCCAAGTTCATCTCCTGTGGTACTCATCACCTCAAGGAACTACACTCCCCAGGATCCTTTGCTCTTTGGCTTCCAAGTAGTTTCAGCCAAAGGGAGGCATTGGCAAAAGACCAGAAAGGAGAGACACTGGCTATTTCTCTTCCTCTTTCTCTGGGCTTCTGGAAGCATCTCCTCCCCTAGCACCAACTCTTCCGGGATTCAGCTTCTGGAGCTCCATTTGCACTGTGGTTCTACTAGTGCGTTCTACTGAAGAGTCTGCACTTCTGGGCTCTGGTAGCGGCATTGTGACCCTAAAGCCCTAAGAGGGGGGCAGACCGTATGATCTTTCAGTTCTCCTGTCACCTGTGTAACTGATTCCCAGTGTTAAATTTCTTCTGCTTAAAAATACCTGGGATAATTTCCATATTCCTGACTGCGCCAGGCTGATGCATCATTTCACCCCAAAATGAAGAAGGCAGCAGGAGATCGTGGAAAGTGTATTCATCTTCCTCACAAAAGACACCCAGGATCAGATTCGTGTTCTGCCTTTTTCACCAGAATGACTTTGGGCAAGGTCTGCAGCCTCTAGCCCATGCCAAAGGATTCTAAGTGAGTTCACATAGATAAAAATGGTACAAAACCAACCAGGCCCGTGGTAGATACTCACTCTCAAGAAGAAATAGATTCATCTCTTTTCCTGGTCCCAGGTGTGAGTTGCTGGGACTTCCGCCATTTGTGGGTAAGCTGTGCAGCATTTGTAGGAATGGATGGATCAGAAGAATCAAAGAAGGGGAGGAAGAGAAAACCACTGAGCAAATGGCTGGACTGCTCCAGGATCTGTGCTAGGACCCCCAAGTTTATCTGCTGGGGTTTGACATCCCCTGCAGAGAGGACCTCCAGAAAAGCAAACTGGGCCTGCAGGAGGTGTCGTAGCTTGACTCGACTACAGACACACAATAGGTCCAGTTGTTAGATTCCAGAGCTTTCCATGCCTGGAATCCGGAGATGCCATCGGCATGGAAGGGAGGAGGCAAGTTGCTGATGCATCCCCTAAAAAAAGAAGACACTCAGATGCCGCATTAGGTCTCCAGACAGAAAACTCACTTCATTTTAAGCTTGCAAAGCAAACCCAAGAGGTGTGCTATCGGGAGTGCAAGGAGAAGAGAGAAACTAAGAGAAGCACGGGAGTGGGAGACCTGGAGGGGCTAGGAGAGATAAGAAGGGAGGAGCGAGGCGGAGGCAGCCGCAACAGGGCTGAGATAAGCAGCTGAATCTCTCTATTAGAGATTCTGCCCCAGTTCTCAGAAAATTCCATCTCCAGAGCTTGTCAGGGGAGACATAATCCACCTCCAAGGGAAGAGACAGAGAGGTGGGGGAGGTGGGCAGAATGAAGCTTTTGTCTCAAGGACATTCTCAGCTTTGGAAGTTGCCTTGCTCCTGACCTCGGTCCTCCCACCTTTCCACCAGAACTGTAAGAAGTAGACAATTACCTGGAAGATTCACGACTTCACTCTTCAAGGAAAATACTTCTGTATCCAGCAAGGAAGGCAGTCATGGGCCATTGGTTTCTAAAATTGCTACTTCTTTTCCGAAAGCCCTCAGATGAAGAAGCTGCCCACAGTTGACCCCTCTCACCAGGCAATGAAGACATAATCTGTCTTTGTGAGTTTCACACTCCGCTGGACTTGGCTGCACACCTGTCCCGTGCCAGGTGTAAAGTCTCTGTGCTCTCCCACATACTCCTCATCTGTTCTTCTCTGCACACCCTGGTTTCACTCTTGCCTTGTTTAGTAGAGGTGGAAACTGTGTGTCAGAAGAGAGAAACGACAGCCCAGGGTCAAACGGCAAGTAATTGGAATCCGAGGGTTGTGGTTGTGTCAGGTATTTCCTGAAGCAGGGGGCATGTGTACTGCTTATGGACAAGACAGTTGCAGGGGTCATGCGTGAAAATCTCTAAAACATGTTGGGACTAAATATTTTTGGACTTGCTGGTTTATTTTAATATAAATTAGGATATATTAGAAGAAAGCTTATATATAATTGGCACACCAAACGTAATGTACTACCGGCACATAGACACTATTGCCTTGGAAAGGAGTAGATACATGATTTATTTAATAAAAAAAAAAAAAAGGTTTATAATAATAAAGCATTCACCAATGTAATAATAACACTTCATTAGTGCTTAATATAAAGTGACCGTAGTCTAAGCTAGATACAGATTTGTATGTATAATTAATTCTTATGAATTGGTAGTGATTTTTTTTTTGCATTTTACAAATGAGTAAACTGAGGCACAGAAACCTCACGTAATTTGCCCAAGGTCACACAGCTAGTGAGCAGCAAGGCTGGGATTTAAACAGGACATCTGACTTCAGAGTTTGTGCTAGTCCCTGCTGCCTTAGCCTCTGGTTATGCACTGATGTCTGAAATTTGGAAATAGACATTCTATCGTGAACTCCAAGAATGTGGCAGGGACTTTGTCCCCAGACATGCATTCTCCCCTTCTTCCAGAATAACAGAATTGGAGGTCAGGCACATGGCCACAGAGAAGTCGCTCCCCACATGTAGCCTCTGGACCATGGCCTAGCCAATGGAGAGCAAGTCAAGTTGATGACCACAAGCTCATGGCTTTGCCTTCCTCTTTCCTGGTGCTCCCTGGCTGAAAGGGGGAGGTGGTGACCACTATGGTCCACTGAGTCATGGGCTACACTCCAAGGAAGCCGGAGTAACAAGAGAGAAGAAGCCTGGCTTCAGGCCAGCTTTGTGCAGAAGTAATTCCAGCTCCAATCATGTGAGTCCCTCTTGCTTAAGCCACTCGTATTTTGGGTCTTTGTTACATGCAACCAAACCTATATCCTAACACTTACCAGAGGCCCATAGCCCTCTTGCAAATCTGGAAGGGTGGCCTGGTATTCAAAGAATTTGTCCAATAGGATTATGGAGAAACTATCTAAAATTAAGCCTGTCCCTGAACAGAATAATAATAATTATAATGCTAATGGCACTTACGAATGACAGGGGTACGTTTCTAAGCACTTGACACATTTTCAACCATTTATTCTTCATGATGAGGAAGACAGTATATTTGCCTCTGTCTTCCCAATGAAGAAGCTCAGGAAATGTAAAGTGCTCTCCCCAAAGCACACATATGTAAATAGCAGCGATTTCATGTATGACCTTTTTGAAACTCACCAAACAGAAGTCAAATAATGGACGGAGGTCACCCTCCCCCAATATTACAGAGAGCTGGAGGGAAGAAAGGTTTACTTTCTCTAAACTCTGTTTCCAAAGGGTAGATCCAAAGCACACTGTAGGCAAGGGGCATCCTCCACCAAACTAATGTGTCCTGTTCCTCTGGGTCCCCCAGGGTGTTGCCCTTGACTATGTGGTCCCAGGTGGGTCACCACTGCTGGGCATTCCAGCCAGGGGCAGCCTGAGCTGAGTAGATGCTCACCCACTGCTTCTGCTGGGGTTTCATGTCCCTGATCGGAGTCCCCTTGGAGTGAGGGAGGAGGGTGGGGACAGCTCTGAGGATCCAGGAGACAGAAAGGAGGATCAGGATATCAAAGGGCACTTGAGCAGGCTGGGGGTCTGGAAGCCAGATTCAAATTCCAAATGCCCTCCAGGACTCTCAGGTTCCAGTGAGACAGAGTCAGGATCCCTGGCACCAGGGACAAGTCTGAGCTCCCCTCCGCGTTCGGGTCAATATCAGGTAGTTTAAAATTCAATTATTTATGCAGCATCCACAGAACAAGGCATTGAGGAAGAAGTGAGACGTGGTTAATGGACTGAACCGGAAGAGCAAACTGAATGTCGGTTTTCTGCTCCTGGGAGATTTACCATTTGAGGGATGTGGGAACAGCAGCAGGCAAGTAAAGAAATGAGACCCCAGGGGTGGATTGAGGTCAAATCATGCTGTACCTTTTTATGTCATGTTAAGGACTTTGGATTCCTGCTGAAAAACAATAAGCCTCATGATGGATCTTAAGGGAGGAACATGCTCAGACTTGCATTTTGTAAGTGGCTGGAAGAGAGCTTTCCTGTCTGGCTTCCTCAGGTCTCTTCCTCAGGTTGGGAGGAGGGTGTTCCAAAGCCCACTACCCAGCATTCCTTGTCCTTATACCTGCTGCATGGGAGCTCTCAAGTCAAAGTTACTAACAACTGCTATATGGCCAGATCCAGTGGCCAATGCTAGGTCTTCATCTAAATTCATTTATCAGCAGCGTTTGACACATGGGGTGACTCACTCCTCATTGAAATATTCATTCTTGGGTCTTAGGACTGTAGAACCAAATGCGTTTCTAACCACCTTCCTAGAGTCATCGTCTCAATTTCCATCACTTCCTGAATTCTACCTGTTGGGGCATCTCCTCCCCAACAACCTTCTGTCCCGGCTGCTTTCCACAAGGTTTCACTCCATCTCAAAGCTTTAAATACCACCTACAGACTGTTAATCCTTAGGTTTCTGGTTCCCTCTCGGAGCCCTTTTCTCAGACTGCTGATTCCTTTGTGCAATGTCTACCTGACCTCCCCACTCAGGAATCCAACAGGCATCTCCCACTGTACACTTCCATCTCTAATCCTACACTTTCTGTATGCTTCCCCATCTTTGTGAATGGTACCTCCACTCTTCCTGTCACTTAAGCCAGAGCCTTGGAGATCCACGACTCCCTTCTTTTGCTCACACTGCCAGGTCCTGTCTGATATACCAAAGGTGCCCATCATCTGACCACTTCTTGCCATCTCCACTGCCTCTGGACTTTGGCCTTAGCCCCTCCCAATCCATCTCCCTGCTTCTGTTCTTGCTTTCTTAGAGTCTAAACGCCCTAGAGGAGCATAGCAATCTTCCACAAGTTTTGTCAGTTTAAGACAATCCTCTGATAAAATTCTGCTCTCACATCCCATAGTGCCCTCAGAATAAGATCTCAAGTCCTGACCTGGCTCCCCACCTGCCTCTCATTCCTTCCACTGCTCCCATGCTCTCCCCCCAACACCCCACTCCAGCCACATGGTGTCCTTGCTCCCTCCCCACATGCCCTCCTCCCTTAGGGGCTCTTGATCTTCCTCTGCTGGGAACACTTTCCCCAGCCACCGCAGAGTTTGCTCCATCATCCAAACCAGCCACTGCTCAGATGTGACCTCCCCAGAGAGGACTTCCTGGACCCTCTTATATAAAAGGGATTGCTCTCCATCCCCCTCATCTGATTTATTTTTCTTCTTAGTCCTCACCATCTACATATTACCTATCAGCTTATTAATTTATGGTCTGTCACCCCTCACTAGGACCTCAGTTTTTGGAGAGCAGGCTCTGGCTATGGGTTTACTATTGTTTTCCAGTACCTGAAACAAAGCCTGACCTAGAGGTGTTGCTCTATAAATTCTTCCTGAAACAAGCGATGCTAGCTCTCACATACAACTTATATGCAGACTCAAACACGTATATGCACCATAGTCCTCACAGACCCTCTGGTAAACGCTTGGTCTTTCTTTCTCTGACTTTTACACATCTATGGGATTTCCACAAAATCCCTATGCATGTGACTGCCCCTAACATCAGGTGAAATCTACAACCAGCTTTTAGAGACCATGGACATCGATGAAGATGGCCAGGTAAAATTTGAAATCTGTGTGGGAAATGAGAGGGAGCATATGGAAATTTTTAACTAGTCTGCACAAGGACTTTAAGACCACTGAGGATGCTCTGGTACGTACCCGTGCACACTCCAACGCATACATGCTTTGTCATGACCCCCATATGCACAGATTCATGCACACTTATCACCACACAGATATACACACACAGACACGTACCTACTCACTGTTCACACATATGCACAACTCATGTAACTTTATGATCTTCCCTGCATGAACCAACATGCCACACACACACATGCCCAGACACCAGATTTTCCCTGTGGACACACCATCATGCTAGTACACTCAAACACACTCATACCATAAGGAGATACTCACACTCACATGCCTTCTCTGGTGTCCACACACCAGCACGCAAAAATGACTGACATCTTCTTGCCAACTTAACTTATCCACATGCACAATTGCAGAAACACCTACTCTAATACTCTCAGCTACCTCAGCCCATGTTCACACACAATTACTAGAAACTCAAATTCATTTTTGCATATGTACGTGTACATGTGCCCATCATACACGCACACACACACACACACACACACACAGAGGTTTTAAGAACTAAAATGCTGCATCCCGTTGTTATGGCAACAGAAGCCCTCCAACCACCTAGGAAAGAACAAGGACACATGGAGACAAAAACCCAGAGAAGCTCTGCGGAGGAAGGTGGGTCTTGTGGCTATGAAGTTGATGCTCTGAATGGAGGCCCTTCCTTCCCACTTCTTGAGAAAACTGATGGTGTCAGATGGAACTTCCTCAAGCTTCCTGTGAGCCCCCTAAAATACACCTGCATGTACACTTCCATCTTCTTTCTCCCAGTCCAGAGGCAGTGGTCGTCTCTCTTCGAATGTAGACATTCTCCATCTGTGCTGAGGATTTCATGCCTTCCCATCTCAACCCAGACACCCCTCTGTCTGCATTTGCTCTTGGCTCAACTTGGCTTCTTCTCAGATGAAGAATCCACTCCAATGTCTTCCACAGGAGCACCCTCTACCCTCAACCATTCATTCCCCTCTGGTCCCTCCCTCTTTTGTCTGCAGAGCCGGGTTCCTCAAAAGAATCCTCTACACTTGCTGCCTCCACTTCTACATGGATCACTATCCAATCACTACGGTCAGGATACTGGTCTACTGACCAGCACTGCCCTGGCAGGGCCACCATGGACCACTGTTGTGATAAACGCAGTGGATACTTGGGTGTCCTCAGTGATGTTGACTTGGTTTCCTTCTGTTGTGATTCTCCTTGGATCTCTGGCCATACCTTCCTCGTTCAGCTGCTTTTGTAGCCTTGTCTTTATTTTCTTGCCTAATAGATCTTGTTTTCCCCAGGGCCCTGTCCTGGCTTCTTCTGCTCTATTTACTCTGCATCCACTGGAAATCATTTACTCTTCATGGGTTCAACAACTGCCCACAGCTGTTCATTGAGTTTCAACCTATGTATTAAAACCTTGCTGGGAACTTCTGCCCATATGTTTCTAAAATGCTACTGAGCTTAGTGTCTCTCCCCATACATCCTACCCTTCCAGCCATGCTCTCTAGATCAGGTTATGGCTCTGCCGTGCACCTATCCACTGTCCCAACCTCCACCAGGCCCAGAATCTGACCATCATCTTAGACTCCTTCTCACTCTTCTAGACCCCACCAGTTAGCAAGTCCTTGAGATTCCATATGTTTTCCATCTCTCAAGTCTGTTTTTCATTGCTTTCCTTCCCATCCAAAAAAAAAAAAAAAAAAATCCAAAAACATGTTATTTCCCACCCACCTATTTAAATCATCTTGTACCTAACCTTCCTGCTCAGGTTACTTGTCTTCTTAAAATCCTTCTTTAGCCCATGGGGGAGATTTTGTATCCAGACAAAAACTCTTGCCTTGCCTCCTGTTCTGCTGTGCCTTTCCCTTTGCACCTGTAGGTCCTTAGTTCTGGCCATATGGATATTCCTGAACTTCCCTGACAATTCCAGCTGTTCAACCTTGTCCCTCCGGTTTCTCCATGGCTTCCCCTGATAGGTGGTCATCTCTTCATCTTTAAAGACTCAACAGTCCCTGCCTCCTTAAGGACTTTTTAGACCGTGTTCACCCCTTTTTCCTGTGTGCCCCCACTTCCTCTGAGCAGGCTTCTATCATTGCAACTGTAATACTTGAGTATTAGTGTGGGTCTCTTTACTACTGGAAGCTTCAGGAAGGCAGAGTGTTTTACTGTCTTAGACACCACCATACTGTGTGTGTCTGTGCCAGTCCATTGTGTGTTAACAACTTGCTCAGTGTCTTAACAGATGAAGTACTAAGGACCTCAAGGCCAAGGGGGCACCCAAGAGGAAGTGACTAACACTGACCTTGGAGATACATCCAAGACCTTGGAGATACATTCAGCCCATACATTCTCAACGTATGGGCTGAATCCAACAGAAGCATGGTTTGGTTGACACATGCAGCATTTGTCACCTAGAAAACTGGGTAAGTCTCTAATTTACTGCAGACCTGTGCTTCTCTTTCATTTCATTCAGCACTTTCATGTATTTTTGTTACCTGCCTGGTTCCTGAATGAATTAAAGTTCAAGACTTCTAAGTTAGACCGAGATAAGATTTGGGGCATACAAAGAACAGAAAAGGGAAATTTTCTGTTGTACAGTGTTGGAAGAAGTGATATTTTAGAATCAAGTGGCCTGTGTTTGAATCAGAGATATCTGGCTTACCAGCGACATGTCACTGGGCAATTTAATTCACTTTTCTGAACCTCAGTTGTCTTTCCTTGTAAACAGAGGGATACTAAAAGTACCTAGATAACCTGTGCTGTAATGAAGACTAAATAAGTAAATGCATGTAAAGCACTTAGAACCACACGCTCAGTACCTGTTAAGTATTATTCAGTATTATTCATCAGGCAGAAATAATCATAGGGGCAAAGGATTCAGAGTTTGAAGACCTTTGCATGTTTGGGGAAAATTAAGCTAATGAGGATGGGTGGAGTATAAAGTGAATGGCTGATCACAAGGGATAGAGATCAGGCCTTGTTGCTTGTTTTGCCTATACTTAGCTAAGGGCAGGAAGCAAAATAGATACTCGGTATATCTTAGCTGGGATGCAAGATTTAAGAAATGCATAATGTGCCCAAGGCTCTCATTGGAGCCTGGCTACCATGTGGCCTGGATAAAAATTAAAGGATTCATTCATGGTTCATGTTTGAGCTCCTCTTGGGCTCCAAATACTGTACTAGATGCTTCTAAGATATCATTGAGCAAAATGAAGATCTCTGGCCTCCTGGGCCTTACACTCTAGCAGGGAAGATAGAAAATAAATAGCATCCACCATCACAATTAAGTGATTCTATGTAATATATTAGAAAGCATGAAATTCTGCCTGTCCTAGCTCCTGTGGGGAATAGATGGGGTGAAAAGGATAAAGAAGGGTATCCTATAGGACAGCATGGTGGGGTGATCCGGGAGAGGGTTTTAACATTAATGCAGGGGGAGGAAGATCAGACTTATCTCAGATTTGTATAACCATTCAGTTTTTAATTGGGTCCATATTTTATGAATTTTTCCATATTATTTGGACTATTGTAAAGATACAAAATTTATAAATAAATTATATTTATATTATAAAATATAAAATTTATTTGTCAGGAGATAATCCTCCATTTTTAGGATGTGGGAATAAGGTTGTGCAACAATGTTATTTATAGGAAATAAATATTTGGTCATCTGAATGATGTAATGCTTCTAATATATATTTGAATGTTACATCTAAATGTATCTAACATCTGATATATACTAATATATATACTAATATGTATTTGGTTATCTGAATGTTTATAATATGTATTTGGTCTTGTCCAGGGTTCTAGGCTCACTCCTAAAACCCTTGGAATTTCTGGTGTTAAGGGCCATAAAAGCATCTTGTGTTATGTTAATGATGAGACCTTTGGGAAGCCCTTAGGTAACCTGAGGAGGGGGTGGCAGCCTGGAGAACCAACCCTGTGACTACAACCATCCTCTGACTACAGTGGGACAAGAGGGGCAGGATCCTGAATCAGCCAATGGTCAGGGACTTAGTCAATCAAGACTATGCAATGAAACCTCCATAAAACCCAGAGGGACAAGGCGCAGGGGCTCCATGGTTGCTAAACACATGGAAGAGCAGGGTCTTGGGCTCCCCTGGAGAGGGCAAGGGAGTGCCACACCGTTTCTGTAGACTTGGCCCTACGCATCTCTTCCTCTGGCTGTTGATGGGTATGCATTCTCGTTATCTCTTAAGAAACTAGTAAATTTAAGGGAGTGTTTCCCTGAGTTGTGAGCTGCCCTAGCAAAAGAACCCAAGAAGGAGGTGGTTGGAACCCCCAATCTGCTGCATTGGTGGTGTGGTTTTGGAATGCAGGTGAGGTTCAGTGGGGTGAGGTCTGGAGCCGAAGACCAAGAAGGAATTCTTGAGACAGCTTTGGTGCAAAATGATGGTTTTATTAATGCCCAGGGACAGGAACCTTGGGCAGAAAAAGCTGCTGCCCCAGGGTTGTGAGGGGTGGCTGATTATATACTACTGTGGTTGGGGGAGGTGAAGGAAATGGATGTTTCAAAAGAACTTTCATATGCTAAAGAGGACCTACAGGATACCTACAAGATAAGGAGGCCTTGCTTTCCCCTCTAGCAAGGTATTAACATTATGATAATTGGGAGATACCTGGAAGAATGTCACATGTGCCCCATATTGGGGTGGGGGGAGCTTGCTACTGGCGTCTGAAGTGGGGCGGGGAGGTGGGCCTTCATCCTGTAGGATCTGGGGCTGTCTCTGTGTAGACAGTGTCAGAATTCAGTTGAAATCTTTAACACCCTCCTGGTGTCTGAGAATTGCTGGATTAAGCTCCCTGACATTGAAATTGGGTTTGGGAAACCTACAAGAGTTTGGATAGTTATTCTTGTTATTTATTATAAAAGAAGCAAAATAATTTTGCTCCCTATTCCCATGAACAGAAATGTCTTAGTATCTTCTTGGATTTCGGTAAGGAAAAATTTTATTCCAAATTTCAAACCAAAACACCTCAGGGACTCCCCAAACCCTGCCATTTAGATGCTCATTTCCTGCAATAATTGCAGTCTTTAACTTTTTAATGAAATTATTAGCATGGGAAATGGCTTAGAGTACCTGTAATGGGTTAAATTAATAAAACCAATTTAACCTTACAAGCTGCAGCTTTTATCCACTCTCCCTGTGTTTGTTCCATCATAACAGACATCTATGCAGTGCCCAATTCTGGATGGTTTCAAGAAAACTGGATTTTTTTAAATTGAGTTCACATTCTTTGGCTGTGAAGTGGTATTTATAAAAGGAAAAAATGGTGGTGAGAGGGTAGGTAGTGGAGTGAAGGGGGTGTGTGTGTGTGTGTTAGGACTTCTTAGCCTCAGCACTACGGACATTTGGGGTTGTAAGGGCCTATTAAGCCAGAGCTTAATGACCCTGTCCCCCCACCCAGGGGAACTTAAAAGCCAGTCCGGGAAACCAGCCCCAGGTAACAAAGCCCAAATACAAGGGTGGGTCAGGCCAGGTGGAGGTATTCAATCAGTGGGGGCGCATACTGTCTCCCTAGCTGCCAAGGAGTATGGGCCCCACCCTTTGGGTGCCTTTTGGGCGCCCATTCTGACCAAGGTGATAGGCTAGTTCAAATATCTACTGTAGGGTAAAATGTAATTCAATCGGTCACTTATGTGTGACCTAGCAGGACTGTGCAGCTTTCTCTGTGTTACAGTCTCATTGGCCACCTGTGTGTGGCCAGGCCCAACCTCATGGCCTTTGCCCTTAAAAGCTAGTCTGTAAGGCAGAGGGTTGTGGCCTCTTTGCAATGGGTTGTCCCTGGCCGGTCAGTTTGATTCTTGATGCTTGGCGTGAAATAAAGCTTTGCTTGACCTTCGCTTTGTATCAGTCTCGCTCCTTTGACCATGGACCCAACAGGGGCCAGATAATGTTTCGCTGGGGGAGGGCCTGTCCTGTGCAGGTCAGATGTTTCCTGCAGCCCTGCCCTCTACTCACTAGGCACCAGTACTATCCCCTTCAGCTATGACAACTGAAAATGTCCTCAGGTATTGCCAGATGTCTTCCATCCTCAGGGGGAGCAGAATCGGTCCTGGTTGAGAACCACTGCTCTGTCTCATGACTGTTGAGCAGTCACCACTGCTTGACTTTATGTTACATATTTATTCACTAGGCCTGTCCTCTGGACTCCTAAGTTCGGTGCTTCCATGAGCTCTCTTCCGTTAGAGGAAAGCGCCGTAGAGGCAGACGCTGCTCCTCTTGTTCACTACTGAATCCACAGTACCCGGCACAGAATAGAAAACCAACCAGTATTTGTTGCATCCATGAAAAAGGTCTTTCAAAAGAGGGGAATCTGAAGCCGTGATTCTTATTGGGACAGCAGGATGCCTTTGCAGTCACCCTTAGGGAAGTAGGGGGTGGAATAGGAGGGAATTTTTTTACTTAAAAGTCTTGGAATTCACAGGGCACACTTGGGCCACATAGCCAGGTCACACACAGAGAGAGAGAGAGAGGGCACAGGCCTGAGGTTATGCTGTTCTTGGGGTCGGGTTTGGGGACCTAGAGTTTTTCAGGCTGACTGATGATGAATGTAAAGCATAAGGGAGGATGGGATTTGAAGCACAGGAAGAGCAAAAAAGGAGGGACCCACGAATGGCCAGTTATGAAATCAAATCAAGGCTCTAAAACCAAGAAGACAGGTGGGGGCCTGGCCCCCAATCCAGTCCTTTGGCCGGCCAGCCCCATGTTCACAGAGAGAGCCCTCTTCGAAGTGGGTACCTAAGCCATCAAAGCTCAAGTCCAGGCCCTGGCATTACAAGGGGTCAGTGTCAGGGCTTACAGGAGAACAACTGAAGTTTTTGTGCCTTGATGCTGCTTCCAAAGGGTCTGGCCCGTGCAAGGGGGGCACAGTCCTTAGTTATCATGGGGCCTGGCCTCCTGACTGAAAGTCCTCACTGGCCCCACCTGTGGTTAGCATGATGTCCTGCTGTGCCCAGTGGCTTACCCGTTTCTTGATGATTTGACTGTTGTGGATGCTCCCAGAACCTTCTCTCTTCACTCCCTCTCTCTTAGACCCGCTCTCCTGGGTCTAACTCTGACTTGTTCTAATGATCTCGGCTTAAATGTTACTTCTTCTTGGAAGACAACCCTTAATCCACAGACCAGCTTCCTTGCTTCTGTGTCACCACCGTACCTAGTACCCTAGTTTATGATAATTAATGCTTTATAGTCCATCTTTTTCTATTGGGCTGGAGGTTGTGTGACACTGTGGCTTGTGCCTGTATCTTTTCTCACTGTTGTGTCCCTGGGATAGAACTTACATTAGGCAATCAATAATTATTTATTTGTTGGATGAATAAATTAATTAGTTAATGTCAGATCCTGTTTCTGACACTGTGAATTTGTGCTATTTACTTTGGCCTTTGGAGACTCATTTTTCTCACTGTGAGAGTGAGTACTTCATCATGTTAAGAAGAAATTGTGTACAGTTTCTTGCACACAGTAGGAGCTCGATATATATATATGTATACATATGCATATATATGTATACACCTCTTCTAAGCCAAATCGTCAACCCCCCGCAAACAGTTCCCATCGTTTTTCTCCTGTTCGACCTCAAGAAGTGGGAGACGACCTCAAATTCTTCCTAATCGCACTTGAAGGATGAGATCCTGATAATGAATGAAAGATGATTTTGTCATAATGGGGTTTCATTTTCATATTGCTAGGTTGGAAAGCAATTTAAAGGGGAAAAAAATGTCATGTGTCCTAAATGGTTAATGATCCTCAGCAAGCAATCTGTCTGGTATGAGAAAGACTTCTTTTGCAAGCTGACAGCTGATCCATAATCGGTTCTGCTCGGCTGCTGTCCTGACTCCTCCCCAAGCTCTCCCCGGGGCTCAGCAAACACCCTATGGAAGAAAAAAAGCCCAAACCTTTCATTACGTGCATTTCTGATTTCCCGGAAGCCTCCCAACAGACTTGCAGATGCCTGCCAGATGTTGCTTTATCTTGTGGGAGAGGAATGCCTTCTCCAAGTGTTTCGGGATTTCTGCTTGTAAAATTAGAGCTGATGTATTCTTTCCCTTCTCCTGTTCCTTTATTCATTCAATAAACATTAATTTAGCAACTGCTATCCCAGGGACTGTGATTGCGAAGATAAGCTATATACTTTCTGCCATGAAAACTGCCAATGTAATAAGGAATATTGAGCAATTACCCAGACTATTGTCATAAAGAGGGGTTGCCGCTCTGAACGGAAGTGCTCAGGGTGATGAAGGCACCCAGATGATGCGTGCCTCATGTATTGTGTGCTGCGCTCAGTGATGGCTTCCTGAAGGAGGGGTCTGGGAGGATACCTGTAGATGAGACAAGGGAGTAAAGATATTTTAGGCAGAAGGAACGGCACGCAAAAAGGGATAGAAGCAGAGGAGGTAGTAAATTACTCAGGAGAGGAGTTTATTGTGCCAAATGGAGAGGGTTATAGAAGTGAAGACAAAGAGGTAGACAGGATCCAGGTCAGGTCAGGATAGCCTTAGAGGTCACACTGAGGTGATGAAGCTTATTTTAAAGCTATGGATAAAAGTTCTTTATTTGGGTCTATCCATCCATTATGTATCATCTATCAATCTATCGGTCCTCACTCTGTGCCTTGCTTTTTTACTTTTTAAATATCTTTTAATTAACGGAAATTTTAATTTCAACTTAAATTATCCAAATGTTTCCTGTTAGTTTCTTTATATCTACATTATGTATTCATGTTTTTAAATTGAAGTGGAGATGACATGTAGTACTTTACTAGTTTCAAGCGTACAACATAGCGATTTGACAGAGACGTGATCAGATGCTCATCACAATAAGTATAGTTACCATCTGTCACCACACAAAGTTGTTTCAATGACTATGTTGTACTTTTTCTCTATGTTGTACTTTTTATCCCCTTATTTATTTCATGACTTGAAGTTTGCATCTTCATCCCCTTCACCTGTTCTGCCTCTTCCCTGGTCCCCCTCTCCTCAGGCAACCACCAGTTTGTTTTCTGTGTTTATGAGTCTCTGTTTTTGCTTGTCTGCTTGTTTGTTCACTCTGTTTTTAGATTTTGCATATAAGTAAAATCATACGGTATTTGTCTATCTCTGTCTGACATACTTCACTTAGCATAGTACCTTCCAGGTCCATCCACCTTGCCATAAATGGCGAGATTTGGTTCCCTTTTGATGGGTGAGTAATATTCCACAGTGTACATGTCATATCTTTAAAAAACAAAACAAAAACCATATCTTTTTAATCCATTCATCTACTGATGGACATGTATCTACTTTAACAAAACTTTGCCTGTCCCAACATCATAAAGATACCTCATGTATTTCTTTTAGGAGGTTTATTTTTTTATCTTCCATATTTAGATTTAACTACCCCTTAATAGTCAATTTGCTAAATTATTAAAATTGCATGCAATAAGTTATAATTCCTTAATGCCGTTTTTTAGAAAAATTTTTATCCAGTCATCTTTCACGCAGTGTAACTGATGTATGGTAAAATGGATGTGATTGAAGTGTATATTTTGAAGTTTGACTCATACGTACACCCATGGAACCATCATAGCAATCAAGAAAATGAACATATAGATCATCTCAAAAGTTTTTTTTTAATATTTCTTTCTTTATTTTTTTTTATTTAATTTCTTTTCAGTGTAACAGAATTCATTGTTTATGCACCACACCCAGTGCTCCATGCAATACGTGCCCTCTATAATACCCACCACCAGGCTCCCCCAACCTCCCACCCCCTGCCCCTTCAAAACCCTCAGATTGTTCCTCAGAGTCCAGTTTCTCATGGTTCATCTCCCTGTCCAATTTCCCTCAACTCCCTTCTCCTCTCCATCTCCCCATGTCCTCTGTGTTATTGTTATGCTCCTCAAAAGTTTATTAATGTCCTTGGGAATCCCTCCCTCCCACATCTCTTTATCCCCAGGCAACTTCTCATCTTTTTGTCATAACACATTAGCTGATATTCTCTGGAGGTTTATATATATGAAGTCAATGGTGTGTACCCCATTTTGTCTGGCTTTTTTTTTTTTAACTCAGCATAATTATTTTGAAATGTATCAATGTTGAACATACATGTAGTTCAATCCTAACTTTTGAGTAGTAGCCATTTGTATAGATAAACAATTTATTTACCCATTCACCTCTTAATGGATATTTGGGTAGTTCTCAGTTTGAGACTATTACATATAACACTGTTATGAACATGAGTGTACAAGTCCTATTTTGGTCATGTACTTTCATTTATATTGGGTAAATGTCCAGGTTTTGAAAATGTACTTTGCTAATTTTCCAGTGAGTCATTGGCTTTCTTATTGTTCTAAAAAATACCCTAAACTTAATTTTTTAGATTTCACATTTAGTTCTATCATTATTTTAGAGTTAATTTTGTATAGATAGATAGAATGTTAGATGTTAATTGCTCTTGTACATTTTGGAAAAACTGTACTTTGTCCACTGAGTTGTTTTTGCACCTTTGTTGAAAATCAGTTGATTGGGGTGCCTGGGTACCTGGTTAAGTATCTGCCTTTGGCTCAGCTCATGATCCCAGGGTCTTGAGATCGAGCCCTGCATCATGCTCCCCGCTCAGTGGGAAGCCTTCTTCTCCCTCTCCCTCTGCACCCACCCCTGCTTGTGGTCTCTCACTTCTCTCTCAGATAAATAAATAAAATCTTAAAACATAATCAATTGGCCATGCAAGTACAGATCTATTTGTAGAAAGTCTATACTGACCCATTAACCTATTTGTCTGTGCTTACACCAGTACCATGCTGTCTTGATTTCTGTAACATTATAAAGAAATCTCATATTGGACAGTTTACATCCTTCACACTTTTTTTTTCCGAATGGGTTTGGCCATTGTTTGGTTCTTAGTATTTCTTTTCTTTTCTTTTCTTTTGAAATTTTATTTATATATTTGAAAGAGAGGGTGAGTGCGAGAGAGAAAGAGCAGGGGGAGGGGCAGAAGGGGAGGGAAAAGCAGACTCCACGCTGATCAGGGAGCCTGAGGTGGGGTTCTATCACAGTGAGATCATGACCAGAGCCAAAGCCAGACACTTAACCGACTGAGCCACCTAGGCACCCTGGTTCTTTCTACTTCTACAGGAATGTTAGGATCAGCTACAAAAAAAAATTGGGAATTTTTTTTTATTGGCATTGTGTTGCATTTATAGATTAATTTGGAGAAAAACCACATCTTTTTTAATTATTGGGTTTTTCAGTTTATGACACATCTCTTGATATATTTAGGTCATCTTCATACTCTCTTTATAGGGTTTTATAATTTTCCAAGAATATGACTTGAACACCCTTTGCTGAAGTTAGTCCTGTGTGTTTTGTATTTTCAATGCCATTGAAAATGGTATTGTTTCTATAATTTCATTTTTTTATTGTTCAGTGCCAGCTATAGGAATAGAGTTAATTTTGTGTATCGATGTTCTGTCCTACGAGATTGCTAAATTCACATATTTGTGGTGGTAGTTTCATGTAGTGCATGTGATTTTTTTTTTTTTTAATGTAGATGATCATGTTACTTGTGCAGGGAGTTTGGTATCTTTCTCTCTGACCGGGATTTCTTTTATTTCCTGCTTGCCCCTTACACTGATGAGAATTCTCAGTACAATGTTGACTACAAGTGTTGAGTGTGGCCAGCTTTATCTTGGTTTTGATTTTAGAGGAAAATTTTTAGTCTTTCACTATAAAATATGCCTTGTAGATTTCCCGTAGATAGTTGTTATCAGGCTAAGAAACTCACTTTTTATTCCTACTTTGCTGAAGGTTTTTATCAGGAGTGGATGTTGAATTTTGCAACGATATTCTTTCTTTCTTTTTTTGGTGGGGGGGATGATCATATGATTTTTCATTTTTAGTCTGTGACTATGTGAATTACTTTCATGATTGTCAGATGTTTAAGGCCAGCTGATAAGCAGTTTTGATGTCACCTGTGACCTTAATTCCCCTTTGCCATAGGTACTGATTTCTTATTACTGCTATAACAAATTACCTAAACTTGGTCTACAACAACAAAATTTATTCTTTTACAGTTCTGTATGTCAGAAGTCCAAAAGAATCTTAAAGTACTAAAATCAAGGTGTCCATAGGGCTGTTTCTTTCTGGAGGCTCCGGGGGTGAGGGCTGGGGGTTTGTTGGGTGGAGCAGAATCTATTTCCTCACCTCTTCCAGCTACTTACTGGATGCTTCTGGCGTTCCTTGGTTCCTGGCTACATTACTCTGATTGCTGCCTCTGTTGTCACAGCACTCTCTCCTTTGTCTGTGACCCTCCTGTGTCCCCCTTCTAAGGATCTCTGTAAGTACAGCAGACCCAGCTGTATAACCTCGAATAATCTCCCCCCATCTCAAGATCCATGACTTAATCACATATGCAGAGCCCCCTTTCCCTATCAGTTAATGTTCACAGGTTCCGAGGATTAGAATGTGGAGATATTTGGGGGCCGTGATTCCGTCTACCACATCATGTAACCTAACATATTCGCAGATGTTAGAGACTGGGCCGTAAGCATCACTGGGGGACCATTGCTCTTCCTGCCGTACCTCTTTACCTGTGATTGTTCCTCCTGAATGTATCAACAGGTGTTAGAAGTTCAGTATCTGTTCTTCACAGCTCTCAACTCTCTTCTCTCACACTTCGTCTCTTTGTCTGATTGTACTATATTCCTAGGCTAATTATGTGGTTCAGTCTTTTAGCTCATTAATTGACTCTTCAGCTGTTCATATTCTGCCATTTATCTATCTATCTATCTATCATCTATCTATATTTCTAATTATCCTATTTTTAAGTTCTGGAAGTATGGTTCTGTTTTATAGCAGATGGTTTTTTAATCTTCCTGAAGATGTAGCAATATTTATTCTGAAGTGTTTTCTCTATATTCTCAATTATATTTGTTCTTTGGATGGGGGGAGGGCTAATGTATCTGACACTCAGTCTGATCCTCTTGCAAGGAGAATGTTCAAATAGTTGACCGTTCTTGGCTGGTCCTATTTGCAGTCAAAGGTAGAAGTGGAAGTGGAAGCTGGCACACCCTTCATGACATCAAACGTGTATCTCTGTTTACTAATCAATGAATCTAAATTCTGGACATTACAAGAGCATTTCATAGGGTGGCTGGGTGGCTCAGTCAGTCAAACATCTGCCTTCGGCTCAGGTCATGATCCCAGGGTCCTGGGATCGAGCCCCACATTGGGCTCTCTGCTCAGCGGGGACCCTGCTTCTCCCCATCCCTCTGCCTGCCTCTCTGCCTGCTTGTGCTCTCTTTCCATCTCTCTGTCAGATAAATAAATAAATAAATAAAATCTTTAAAAAACAAAACAAAACAAAACAACAAAAGCATTTCATTAGTGATGACCAGCGAGCAGAAGAATGCATATCTCGTTTTTTGGCTCTATCATCTGGGCGTTTTATCTTTTTCTCTGGACAGAGAACATACCAAGTCTCCCATGACAAACCTATAGTTTTCTGACTATTTTGCTGGAGCCTTTAACTGCAGCTAACTCTTTCCAGAGCGGAACTTGCTATTTATATGTCTGTATATGCTTACACATTTACCTCGGATTCTGCTGTGTCTCTTTCTCCAATGCCGACATTTGTGCTAAGAGCCCTTCCGAGGTAAGTCATTCGCTTGGTCTGTATGTTGGTTCTCAGGGCTTTTTCCCAAGGGCAGAAGCCTTGCCATGACATGTTCAATATGGAGGAGGCAGAGAGGATTCTTAGGTCATGCTGGTCAATCCTGTTGCTCAAATCATTTGTCAATTGTGTTGTCCTGTTCCTTTATGTACAAAGATCTTTTGTCTGCTTTTCCTATTGCATAGTATGAGTGGTGTATTAAAATATCGTATGGTTATCTGCTTTAATTTTGTTCAATTTAATTTTGTAGTTCTGTTTGTTTTTCTACCAGGAACTATGTATGTATATATACACATGTATGTAACATGCATTTAGCCAGGTAACTTGCATACAGGTTCAGAATTGCCACATTTTCCTGGTGAAGTTTATTTTTTATGATAATATAATGATATTTTTTGTGATCATCCAGCTTTGGTTTTGAGGCTAATTTTTTATTCTGCTATTACTATAATGCACCAATTTGGGTCCTCCCCCCCCCGAATGTACCTAATACATCTTTATTCTAATTATTTTACTTCCAATATTTGTTTGTCCTTATTTTTTAGATATGTATGATGTCTCTTATAAAACACATATAACTGAGTGTATTGGTTTGTAAAGGTTGCCATAATCAAGAATAATACACTGGGTGGCTTAAACACAGAGAAGGAGTCTCACAGTTCTGCAGGCTGGAAGTCTGAGGTCAAGGTGGAGGCAACTGAGGTTCCTTCTGAGGGCTGTGGGGAGAATCTGCCTCACACCTCTTCCCTAGCTGCCGGCAAATGTGATGATAATCTCAGGCATTCCTTGGTTTATATAACCATCAGCTGATCCTCTGCCTTCGTCTTCACATGTGTCCTCCCTGTGTCAGTGCCTCTGGGTCCACGGCTTACTCTTCCTCTGTGGACACCAGTCACAGTGGATGTGGGGCCCACCCTACTCCAGTGTGACCTCCTCTTAATTACTTGCATCTGTGGTGACCCTATTTCCGAAATAAGGTCATGTTCTCAGGTACTGGGGATTAGGACTATAACATAACGAATTTTAGGGGAAACACAATGCAACCCATAACACTTAGTTTTAAAAATTCAATCTAGGGCGCTGGGGTGGCTCCGGTGGTTAAGCAACCAATTCTTGATTTCTGCTCACGTCATGACCTCAGGGTTGTGAGATCAAGCCCCACTTTGGGTTCCAGACTCAGTGGGGTGCTGCTTCTCTCCTCTCCCTCTCCCTTTGCCCCTCCCCTCACTCGTGCTCTCTCTCACTCTCTCTCTAAACTAAATAATACATCTTTTTAAACATTTAAAAAATACCTGTGTACATGCACATATATTATTGTGTTATGTACAATATTATACATATTTTGTATACAGATATATTGTATATAAACATATATTTATGTACACACAAATATTTGGATTTATATCTACTTCTTTTGCTTTCTGTTTATCTATTTTATACCTATATTTCTCTTTTCTGACTTATTTCTGATTGGTCAAATAGTTTTAATTCTTTTTTTTTCATGTTTTGGAAGTTACGCACTGAATTTTGTTTCTTTTTGTGACAATCTTTAAAGTGTAATCAGGTGTATAATCTTTTCCAGAAACTTAGAAGAAGTTTACCAACATGTTCTCATATTATTTTTATTATTACCAAGCACATTTTTATTTATAACTTGTTTTGAACATGCTTCCAAGTTCATCATTACTGTCACCACTGTTTCATATAGATAATAGTTCTGAAAACCTACCCAACATTTATCTCTCGCTTTGCTTACCATTCTTGGTTGTATCTGAGTCCTCCCTCTGGACTGAGTTTTTTTTCCTTTCTGACATGTATTTTAGACTTTCATTCAGTAAAGGAATTTTAATAATAAACTCACTTCTGTTTTCCTGAAAAATAATAAGTAATTTTAGATTGAAAGCTGTTCTCTTTTCCTCTCAACAGCTTTAGCAAATTCCCTCCATTTTGTATTCTTCAGTATGTGTTTGGATGTGAATTTTTAAAAAATTTATCCTAATTGGTATTCATTTTGCTTCCCTAATCTGAATATATGATTTCTTTATCAGTTGTAGAAAATTCTTACCCATTATATCTTCAACAATTGCCACACACCCCCATTCTTTCAGTGTCTTCCCTAGAAATCTGATTAGACGTGTGTTGTCAATTTCTGTTTATTCTCTATGCCTGATATGTTCTCTCTCTTTTACTGCCTGTGCTGCATCTTGAATGATTTCCTGATACGCATTCCACATCAAACATTTGTCTACTCTCTTTTTAAAATCATTTATTAAATTGCAAATTTAAATGATCCTGTCATGTTTTTTTAGCTCTGTTTGCTTCTTTGTTACATTGTTTCCTTCTTGTATCTTCAAGTCTGCTTTTTAATTTGCCACCTATTTATCATTTGAATCCAATAATTCTGTTAACTGAGGTTATTGAGGGTCTAATTCTGGTATTTATTCTTTCTGCTGAATCTTGCTCTCTGGCTTGATTTCTGGTGTTTTTATGCCATCCTTTTGAACTTAGATATTTTTCTTCAGCACATACACAGCTTTGAATACCCCATGCAGCCTGGATTGAAGATTTTTAAGGGAGGATTTTCATTCACTATTGAGAAGGGACCCTGATGTGTTTGGGGTTTCTCAGTACCCCAGTCCCTTCTAATGGGGAGAATGTGGTTAAAAATATGCAAAGAAGACTATTTCCTTCCCAAAGCTGCTGCTGGGGCAGACATATTCCCATACAATCTCCTTTGTTACAGGACATATTTTTTTCCATTACACTATTTTACCCACCCTGTAGCCCCATGAGGATCTCTGGCTTATGCAGACTTTCATTTACACCTTCTACTTTTAAAAAGCCAAAAGCCTTATTTTCTTCTGTAACAGATACTAAAACTCAAACTCCTTGGTTAATAAGTATAGCAAATGCTTCCCGGATAGTCACTGCATGGGTGGCAGCTTAAAACTTGAATTTTCATGTCTCCCTCTGTTTCCTGTCCCTAGAGATTTATCCTTTCTTCTCAACATCTCAGCTATGCATTTAAAAGAATCCTTGTTACATTTTATCATTCATTGCTAAGCATTTTGTTTTTCATTTTTTATTAATTCAGGAGTTTTTCCAAAAGTTTGTCAGGTAACAAAAAATAGAGATAATCCAATGCTTTCTATACTGTAAATGCACATCAGATTTATGGTTCACTGTTGATATCCTCCGATATGTTTTTCCATTTGTTCAATATTTGTTGTTTATTTTAAATAATTCTTCTCCATTGTTGAAAGGGATTTTTATACAGAAGGTATAAAAAGCAGGTGAATTTAGCCTACCATCTACATCCACTCTTTTAACTGAGTCTTGAAGGTTGAGTGGACTTGCCAGGTGGAAAGAGTGACAAAGGCCCGTTGATGCTATGGCAAGGCAGTCATGAAAACGAAGTTTTCGGAAGGAATGATGAAAAGTTAAATACAGCTGACTCTAGAACAATGTGGGGATTAGGAGCCCTGGTCCCCATAGAGCTGAAATTCCACATGTAACTTTTCACTCCCCCTAAAGCTTAACTGCTAATAGCTTGCTGTTGACTAGAAGCCGTACTGATAACATAAACAGTCTATTAATACATGTGTCGTGTGTCGTGTGTATTACAATAATGTAAGCTAAGAGGGAAATGTTACTGAGAAAATCACAAGGAAGAGAAAATACATTTGCCATATTTTACTGTATTTATCATAATCCGAATCTAAGTGGACCTGTGCTGTACAACTGCTGTCATCTGCAGAGCTGGAAAGCACGACCATTAGGACAGAGTCAAGATGAATGTAGGGGCACCTAGGTGGCTCAGTCGCTTAAGCATCCAACTCTTTCAGCTCAGGTCATGATCTCAGGGTTGTGGAATTGAGCCCTGCATTGGGCTCTATGCTCAGCAGAGTCTGCTTGGGATTCTCTCGCTCCCTATCTTCCCACCTCCTCAAGATCTCTCTCTCTCTTTCTCTCTTTCTCTCTCTCTCTCTCTCTCTCTCAAATGAATAAATAAATAAAGTCTTTACAAAAAAAAAATGAATCTCAAAGTGAGGGAAGTTCAGATGATATTTGAAAAGGTCTCACCTGATACAATAAGGAGTCTGGGTTCTGCTATCGAATTTAGCAAAACTAGTTGTTTTGTTTCCTACTTACTAGGTAGTGGGCACCATACTAAAGATTTTACATAGGTTGCTATTATCCACATTCTATAAATAAAAAGGCAGAGATAGATAAAGTTTTCTAGGGTCATACAAACCCAGGCGGGGGGTGGCGGTGGAGCCTGACTACAGAGCTCTTGAATTAAATTAATTTCTGCAGTGTTCCCCCAATAAAAAAAGATAAGTTGGGAAACAATTTTAAAACAAAAGTTTGTAATAAGACTGGTAACTGAAAGGAGATTATTCTGTTCGTCGGGTAGTGCAAGGAATGAAGGAATTATATACCAGTCATAGCTGCTTATCAACCCAGAGCGAAAGACAGAAGGAAGAACCAAGGGGGACCTTGCCAGTGATTGATAAGAAGAGAGGCCATTGGAGGATTTTAGCGAAAGAGCAAGACCCTTACATATTTTTAAAAAGAGCACTCTTAGGGCCATATGGAGAATGGAATCATGGGTGGGCAGAGGTTGAAACAGAAAATTCCACGTTGCTGTGTACTCTGTTGCCTTCATTTATGAGGATAGAATATTTGGGTCTTCTCTGGCTGATAGCAGAGGTGAGGAATACAAGACAATTCAAAGAGATTTTGGAGAATCAGCTGAATAGGGCAGTCCATGGGTGATCATCTTGTCTTTTTAAGGATAAAAAGAGATAAGGAGAGATCTTGGTGAAGTAGAGAAATGGCAGAGGTCATAAGAATGAGAAGCATCAGTGATGGGAGTATAAATCACATTCTCTTTGCTAACATTTATATCCCATACTTCAGAAATTCTCCAGGGAGCCAGAAAAGGGAAAGGGGTTTTCACACTTGGAAATATTCTGTGCAAATGAGAAGTGACTGACACCTGCAGATTCTTGATACAAGTACGCTCTCCCATTGAATGCTTTAAACAGCTCTGGGAGACAAGAATCACACCTCCAGTTTATAGATAGGAGACTGAGGCTTACAGACGTTAACTAACCTTCTTAAAGCCAACCACTAGTAACTGGCAGAGATGGAATTCAAACACAGTTTTATGGCCTTGAAAGGTGTACTTTTTGAGGATACCATGCTGGGAAGAAAACTTTATTTTAATCAAGGTGAGAATCATTCTGCCCTGCACTGGAACTCATAGGGGGAGCCCAAGAAAATTGCAGGAGCTGTGCAGACACACCCTGGAGATGGCTTTCATGATCTCTACTGTTTCAAGTATATTATTCCGACACAACACTCCCTGGTCCCAGAGACAGTTTCTCCCCCCCAGAACTCAAGTTCAGTGCTAATTCTTGAGCCTCTTTTTCCCTCCTGTGGGTCAGAAAGCAGAGCTCCCGAGGGTGCCTCAGTCTGTTCTCATCAAGGCAGCTCTGAGTGCCCCAGGGGCCCATGCTATTCTGAACCCTCACCTGCCCTTGCTGTTTCTTAATAGTGGAGCCTGCCGATGCCACACTGGGAGGGATGCATTTAAGAGGTGTCCAGGGGCTCTATTAAGCAGTTCTACTTTTGTAGCAGGCATGCTGGGGTAGGGCTATGGAAATCACTTCTTTTCCCTCACCACGAGCCCTGAGAGAGAGAGAGTGTGTGTGTGTGTATGTGTGTGTCCATTTCTTTAGATAACAATATCCAACCACCTTGTCTTTTGCTTCTGTTTGCTCTAAAACTCAGAGTTCAACATCTTGTGCACAAAGAGAAAAGTCAGATTGACTGAAGAATTCCTTGGGTCCTGATAATCACATAATGGAGCACTCAGGGAAGGAAGGGTTGGGAAAAGAGTCTAAAAGACAGACAGAAAAGGCAAATTCCATCAGCTGATTCTTTAAATAAAGCAGGAAAGCTGTAAGGTCATACATAAAGTCTATCAATTCCTGCCAATCAGATAGGTTCAATTTATATTTACTCTGTACCCGCTCTGTGTTAGGTGTGGGGTGGGAAGGTTTTCTGGCTTTCATCACCAGGGTAATAGTCATACAACTTAGGAGGGTAGCCTTTGTTCCCTTGCTGCGTTTTGAGGATGAGCAAAGTGACATCACCAAACAGTAAATGACATGTCCAAGTTCATTTCAGCTGTACATATCAGAGGCAGGATTATAACCCAAGTCTTTTTGATTCCAGAGTATGGCTCTTTTCACATGATCCTGCTGCCTTTTCCAAGAGTGGCTGGAAATTAGAAAGGAAGTGAAGGAAACTGAGCTCCTATGGAAGGAAAAATGGTGCAGAAGAATAGTTGAGTTGTGTCATTTGTCTCTGCTTCCACCTTGACACCAGATCTGGCACATGTCATTCATGAGCTATCTCTACTCTGTGCTTTTGGGTGTTCTCCCCAGGAACATATTCCACCTTGCTCCCAGAGACTCTGATCTGCTTTCATTGTGGCCCCCTCTCAGTTTACCAAGACCCGTGGGATTCAGTTCTCTTTCTCAAGAAAGCATGATGTGCCTGCAGTGTGTGGACCCCTGAGACACCGGGGGCATCAATATGGCCACAGCTTAGAAGGAAAAAGGAGCAAGAGATGGGATCAAATCTAGAGTTTGGTGGTTACCAGGCACATAACTGGATAGCAGTAGGAGTGTTGGAAGATGTTGGGATTATGAATACACTTGGAAGTTAGAACTGGCTGAGTTTCCAGGCAGACTGGATATGGGGTGTGGGATGAAGTGTAAGGAATGCCTCCAACATTTTTGGCCTGAGCAGCTGGAATAGTGGAGTTACCAGTTACTGAGGTGTTGGAGATGGGGAACGAACACTAGGAGTTCAACTCTGGACTTGTTAGCCGTGAAAGGTCTATTAAATAAACAATGTAAAGGCTGAACAGGTTTGAATATATGAGTCTAGAGAGGAGAGAGGAGGTCCAGGGTGGGATTATAGCTGGGCATAGGGAATGCCAGGAAGCATTAGTATAGCCATGAAATGAACTGACATCACCCAAGTAACGATTGCTGCTGGAGAGGAGGTCAGGAACTGAGTCCTAGAGCATAAACCTAGCATTTAATCACCAGGAAGTTGGGAGAAACCAGTGAAAGATATTAAGAATAACTGGTGAATGGCCAGAGGGGTACAGGAACCAAATGAAAAAATGTACTTCAAAAAGAAAGACATTTCTTCTCTCTGTCTCTCTCTTTTAATTATTAAAGCACATTTGATGTACCATATTATATTAGTTTCAGGTATACAACATGGTGATTCAGCATTTATATATGAAAAAATGATCCCCATGATAAGCAAAAAGGATAAATTTTAAGGAAGGCATTTCTACCATTGCTCTGTGAACTATCCTATTCCAACATCCAGAGAATAGAACCTGAGATGATAGGCAGCTCTCTTGCTATGGGTGTTGGTGGCTCCAGGATTGGGTTAGTCATCTGTCACCAATGGCTTTCAGAAAACAAGGGGCAGGCGACAGAAGAAAAAGAGCCAAACCCAGAAGGGATTTGAACAGACATTGGATTGCGAACCCAGGGGAAACATCCTTTCAAGAACACCCAAATTAATCAGGAACTAGCTTAAAGGGACCAACGTTTTTGGTAATCAAGTCACTGGGGACTTAATTTGAAAATAAAATTGAGATGTGTTGAACCTCTGAAATTGTAGTTAAAGAGAGATTTGATTACCCAAAAGGTTTAAGTTTTCTGCATAGTAAAGACAAAAACAAAAAAATGTCAAACTGAACCATGAGAGACTATGAACTCTGAAAAACAATCTGAGGGTTTTGAAGGGGCAGGGTGTGGGAGGTTGGGGGAACCAGGTGGTGGGTATTGGAGAGGGCACAGATTGCATGGAGCACTGGGTGTGGTGCAAAAACAATGAATACTGTTACGCTGAAAATAAATTTTAAAAAATTAAAAAAAATATAGTCTGCAAAAAACTTGCAAACCTCTGAAAGGAAAGGGTTAACTTCCTTCCTTCCTTTCTTTTTTTCTCTCTCTTTCTTTCTTTCTTTCTTTCTTTCTTTCTTTCTTTCTTTCTTTCTTTCTTTCTTTCTTTCTTTCTTTCTTTCTTTTTACCGTATCAAAAGCTCTACACCAGAAAAAGGCAATAACCAGTTTGAAAAATGAGTGAAGGATAACAACATACCGCTATAGAAAAAGAAATGTAAAATACAATCAATGAGAAGGAGGATGCTAAATCTCATTCGTAATTTAAAAATGCAAATTTAAGCAATGAGATATCATTTGTCACCTTTCAAATTTACAAATATTAAAAGAATTGATAATACTCACTTTTGTCAAGGCTACCAAGCAATAGAAGCTCTCATACATAGTTGGTGGAAATGGAGATGAACACATTTTAATGGGGGTAATTTGTCAACATCAATCAAAAATTACAAATAAATTTCTAACTTTAGAGTTGTTTCAGATTTACAGAGAAATTAAGAGGACAGTACAGAGAGCTCCCATATACCTCACACTCACTTTTCTCTATTAATGTCTTATGTTACTATGGTACATTTATCACAGTTAATGAACCAATATTGATCCATTATTATTAAGTAAAGTCATTACTTCGCTGAGATGTCTTTAGTTTTTACCTAATGTGCCTCTTCTGGCCTGGGACTCATCTAGGACACCATACTATATTTAATCATCATATCTCCCTGGGCTCCTCTTGGCTGTGAAGTTTCTCAGGTTTTTCCTTATTTTTGATAACCTTGACAGTTTTGAAGAGTCCTGGTCATGTGTTACAAAGTCTGTCTACAAAGACTATCTAACCCTCAGTTGGGACATTCCGATGTTTTTCGCACATTTCAGCTGGCATAGTATGTTCTTGGAAGGGAGACCAAAGAGGTCAAATGCGATTCTCATCCCATCATAATAACGGGTACATATTATCACCATGCTTCTCCCGGTCATGTAGTGTTTGCCAGGTTTCTTCCCTATATCTTGTCCCTTCCATACTATACTCTTTGAAAGGAAATCACTTTGTATTGTCCCCCATTAAGGAGTGGAGAGATGTGCTCCAACTCCTTGTGGGTTCTGTATATGAATTATTTAGAGTCCTGCATGAGGGATTTATTTCTTCTCCATTTATTTACTCAATAATTATTTTACATCAGTATTGATTCATACATTTTTATTTTATAGTTAAAGTTATAGTCAAATACTACTTTATTTTGTGGCTCAGATTGTCCCAGGGTTTCCTTTGGTTGTTTCACTAGGCTTCCCTCTCCCTTTGACATGCCCTCATCATTTTACTTAAAAACAAAAACAAAAACAAAACCCAAAAAGCAAAAAGTGAAACAAAATTTCCTTATTTTCTGGAACTACAAGATACTCGAGGCTCATCTTGTAAATTCACTGCCCCAGTCCTAGAATCAGCCATTTCTCCAAGGAGCACTGGTTCCCTTCATTAACAAATATTGTTAGAAACCAAGATCTGGGTACAATGTATTCTTACTACTAAGAGGACTTTGTTTCTAGGCCCTCTTAGTTGACAGAATGAGTATGCTAATTGCTTTACAGATACATATCTTTAAATATTTCTGTGTGAACAACTGTATCTTTATTAAGCAAAATATTAAATTGATACTGATGTGTCCAATTCTAATCCATTACCACATGGACCATTCTAGTCTTCTCTTGTTTTTTTCTAATATCCTATTCCCAACAGTGAGGAGTCTGGTTCCCATCATCAATTTACTTAATTGCCTATCTGTATAGTGGTTCCAGAATCATTATCCCATATCTCCTGGGGAAACAACTATCGACTAGAAAAGAGGACTTGTGTGCAGCTCATTTTGCCTTAGCAGTTCCATTCATTCCCAAAGTTAACATAAATCAGCACTTCTTTCAGTGGAATTGTTTTATACTTTTATAATACAGTTAGATTATTTTTGTCACACTCTTCTTGTGATCTTCCTTGTGATTTCCTGACCTAAATGATTTTTTTTTTCAAATTTGTCATTTGACAAATGCAGTGTCACGTACCCACAATTACAGGAACATACAAAATAGCTTCACCACATTAAGTAACCCTGCTTCTCAGCCCCTTCCCTTGACCAAATAGTAGCAACCACTGATCTGCTTCCCATAGCTATAGTTTTATGTTTTCTAGAATGTTCTATAAATATACAGTATGGAGTGTTTTCAGATTGGCTTTTTTTTTTTAACTTAACAATATACCTTAACATTCTTCCAGATCATTGTGTGGTTTAATAGTTCCTTTTTATTTTTGAATAGTAGCCCATGTATGGATGTATCAGGGTTTGCTTTTCCACTCACTTATTGAAGAATATCCTGGCTGCATCTTGTTTTTGTCCCTTGTGAGTGAAGCTCTTATAAACATTTTTGCTTTCAGGGTTTGGGGTGTACATGATGTTTCAAATCAGCTTTTGAAACACTAGGAGTGTGATTTTGGGGTTTTGGTAAGACTATGCTTAGCTTTGTAAAAAATTGCCTGTCTTCCAAAGTGGCTGTGCCATTTGACATTCACACTAACAATGCGTGAAAGTTTCTGTTGCTCCGTGTCCTTGATGGCAATTGATATTACCAGGCTTTTAGATTTTAGCCTAAGTATATGTGGTGATATTCCATTATGGTTTTAACTTGCATTTCCCTAATAACAAATCATGTTGAGCACCTCTTCTCTTTCTTTGCCATCTATATATCTTCTTTGGTGAGGTGTTCTGATTGTCCTCCCACTCTTAAATTGGGCTATTTGTTCTCTTATTTGTTGAGTTTTAAGAGCTCTTTATATATTTTGGATACCAATCTTTTATCAGATACACAGTTTTGTCCCTTATCTTTGCATTCACTCAGTGTCTTTCACAGAGCAGAAGTTTTTAATTTCAATTCAGTTCAACATATTAATGTTTCTCTTCACAGATTGTTCTTTCGATGTTGTATTTAAAAATTCATCACCAAACTAAAAAATAACATCAGCTTTCTCCTTCATTTTCTTCCAGACATCTTTATAGTTTTACATTTCACATTAAGGTCTATGATATTTTTGAGTTAATATTCGCTGCAGGTATAATATGCTTTTAAGTGGTTGTCTAGTTATTCCAGCATCATTTGTTGAAAAGACTGTCCTTTCTCAATTGAGATGCCTTTGCTCTATTGTCAAAAATCAGTTGACTATATTTGTGTGGGTCTGTTTCTGGGTTCTCTGGTGTGTTGTGTTAACCTCTGTGTCAACTATTCTGCCAATGCCATACTGTTTTGATTACTGTAACTTTATAACGAGCCTTGAAATTAGGTAAGGAGAGTCCTTTGGCTTTGTTTTTCTTTAGTATTATAACTATTCTAGATATTTTGCTTTTCTCCATAAAACTTTTGGAGAAACTTCTGCAGTTTGCTAAGACCTGCAGAATATAGCTTTTTGTTGGAATTTTATTACTATTTATGTTACAATCATAAATCCAGTTGGGAAGAACTAATAATAGCACTGAGTCTCCTGATTCATGAGCGTGGAACGTTTCTCAATTTATTTAGAACTTTAATGTCCCTCATCAGTGCTTTGCAGTTTTGTTTTATTTTTGTTTCTGTATACAAATCCTATACATATATTGAGAGATTTATGTCTAAATACTTTACTTTTGGTGATTTTATAAATTTCAAATTCCACTTGTTCACTGATAGTAAATAGGAAAACAGTTGACTTTTTTATTGACCTTGTATCTTTCCATCTAGCTGTGCTCACTCATTAGTAACAGGAGATTTTTGTAGATACTTTGGGATTTTCTACACAAAAAAATATGACTTCCTATAGTGTAGCAATTCTTCTCCCAGGAATTTTACACTACAAATATTCTTACATAAGGGCACACAATTTATGTACGGAGATGAAATGGTGAAATCCATTATAGCAGACATAAAGTCTGAATCTGGCTTTCTTCATTGTTTCATAAAGAAGTTGGCTGGCCTTTGTCCTCCTTTCTGGGGGATGTCTCAATCCTTGGAATTTCTTTAGTATTAGGAGTGTCGTTGCTATTCCTGGTAAGTGCCTCTGACCACACCTGAACACCTGATAGCTATCCTAACCAGGTGCCTCTTGACGGACCCCTACATAGTTTATGTTAATGAGATCATTGAGGGTTGGGCTGGCATGAAGAGAAAAACCAGCCATGTGCCTAGACAGGTGGGGCTTTGTGCCCAGTGATATAAGCCCCACCTCGAGGACCCTGAAGATGGAGTTCAAGTGCATGGCCGGTGATGGCAGTCAATCTTGCCCATGTAATTAAACCCCAGTAAAAAGCGCTAGTGAGCTCCCTTCATTGGCAATACCCTATAATGTATCCAGAGGGTACACATCCCTGGGAATGGCAGAATCTTCCCATCCAAGACTCTCCCAATGCCTCACCTTACATCTCTCTCCCTTTGCATCTTTTTGCTATAATAACACTGTAATGATAAATATAGCATTTTCCTGAGGTCTGTGAGTCATTTTAATGAATTATCAAACCTGAGTATCTAGCAGGAACCCATGAATTTGTAGACATCTGGTGAGAAGTTGGGGTATCCTGGGAACTTCTAAACTTGTGACTGATGTTTGAGGTGAGGGTGGTCTTATGGAGGACTGTGAACTTAATCTGTGAAGTTTGGCCCAATTCCAGGTAGTTGGTATCAGAAGTCTTTGTACACATTTCCAGGAGTCTAGTGTTTCAGAGAATGAGGACAGAGATGAGTCGGAAAAAGCTAAGGTCAAGACAATCAGAAGTAAACCCTGCTTTATTTTCCTCACGGAAGCACCCATTTTCCCCAAACTCTGGTCCTCAAAAAACCCACACCAGTGGCACTTGCTGTAGTTTCCCAAGGTTCCTGGCCCATGATCCATTCTTTGAAACATCCTGGAAATATTCCCAATGCAGGACACAGCAGAGCAGTGCTTTCTTTCTCCTGGACCAATATTGATTATTTTGAGAGTAAGATGAAAATCACTTAGTCATTTCTCTCATGGCAGGCAAAAAAATAAAAATAAAAATAAAAATAAAAAATAAAACCAGGCAAGAATAAAAACCACTTCACTTCTTGTCTTGGGTAATTGCTGGTTTCCTTTTTGCCAAGTGAATTCAGGGATTACTTGAATGCTGGAATGAGTTGGCAGCCAAGATGGCCGCCTCTTCACAATTCAGGAAATCAGGTTTGTTCTGCTTCATCTTTCCTCTTTAGAGCAGCAGGCAATTTTTAGAAGTCTTTTCCCGAGTCTGCTTGGTGCCCAAGCATGAATTCTAAAAGACAGAGAATGAAATGGCTAAAGGAAAGTTGAGTTGCAATATTGGAGGAAATAAAAGTACAGGAGTGTAGCAAGAACCATGATTTATACACAGGAAGCCAAGGGTTACTATTTCCTTTGTTTTTGTTGTCATTCTTTGTTTATTTTCTTAAGGGTATATCTTGTAATGATAAGGTTTAGAAAATGCAGTAAGAAAATGGGGTAAAGCTCCTTCAGGTTTCTAGGAGAGGGGTCTCTGACTTAATATGGCTCAGCTAGATGCACTATGGTTTCCCTGACAGGCCCGCCCTTTAAAGAGCAGCAAGCCCCTTGTAGCTGTATTCCCTCCAGCCAGCAGGGCAAGGAGGCATTTCAACAACTCTTGCCTATAGCAGGAGAGCCTGAAGAGAACCATGGGTGTTTGGGGCGGTGGAGGGGGGACTTAGCATTTTGTTCTTGGTTTGTCTCCCCCTCTGATTTTTCTCCTCTTCATTTTTCCCTTCCTTCTCCTAATGTCCTCCATGCTATTCCTTATGTTCTACAAGTTAGTGAAACCATATGATAATTTGCTTTTTCTGCTTGACTTATTTCACTCAGCATAATCTCCAGTCTCATTCATGTTGCTGTGAAAGTTGGGTATTCATCATTTCTGATGGCTGAGTAATATTCCATAGTATATATGAACCACATCTTCCTTATCCATTCTTCTGATAAAGGGCATCTTGGCTCTTTCCACTGTTTGGCGATTGTGGTCATTGCTGCTATGAACATTGGGGTACATGTGGCCCTTCTTTTCACTACACCTGTATCTTTGGGGTGAATACCCAGTAGAGCAATTGCTGGGTCATAGGGTAGCTCTATTTTTAATTTTTTGAGGAACCTCCACCCTGTTTTCCAAAGTGGCTGCACCAACCTGCATTCCTACCAACAGTGTAAGAGGGTTTCCCTTTCTCCACATCCTCTCCAATATTTGTCCAAGAAACAAACTAACAAACTAAGGGTTTCAGAGGGGATGGGAGTGAGGGGATGCACTGGCCTGGTGATGGGTATTAAGGACAGCATGTATTACATGGAGGACCGGGTGTTATCTTGGAACAGTACATCAAAAACTAATGACATATTGTATGGTGAATAACAGAATAAAAAATAAAAAATAAACAAACAAACAAACCAGGCATATAAACAAAAAGAGTTTTGTTCTTAGAGAACAGATTAGACTGATAGGGGAGATTTTTTTCTCCTTCACAATTTATGTGAGATGTAACCCTCTACACCATGAAAGAGAACATGAATGATAATTCAAAATATAGGAATTTAATTAGTTTCTGAAAGCATCTGTGGATAGGTGCTAAGTAGACCAGACACTGAGCTGAGAATGAAGAACAAAGGAAGAATAAGACACTTTCCGGCAGGTCAGAGGTGAGCAAATGAAAAATGAGCATCTTATATGATTAAAAGCTATAGTAGAGAGATGTGCATGGGAACAGAGATGACAGCCCAGTCCCAGAGTGGAAACAAGGGAGAAGGAAGAGGAGAAAACATCTGACCTGGAGGCAATCTAACAACATGGAAAGGGCAGGCGTTTTAAAGTCCATCCAGTAAGTTGCAAATTCCCTTATCCAGCTATGTGATCCTGGGAGTTACTTAGTCTTTCTGAGCTTGTATATCTTCAGTACAATATAAGCTGACACACCCCTCATGAGGTTATTGTGTGGGTGAGCTGACATCTTTCATGGAAGTCATTTAGAACAGGCCATGGCACATCCCAGCAAATGGTAGCTCAGTGGTTGGAATTAAGAGCATGTTGGATTTCTCCATTTCAGTGGAGTGGCTGTAGGGAAGCAGAAGATGACTCATCTCTCCCTTGTACAAGAGGCAGATACTGAGGACCAGCACAATTAGGTTTGGAGAAAGAAGGAGGAAAATAAATGTGATTTGGAATGTTGTAGATGACATGCCTTTGGGATACTGGGGAGGGAGGGATAATCAGGAATGGAGGCTGAGGGAAGAGGCAGGAGTTGCTGACTGCATCAGTGGAACTCCAGCCAACCAGACAGCTTAGAACTTCCTTTGCCTCCATCTTTGTACTTCCTGTTACTGGAGTAGATGACCCAGTCTCTCCAGTGACTTGCTTCATTTGGCTTCATCTCCCTGAACTTTTTGAGGACAGCTGCAGGCAGGCATGAACCCTTATTTGACTCATTCACTCAATCATTCATTTTTTTATTCAGTAAATATACTGAGGTACCTACTATATACCAAAAGCTGATACAGAATCTAGAGAAACCACATTGAATGAAATGGTTGAGTTCCTTGCTCAGTGAGATGAACTGTACTTATGTGTATATAATGTTGGATATGTTCATGCCCCTCCCTACTCACTGACAGTTTAATTTCAATAGAGGACATATTTCCCTTCACATCAACTCTGGATGACTTTGTGGCAAAAAGAAAAAGAAAAGAAATTATAAAACAAAATCACCTTGGGTGGACTTTTAGAAATTATAAAGTCCAGTTTCCTTAGTTCCACAAATACTTATTGAATGTGTATCATGCACCAGGCACCCTTATTTTTCAGATGAATAAAAGAAACCTAAGAGGGACTTTATGGATTGACTAAACATTCAATGTTCCCCCTAGAGTCCATATGTTGAAGTTCTAACCCTCAGTATGTGAAGATGGGTGCTCTAGGGAGGTCATTAAAGTTAAATGAGGTCATAAGGATGGGTCCCTGATCTGATAACATTAGTGTCCTTATAAGAAGAGCCCCTGCTGGGAGCCCACTTACTCCTCCCCACCCCCAACCCTTGCACAAGCACTGGGAAGGGGTCATGTGTAGACAATAGCAAGAAGGCAGCTGTTCTCAAGCCATGAAGAAAGAAGAGAGAGCTCTCACCAGAAACCAAATTTACTGACACATTGATCTTGGACTTGTCAGCCTCCAGAACTGTGAGAAGATAAATGTCTGTTGTTTAAGCTACCAGTCTTTGGTAGTTTGTTTTGGTGGCCCAAGACAGCTAAGACAGGAGGGTCAGTGTTTTGCCTAGGGTCATTGAATGAATATATGAAAGGGCCAGTGTATTACTAGTTTAATATTCTGATCTGAAAAATCAGTCCAAGATTCAGAAATGGAAACATCAACCAGGTATGATTTATAATGTATCTGTAGATTTATTCAGGGGTTGGTCAGTCTAGGCTGGTCTCTGTTATGGATAAGTTCGTTCCATGTATCTCTAACCCTTCTCCTGGGATCAGCAGGCAAGTCTGGGAAGGTCCTTCTCATGACTATGGCACAGATCAGAAACAACTAGTAGAAACATGTGCATAATCTTGCAGCCGACACATGGTCAGAACCTGGTTACATCCACCTCGTTTGCTGGCTGAAGAATGTCAAGTAGATGAGTCCAGGATTGTAATAGGGAGATAATACCAAGGTTCATGATAAAGGTTGTGGATTCAGGGAGGGGCACAAAACTGGAATCATTACGGCAGTCTAACACATCCAGGATTCCAAAGCAGGACTCAAGCCAGAAGTTAGGGTGAGCAGTAATAACAACCAATGCATCCAGTGTTCTTCCCCACCTAAGCCCTGCCCATAACCATTCTGTACACCTCAGGCTACCACTTCTATACCATGACCAGAGTCTTCCCGTACTTCTAAGTCTGGAGTCTTGAAATTTTCTTTGCTTCTTCTTACATCATGAAAACCTGCTCTCAGGAGGCTTAGCTGGGGGGAAAAAAATAAAAGCTAATTACTAAGTTCTGATAACTTGTGTTTGCTAAAGTAAATATTTAATCAGAGTGTTTAATCTGTATGTTGCTCTGTGCCTAGTACTAGAGTATTAGTCTTCGAGACAAATCACAGAACCACTTCTCAAAGAGTATGCACTCCAGTGGGAGAAATATTACACACACATAATTGTTTTCATCCCTGGGCAAAAAAAAAAAAAAAAATTCTTGAGTGCCAAGCACAACCATCATGGAGCACTGTTTGAGCCTTGCTATATGGCTCCAACAAGTTTTTGCTATCCTACAATATGGAGGAAAGAAAAAGGAAGCCCACATCCCTGAGTGACAGGAAATCTGGAAGGCATGTGAAACGGAAAGTCTATGAAAAAATGTCAGTCTCAACTGGACAAACAATGCTAATAGTGATAATGTACATCCCAAGTCTTCTCATGCCCAGTCCTGTGCTGGGAAGTCACTTTCCTGTTCCTCTCTGTCTGCTTACATGCACCTATCCCCCAAACACTGGGTCATATCACATGCCCTGCATGACAATATTCCTAATACTAAGTGCATTCCACACACATAGTTCCTGGTGTCCGCCTCCCCATAGCAGGAATGGGGGAATTGACTCTAAGGGAGCCAGGAGCCAAGTTTGTGCTCACTTGTGTTTTTTCCTAATTGTTTTATGTGGAAATGTTTTATCTTCATGACAGCAGAACACATTCCTTGAGGAAAAAGCAATATGTCTTCTCTTTATTTTGTCCCCTAATGGTTAATATATGTAGGCAATGCTCAGAAATAAATGCTCATTCAATATACACAACGCCATGGGTTATGCTGGGTTCTTCAGGCAGGGAGATGAATGGAACACGATTCCCACCCTCAAAAAGCTGCCGATCTCCTGAGAAACAGATGTTTAAAGAGATGGAAAAGAGTCCTGTTAGAGAATAAATTTTTGCCACCCCACACTCCACCCCACCCCCACTTCCAAGAAGGCACCAAGTAACAGACTTGCTGGGGTCTGGAGTAAAGAATAGAGATGCTCAGGGTTAAAGCAGGTGGGAAGGGACAGCAGGGCACTGCATGTGGTCCCTTATTTCAGAGAGAGTCTCTGGTAGCTTCCTCAGAAGATTATCTGACCCTTTGTGTGTTGTGGTCCCAATGATAAATAAAACCCCATGAGCCCAAGAAGAGGAAAGGAGAACTATCCTTCTAGGGTTTTGGCTGAACTTCAAGTCCATCCTGACCTGGAGCCAGCCCAGGGCTGACTTCTTCCACAGAATGTGCCTTCATGTGCAGATTGAGAGGGCATTTTTTCCAAGCCCATGGCAGTATGGAGAGTGGATGGCCCAGCTTCTTCCTCTGTGTCCCTGCTCTTCTGGGAAGGAGAAGGCACCTGGTCAACTACCATTTCCCTGAGTCAGGGAATGGTGCATATCAGAGTCCCCCAGCTCCCCAGACATAGCTCACCTGAGCTGTTTTCCATCACTACCAGTGCTCTTCTCCATGGACAAAAAAGAGAGGAAGAGCCAACCTGGACTTGGTCTGAGAGGCTCTATTGTTAAGAATGGCACCCTTGTCACAGCTCACATGAGCCTCCTGAAGGATATTACTAACAAGAGCAGGGGAAGGTTTGAGCTTCTGTAGGCTGAAGACAGACCAAGAGGCATTAGATAGGTCCCTACCCAATCCCCAATTGCACATGAAGTTTGGGAAAAATACTTGGTTATAGAATAGTAGAATTTTTAAATCAAATTTCTTGAGGTAGAATTTAGATACAACAAATGAATGCCTCCAGTTAAAGTGAGCAGTGGGAAATAGTTTGCCATATGTGTATACCCATACACCAATACCCCATATAAGACAGAAATTTCCTATCATCCCAAAATATTCCTTCCTGCCCCTTCCCAGTCAATGCCCCTTGCTTCCCAGCCTAGACATCCAGTGATCTGATTCATGGCTCATATCCAAATGGCTTAGTCCTGTCCTTGGGATGGAAAACCAGGAAGTCTAATATAGCATGATCTATGACATACTAAGAAAAGTGTGCAGGAAACGTGGAAGTACATAGGCAATTCTTTCTTAAAGTGACATTGAAGTTTAAATTTTAAAGATGATGAGGAATTATCCAAGTAAGAAGGTGATGAAAGCTGGGCAGAGGGAATAGCACAATGTACAATGAGGCAGTGACAAAGGGGACTGACCCAGTTAAAACACTATTCTTATAGTGTTCTTATAGTTCAGCATGGTGGACTATGGGGAAGATGGGATAAACACATGAGAGAATTAAAAAGGATCCTTGAAGGCTTGATAACAAGGCTTTCTCAGATCCCCATTTTCTTGGTGTTGTGTTTATAGTAATTGCCTCTATCACCAGAATGTAAGCCCTAGGACTGCAAGTGCTTTGCTGATTTTGTTAACTATTGTATCCCCAAGACCTACAACATTGCCTGACATGCAGCAGAAACTCAATAAATATTTGTTGACTGAATGAATCAATTCATGAATCCCCAAATTTGTCCCCATTATATCTATGTGTGCTATAAAGATCAAGAATAACAAACCTGAGTTGAGAAGGGAGCCCTGAGAGGTTAGCTAGGTTGTCCACTGACCCTCATATCCCAACCTACTGATGTAGGTGATTCAATCAGTGCAGGGACAGTCAGAAAGTCCCCTATTCTGAGGGTGGCACCCCCAGGCTTCTATCTGAGGTACAGGGGAGGCTTCTGGCCCTAGGCTGCTCAACAGAATGAAATACACTACTAGAGAAGGAACAAGGGGAGGGCGTGGAAGTGAAGGAGGAAGTTAATAAATTTTCCTTGCTCCTGTTCCACACCCTGTAGAATAAGAGAAAGTCCACAGTGGTAAACACTTCCAGCTTTACCCAACTGTGACATTTACAAAGTTACAGAATCTCGCCACTGCTCAGCTAGATGATCAAGTCAATCCTTCCCATTTGGCAGATGGGGATACTGTGGCTTAGAAAGGTGAATCACCTTGCCCAATGTCACCTGGCCACGCAGAGTAAGGAAGGATGACCTTCAGGACTCCTGACTCAGTGGCCAGCAATACATAGCTCAAGCTTCCCCTTCTTTATGATTTTTCCTCTTTTCCCTGCTAGAACTGTCCATTTCCCTCTGTGTCACCTTCCAGTTTAGATATCAATGAGCATTTATAATACTTGTTTACAAGCCTGTCTTCTCAAGGTCAGGAACAGGATTGGCCCTACTTAACACAGTGTCTGGCATATAGCAGGTACTTGATTTGATCATGGTATATCATAGTGGTTAAGGACACAGGAATCAGAAAAACCTGGATCTGAATCCCAACCACACTATTTATTGGCTGGAAGGCATTTAGGCAGGTTTCTTAGCCTCCTCATGTCTCAGTTTCATCACCTGTAAAATTATGTGCATTGGAGTCCAATATATAGTAAACATTCAATAATTGTTAGCTGCTATCACTATTAATAATAAGTATTCATTGACTATCATCTTCAGGCAAACATGCTAATTCCCAAAAGACACAGCCATTTAGTGATCCTGACTTGTTGGCCCAGAGTCCTATCTGGACTCCTGTTGGAATGGAGTTGGAGGAAAAGAGGAATTACTGGGCAGTGTGCACTAACATGTGGGGGGCAGAGATAATTCAGCCTTCCGCAAATGAAAATTAATCATCTTGGCTTCACTCTGCAGGCAGGCAGCAAAAATGTCAGCTTGACCCCTTCCCGGGCCACTGGCAGGATTGCTCAGGAAATGAAGAAAGGAGTCAGGATTTGTTGGAGGAGGAGGCCACAGAGACCCACATTCTCCCCATCAGATAAAGGCATTATCAGCCTCCTCCCTTCCCTCTCTCTTGCTGCTGAGCTACCCAGGGCGACAGGCCCCCAGCACAACAGCGTTGTGCTTCCAGCATTGTTATTTCTTAGATTAATCTGGCTTCAATATGTTCCAACAATACATACTTTATCTACGAATGCTAAAGTAACCTCTATCTGTTACAATTGGAATAGTGTCTGAGGCATTAGACGCATATGCTAAAAATGCCACTGCTGAGATAAACGCGCATGGCAGATGTCCCCTTCGCACCTTGGAGAATGTTTTCCTGAATAGATGGGAGTCCATTTCCTGAGAGCCTTCTCGAAATGATTACTAGAACATCGCAGTGACTTTTCACACATAGGCAGAGCTATTTACTTTTTGTCCCGAGCACATGGCAATGAACCTTTACCCTGATGCTGCTGACAGTTGTGTGACATGGGTGGGACTCCTATCACTATGTCTGTTTTCCACGGAAAGACAACATTTTGTTTTCTTTTTTAAGATTTTATTTATTTATTTGACAGAGAGAGAGAGAGAGAGAGAAAGAACACAAGCAGGGGTAGCCTCAGGTGGAGGGAGAGTGAGACGCAGGCTCCCTGTCGAGTAAGGAGCCCAGTGCAGAACTCAATCCCAAGACTCCGGGATCATGACCTGAGCCAAAGGCAGACGCTTAACCGGCTGAACCACCCAGGCCCCCAGGACACAGAGTTTTGGTCTGGGTTGGCTAAAGTCATAGCTCCAGCCAGTGACCTGTTGTCTCATTCTCCAGACCCACAGATTTCTGCAGCAATACAGTAGACATCTGTTCCTAACCCAACCTCCATTCCTTTTCTTCTGGATAAGAATAGAAGAACAGCATGCCCAGAGGAAATCCTCCCCTATCCAGATTTTCCTTCAGCTAAGTGTGTCCATGAGGGCCCGCACTGACCATGTGAGGTGTTTGGGAAACACTTTAAAGGACACAGATTCAACATGTTGCTGCAGCCTTGTGGCCCTTTCTGATTATTTTTGCCTGTAACATAAATGCAGGAGTCTGGAAGTATAGCAGCCATCTTGGGACCATGAGGTAACAAATGGTGGAAGAAAATGCTAAGGATGGCAGAGGGGAATGATGATAAAAGAGTCATTGGGGAGCATCAGGGAGCCACTACTCCAATACGAGATTGTCCCCTCCTTTCTGCTTCTTCTTGGCAGCCAGCCATAGTTGTTGCTAACAAACAGGAGTCCTAAATGATCTAGAAGGTATTTCCCTTCTGACTGGAATGTCCATTTATTTCCCTTCAGTCAAGTAAACTCCTACATTCCAGTCTCTGCTCCAGTCTCCCCCATCCGTGAAATCTTCCCTGGATGTCCCAGGGTAATTTAGGGGATCCCTTCTGTGGGCTTCCATGGTACCCCATAGACCTCTCTAGAACTCTTGTCTGTCAGACGCATGGTATCTGGTGGCTGTGTGTTTGTGTGTCTGTTCTCCCCAGTAAACACCTGCAAGGACAAAGACTAAAACTTCTAGCACCAGGCCTATACCACTTAGTAGGTGCTCAATGACATGTCGTACAATGAATTGCTTTACCTATGTGGTCTTGGCCACATTGCTCACTGCATTTTTGTTATCTCGTTGGAGGTCTCCTGGCCCAGCTTTTAAGTATCTCTTTTTTCCAGAGCCACAAACTCAGCCCCCTTCTGATTTCCTTCCTTGAATGATCTCATTTAGCCTAAGTTCATGAGGCTATGAAGGTGTTCATGCCCCCCGGCCGAGATTTCTGCTGCAGAATTGAGGATCCAGCTGAGTACCATCACCTTATAGCTCATATTCATGTGCTCTAGTGATGAGGAACACTGACTCAGAGCCTATCCGCCAGGATTCCAGTCCTCCTCCTTCCCCTTGCCAGTTGTGTGACTGGGGTGGGTTACTTAAACTCTCTGTGCCTCTGTTCCCTTCTCTTAAAATGGGGAGAGTAATCATACCCATATAGGGTTGTCATGGGGGCTAAAGTCTTCTCTATACGCATACAACACTAACAACAGTGCTAGGCTCCTAGTAAGAGCTGGTTGTTATGACACTTGTCACTAGGCAGGCCCACCTGGATGCCCCACAGACCTTTTCCCTCAATACATCCATTCTCAACTCTCTCTTCCCTCCCAAACAAAGGAGCCTGCTCGCATTCCTACATAGCCTATCTCCGCTAATGCCACCATCATCTCTTCAGTCTTCTCCAGCCCCCTACCCCTGCCAGAAACCTAAATTAGATGTTGCCTCCTCCTCCACACCTCATCCAGGTGCTGAAAGAGACCTGTCTTTCAACACTGTCAAATAGTCAACTATATTCCCTCAATATTCTTGAATCCATCTTTTTTTTTTTTTTTTTCAAAGAAGTGGTCAGGCACAAAGCATCTTGTCTAGGCTATTGAGATAGTCTCTCACTAGTGCCCTTGCTGTTTTTATACCCATTAAATTCTTCCAGCACATATTGGCCACAATCATTATTCCTGCAAATACGATCATGCCACCTCCTTATTAAAACCCTTCAGCAGCTCCCAGTTGCCTCTAGGATAATGATCACATCCCCGCATTGGGCTGTGTTTCTTCTTTGCCTGTTCTCTCCTCATCTGTGCTGTGTCACATCCTCCCATCCTCTCCAACAGGATGGCACTGCCACCATCTTGAATTGCCTTCTTTCTCAGATCCCTCCCTGATTGTAATCCTCCAAGCCTTGGATTATGTTATTCTTTTCACCGGTATGCCTCTTGTCTATCCTGCTCCTCCACCCAGACTAAAGGGCAGATTTCTGCTTATTCTTCAAGTTTTAGTTAAGTTGTCAACACTTTTTTGGATTCCTCCCAGATTTCCCAGACAGATCTAGGGAGTGCTTTTCTTTAAGCCCCTATTACATGTTCAGACATATCTGCCAAATTGCAGATCTCATTGGATTGTAACTGGTTTCTTGCATCACTGTCTTCACTGGGCTATACATTTCTTGTGAACCACAATGAGGCCATTTTTGTTCATCTTTAGAGCCCCAATACATAGCCCAGTATCTGAAATAGTTGATACTTCATAAATAGTTATGGAATAAACAGCTCTCTATCATAATTAACACTGTTTGATTCAGAGAACACCTTTCTGGAATGGATATTGTTATTTCTCATCCCACCTCCTTTACTTCACATGAAAGCACTCTGAGGTTCAGAGAGGGAGAGTGAGTTGCCTGAGGTCACACAGTAAGTTAGAGTCAAAGGATAAAAAAGGTTTCCTGATCCCCAGTCACAAGTCCTTTCTGCTATCCTGCCATTTTATATAGATGATATTTTGGTAAGAATATATTTTGGTAAGGCTATAGGTTCAGTTGTATATATAAGAAATCCAAAATAATGAAGACTAAACGAGAAGAGTTAATTTTCTTCCCATAGTCTGCCGATAGCAAGTCTGAGGCTGGTACAGCAACCTAGGTGACAGAGGACCATATTTCTATGGTCCTATTGCTTCACCAACCCTCAGGTGTTGCTATCAGCCTCCTGGTCACCACACACCTTCATCCCAGTTAACCGGGAAGAGAAATAGAGGAAGGGGAAACTACATCTTCCCTTTAAGATGTGACCATAAATTGCATACAATGCTTCTCCTTATATAGAAGTTCGTCATGTGACCATGCTTATGTCCAAGGAACATATTGTCAATTCCAGGTGGCATGTGCCCAGGGGAAATTAAAACTGTTTTTATTTGATACTAACAACAAGCCCATTAAAAGGTAGAGTTATTTAGTTTTTCCTGTTTCACGGATCATAAAACCGCAGTCATGAGCTTTAAGGATACCAACTTTTGTGTCAACAGATGTGTGTTTGAACCTGATTGTGCCATTTACTGAATCCTCGATTTAGAGCCAACTGTGTAACCTTTTTAAGCTTTAGGAGTCTCACCAGGTGACATATTTTTTCTTCATAGGATCGTGTGAAAGTACTTTACACTTGTCCCTAGTACAGAGTCATCACTGCTGTTCTTATGGGGCAAGCTCAAGGCCTTACCTGAGAGCAGCAACCTCACCTGGCTCATCTCTGCATTGTGTCCTCACACCTACCACAGTCCCTGATATAGAGTAAGCCCTGAGTAAATATTTGTTGGGAGAATAAATTAAGTTAATGAGTCAAAACTGGGACCCAATGGCTTAAGCTCCATGCCTCATGCTGTTTCTATGGTGCCAGAATGCTAGTTCTCCCTATGACCCTTCCCTCTGAAGTTAAGCCACAAAATCCACATCAAATCTGTCCAGATTCCACCTCATGTATCAGCCAGTAGCACCCAGAGCTGGAGCAAGTATGAGGACTCTAGGGCAGATTCACTCCCTTTCACCTGGGCACTGACTGAGGCAAACAGCCTCTGAGAAATCATGTCCTTGTGTTTCCCAGAGTTGGGCTCCCAATGAACCGCCCCCCCCCAATTATCAGCAAAGGCCACTGCAAGCCCAGCACTGGATCTGGCTGGCTGTCTACCACAAACCCATATGCATTTCCTCTTCCAAATGAGAGACCTCCTCTGTGTCTTCTTTTGTGAAGACTCTGCCCCCTTCTTTTCCGAGTTTTCCAATTTGTGCCATTCCTGGGATGGACACAGGCATGGACAATCCTTGCTTCCAAAACAAATCAGCCAGCAACCAATAATAAAATCAAAGTGTTTGTTCAGCAACAGGGATGGGCAGAGGGAGAGTAGGATGTGGTGAAAATAAGAAGGAGCAAGAACATGCCTTTGGCCTCAGATGCTCTACATTAAACTCTCCACTATTTAGAACTTGTGGTCTGATCAAGTCACTGAAGCTCCCAGAGACTCCCAGGTGCCATCTGCATAACAGGGTGAGATACTCTTCTCACAGACATCCTGAAGGATGAAGGAGGCAATGCTTGGGAGGGCAACTTGGAAACTGTTAGGTTCAGGGTAAATAAAGGGGCTTTTGTTCCCCCAGGAAGCTAGAGATTTGGAACAACTACGGGCAGTGGGCCTTCTTCCTAACAATGACTTCTCTCTTGTATATCTGATGACTTTGGCTTAAAATGGATATCACTGGATTCATATATCTGAAAGGTTGTAAGAGAAGTAAAGATTAAGCTGGTTTGGTTAACTTCAGAAATTATACTCATGACCAAGAATAAACTCAAAGAATGCTTACGGTAGGAAATGTTGATATCTAAAAGTGCTACTGAGAAAGGTAATGATCTCACCATCACTGGAGATCCAGGCACGCTGGTGAAGGTAGTCACAGCATTCACGCCTCCCTTAGGGACTTTCACTCCAACACAGTTAGAGCCCTTTGCATCTCCAGCCTCTTTTTGTGTGTCTAAATGTGATCAACATGCCAGCCAGGGGACCTGCCCCTTGGCCTGAAAGATTGGCTTTTACCTCCAACCCACAGATTGACTTGCCAGGTGCAGGCTCTAAAAAAATACAAATTTAGTATGATTAAAGACATTGGAAAGAATAGAAAGTATGAGCAACAGGAGATGAACAAAAATGATCTGGTATATTTTTAAAAGAACCAACCAGATCTTGAAACCCAAAATATGTAGTATTTTAAGTAAATGCCTCAATGGAAGGATGAAATAGAAGAATTGATGTGGTTAAAAATCAGAAAAAAGGATGCCTGGGCGGCTCAGTCATTAAGCGTCTGCCTTCAGCTCAGGTCATGATCCCAGGGTCCTGGGATCGAGCCCCACATCAGATTCTCTGCTCAGCAAGAAGCCTGCTTCTCCCTCTCCCACTTCCCGCTGCTTGTGGTCCCTCTCTTTCTGTGTCTCTCTCTGTCAAATAAGTAAAATCCTTAAAAAAAAATCATCTTTTCAAATTATAGGATAGATCTGAAGAAATAATGCAGAACATACCACAGAAATAAATACAAATTATAGAAGAAATGTGAAAAGTCAGAAGAGAGACATTTTATTTTATGTTTTCAATGATTGTACTTTGGTCTTTTTTCCAGTTTTATTGAGATTAATTGATATATAACACTGCATAGGTTTAAGTGTACAATATAATGATTGTTATATGTATATATTGCAAAATGATTCACTCACTAAGTTTAGTTAACATCCATCATTTCACATAGTTAAGTTTGTGTGTATGTGTGTGTGTCTGTGTGTCTGTGTGTATGTGATGAAAACTTTTAAGATCCTAGTCTCTTAGCAAATTTTTAAGTGTACAATATCGTATTGTTAAAGATACTTCCCATGATATACATTGTATCTCTAGAATATATTTTTGGAGGGAATGTAAACTAGTGTGGCCACTAAGGAAAACAGTATGGAGGCTCCCCAAAAAATTAAAACTAGGACACCTGGTTTGCTAAGACGGTTTAGTGTCTGACTCTTGATTTTGGCTCAGGTTATGATCTCAGGGTCTGGGGATGGAGCCAGCATTGGGCTCCATGCTCAGTAGGGAGTCTGCTTGTCCCCCTCTCTCCCCCTCTGTCCCTCACCCTGCTCGTGCTTGCTCACTCTCTCTCTCTCAAATAAATAAATAAATAAAATCTTTTAAAAAGTATTATGATCCAATAGTCACACTTCTGGGAATGTATCTAAAGAAAATTGAAAGAGTATCTGCATCCCTATATTCACTGCAGCATTGTTTTCAATAGCTAAGGAAACCACCTGAGTGTCCATCAATCCATGAATGGATAAAGAAAATATCACACACACACACGAATATTATTCAGCTATAAGAAAGAAGGAAATCTTACCATTTGTAATAGCATGGATGAAACTTGAAGGCATCAGGCTAAGTGAAATAAGTCAGAAAGGATAGTGTATGATCTAACTGATAGGTGGAATTTTCAAAACTCATGGAAACAGAAAACGGTTTGGTGATTACCAGAGGTGGAAAGTAAAGGGTAGAAGAAATGGGTGAAAGTGGCCAAAAGCTACAAACTTCCAGTCATAAGAGACATATTAATATGTTTTACCTGGAGTGTTGGAGAAGTATTGGAGAGAATGGGGAAGAGGATAACTGGAGAGTTAAAAACAAGACAGAACTCAAGTATTTGGCAATAATGTTATTCAAACAACAAAATTTGGTCAGATTTAAAGTGTTCTAAGTTCTCCAGAGTTTTCAGAAACAGCGTAACTTTAGATTAACCCTAGATTTTATTAAGTATATATTGAAATTGTCAGGGAAATTCTTAAATAATAGAAATAGAGCATATAACCTCCAAAAACTAGGGAGGAAAATATAGTATGAGCGGGAAAATTGTGCCCCAACATTTCTGTAATCTGAACTTCAATGTCCTGCTATTATGCATGACTCATTGCCCATTTGTCTCTTTATCTCTCTACCTGTTCACTCATTTTAGAACTACCTTCACATATGAGGTCCTTCTACCTGCAACTAGCAAAAATAGGCTCTGTTTTTATCTCATAATGAGAAGAATGTAGGTAGGCAAGCCATGGTTCCCTCCATCTTCCTATCTTACCCCATAAACATTGCACTCTCTTGCCTTCTGATGGCAAGATTACTGCTGAGATCTCAGACATCACATCTCTGATCAAGACAGGAAGGACAGAGAAACAATGGCGCATGTAGCATTTATCTTCCCTTGCTACAAAGGTAAAAAAAAAATCCCAGGAATCCCAGCAGAATCCAGCCAATGTCTCTTTGTCATCTCCCAAAGCTGGTTTGTACCAACTTGCAAAAGTTGTTTGTTAAATTTTTAAGGATCTTGTGCACCGGTTGTTAAACACTGGTGGCTTGGTATCAGCTATGGTGGGAGCATTTGTATCATGGAGACTGTTCATGCTACATGTTACATTAGGGTTGTCATTCTTGTTTTTAAGAACTATATCACAGACCAAGCCTGGCTGCAGGGAGGCTAGGAACAGGAATTGTTTGCTGAGTACATTGCCTTCCTTAACAAATAGGAGTTCTGTTTACAAGGAAAAGTCAATGGATTTTTTTTTTAAGTTATATTTTGTTAGAGCTTACATAGTTAAGAACCCTTCGGTACATGTGGTTTCATTTTCCCTGTTGCCCAAGACATAAAATAAGAGGGAAGAATCATGGATGAGTGAATTGGTGAAGCCCAGGGCTAGGGGAAAAGATTTGATGTCCTATAATGCATTTGAGCCTCCTATCATCTTTACACTGTTTAGGGAAACCACCATCTTTCTGCAGCCTTTCTACAAACACAGTTCAATATCTGGTCAAAGCTAGCGAAGAGAGTAGAGTCCCTTAAACACTGGTTTTATCCAAGGATAGTTCTCACCAGATATCCAGATCTTAAGCTCAAAGGGAAACTCAAACAACAATCCTACTTTATGAATGCACCGATCCATGGCCAGGATTTTCTTTAAAAACTGGCAGAAGAAAAGCCAAATAAATTCCTGATTTGACAAAACTAATCTAAACATCTTTTTATGCCCGAGGAACCTCCAGGTGCAAACCTTTGTCTGGTGATGGGCTTTTTGCAAATATGAATTCATCTCATTTATGCCAATGAATGTCTAACAAGTCTGGGAGATTGAGTAGCAATGAGTGCTTTGAGTTAATGGATATAGATAAAAACCACCTCCAACTCTAACAGACTAATTGAGAGGTGGATAGATAGCCCCAAGAAGATAGATCAGGGCTGAAGGATGCCTAACCCACTCATATTACGCTCAGTTCCACCTGGATTCCAGATTCTCTGAGATTGTCACGTGTCTGTGTATCTAGGTGAAGATAGCTTGGCTATCTGATTGGCTCTCTGATCTGAGCTGTAGGATAGACTTAGTGGGAGCTCAGTAAATGTTCACTGTGTGGCATCTTTCTTCTTGTAGGACAAGACGAAGTCAGTGGGGACGTGAGCTCTCTTCTCAGCCAGCATTCTTTGACTGCAAGTAGTAAGTGGAGAAGCTGGCATTTGAACCCAGATTTTTCTGAAGCCAACACCAATACTCTTTCTCCCATGTAAATGGTACCTTGTAACATTTGTACATTGTAATAAGAACCCATGTAGTGTACTCATGGAGACCCACTCTGTTCCCAGTTATGCACAAAAGGGAACAGATATCAGCTGCCAAATTGTCACCATCACCAGAAAAATAAAACAAAAATAAAAATCCAACATTTACTTGGGTCTCTCAATGGATAAGAGAAAATCTAATTTGTAACTCACAATACTTCCTAAAAACCTCCTGCCTTTAATTTTTTCACACCCTACAATACTTTTAGAGCAAAATGGTCTAAAGAACTCTTTGTGATGTTGGAAATGTTCTCCATCCAGCGGTCCAGGACAGTGGCCACTGCCCATGGGAGGCCAGTGAGGCACCTGGACTGTGACGAGGGCAACTGAAGATATGGATTGTTACTTTTATTTAATTGTACTTAATTTAAGTTTAGATCCTATAGTTGGTGATGTCTAGTAGCCACTCTATGGACGGCACAGCTCTAGGGTGTCTCACCCTTAATCCTCACATGCTCACCTGCATCCCTGTCCTATTTTTGCCACATCTCCCCCTTCCCACCACCATTCCCTCTCTGGAGGTTTCTAGCTTCACCCATTGTTCACAGGGAAGCCTGGAAACCCAAAAGCAAATATCTCCTTTCCGCAGTCTCTCCAGTCCTCCATGTCTCCATTATTAAGACTAGTTTTGTGACTGCACATCTGATCCACCCTGGAGATTTTCTGTGTGTTTTTGATAAGTATGTGTATTCTGTTGCTTTGGGATGGAACATTCTGCTGAGTCCATTTGGTCTCATGTGTCATTTAAGGCAGAGGTTTCCTAATTGATTTTCTGTCTGGGTGACCTATCCACTATGCACATGGGACATCACATCCCCTGCTATTGTATTGTAGGCCATTTCTCCCTTTATGTCTGTTACTATTTCTTTGTATTTAGGGGCTCGTAGGGTGGGTGCGTAGGTATTTACAAATGTTATTTTCTCATGTTGGACTGATCCCTTTAGGAATCTCTCTACTCAGATTCCTGATTCTGCACAGCGTGTATGGGGACCTCTGAGCAAATGCAGAACTCTTTTAAAGGGTGGGGCAGGAGGGAAAGTTGAGTGAGAAAATTCTCCTAAATGAGGGGCAGGTGTGAGAAGGAGGAATGAAATGCTGGGGATTCTTAGAAATGAATACCTCATACTTGTCACACACACTTGTCACACATACTTGTCATACTTGTCACACATAATCGTACTCACAAATTGTATAGCATCTAGTGATGCGTTTTTGCCATATATTCATGTTTTCTTTTCACTGGGGAGGAGGGGGTTTCAAAAAAGACCCAGTGGGAAGAAAGCATAAGCAGACTGGGGAAGTGGATACTGGGACAGTCCATAGGCCAGGAGCCACTTTTCATAGAAGTAAAGGTGAGCCCTGAGTCCAAAGTCTGCTTCAGGGTCCGAGAAAAGCACAGAGAGGGTCAGTGAGAGCTGGTTCTGGGCATATGTATGGTTTGAGTCCAGTAGTGACGAGTTCATTCTGCTATGATGAGTGCTTTTGGGGGTCATCCGCCCTCATTAGCCTAAATGAGGCCAGTTTCCAAGCCTGTGACACTTGCTCTGTGCTGTAGGGGGAACTGAACGTTAGTCTGGAGACTGCAAGGAGAGATGTTCTTGTCGACACCTCTGATGTTGACCAGAGATAGTCAACAGGAGGGGACAGCACCATATGAATCCATAGCAGGCAGCACAGAGTGGGAGCTGCAGAGAAGCCCAGGCAAGCCCCTGCAGGAGCAAAGCGGAAAAGTGGGTCACCTCAAAGGACAATGCAGCTATTAATATTAGTAACAAGGCGACAGGGTAACTTTCTTTTCCCACTTTCTAGTTCACCCCAACCACCTTCTAAAGCCCTTTGTTTTTGAATAACTTGAGGTAGGGGCAATCCACTCTGTTCTGGGAGAAGAATTTGGAGGTCCTGGGTTGATTTTGGAGGGAGGAGTTGAGGGAGGACGAAGGAGAGAGAATTCTGCAGGTGAGAGGTGAAGCAGTGCATGGGAAGGGGCAGGAATTGGCTCCTGCTGGTGTCAGGAAAACGTCTAATAGGAGATTTTTAGTTGATGGCTTGTGGCTCCAAAGTCTCCCATGAAATCCACTTTATCGCACATGTGTTCTTTTTATTTTATCTTATATGGAAAAGAAAAGAAATTTACATACCAGGGGTATGTCCCACCTGCAGGTGAATGGTGGGGGTGGAAGAGAGAATAAAAGTGCCTACAAGAATAGCCACCAAACTCCAGGAATCCAGAGAGCCTTGGGAGAAGTAAGAAAAGTTAAGTGACAGGGTGGAAGCAGAGATCTAGGAGCCATTTAAGGACAGAGCTGTGGGGGCATACAGCCAGCATGCAAACCCAAGAGCCTGTACTGTGGACAGATCCAGACACAGGTGTGGGGTACTCGGTCTGAGGAAGGGGGTGAGCAACTCCCAGCATGTGCTTGTGCTGGCCACTCACAGTTGTCACACGCAGATGTTCTGACTGTCACTCTGTTGAGGCTTTTCTGTTTATTATTTTTGTGTCTCCCAGCAGCGACGTTCTTGTCAGATGGTGATGGGGTGTCAGGTCAGATTACTCCCGGTGTGATGTGAAGAGACAAGCACGGATGGGAGGTGCCACTTTCTTGGTTCAGATGTGCACACCAGTCACCAGTGATTAATGCTGCTCCACTGGGCTTGCCTTCCTATTGGAACAGGCCTGAATGTGCTAGAAAGGCATGGAGGAAATAGTTTCCAGGGCCTGAAACTTAGAGACCATGCATCTCTCTGCTGACTGCAGCCATGATCAGAGAATGGGAGGAAGGGATTTATTATACTACAGCCCAGCACCATGTGGGTGGTTCATATACCTTGTCTTAGTTCATTACAATGGCCAAGAGGCTGGTCTTTGGTTTGGGCAGACCTGATTCTGAATTCTGAGTCTGCCACTTATTGCCGTAAGCAAGTTATTTAAACCCTGTGAACAATAATTTCCTAATCTGTGGGACTGGAATGGATATACTTACCTTCCAGTTTTGTGTAGGACTAAATAAAATCCCTCATTTATTGGTCCAGCAAGTATTCAGGATATATAAATATAGATATAATATATGAATATATACAAATAAATATATATATATTTTCCCCTATCTTCATGAACCTTATATCCTATTGAAAGGAGATAGAGATAAAACAAATAATCACAACGTACCTAAAGGACTTAAAATTTCTGGCACATAGCAAAGTCTTTATAAATGGTGCAATTTAATCTTTATATCATTCCTGTGAAGCATTGTTAGCCTCAGTAAGGAATCTGAAGCTCTTTAAATAAATTGCTCAAGATTGTGTAGCGTTTGTGCAGTTAAAAATGTTGGGGGATGAAAGGCAAGACGGGTGTCTGTGCACACAAGGGTCCCCGCTTTTTGAGTCCGGGGAAGCCATGACCTGGAAACAAAATGAAGGGTTCCCAAAGAACTATTCACAATTTGATGGATCATCTTTGAGTGTATGGACTGAACTAGTTCATATTCATAGAGATGATAAGAAATGCCTGCCCTAGGTCAACCAGTTGTCCCATCTGCCTGGGACTGCAGAGCTTTCCAGGGTAGAGGATTTTCAGGGCTAGCACCAGGACACTCCCTGGTAAACTGGAACACATTGGTCACTGTGGCTCAAACCTGGGCCAGATTTCATTTCTTAAGCCACACAGTGAGGCTGGAATATTTCCCAAGGCAGAAATAGGCAGAAAACACCAACAAACTGAAAACAGGTGGTAGAACCAGGCAGGAAAGGCAAGATATCTAAGGAGGTATCTGCTCCAAGCCAAAGCTTCGAGCACCCAAGTCCCCTTATTTTACCAATTTCTCTGTGGGATTCAGCTCCAGAACATGTGAGCAGTGCCTGGTTGAGCATCTTGTAACCATCTCAATGACTACGGATGGTTAGTCAGTAACTGTTTAAATAAACACACCTCTTGGGCTGTGTGCTCTCTGTATCGATAATCCATCCTTGAGCTTGGGCTCAATCCTTTAGAGGCCCTGGAAGGAGTGCTGAACTCAGGGCTCAGTGTCCCAGCCCTCTTCCTCCTCAAGAAGGAGACTTGCCCTTGACAAGTTACTCCATCTTTGGGACCTTCAAATCCCTCATTTGTAAAATGGAGACATATTGTTACCTTCCCTATAATAAGAATCAAATTAAACAATGAGTGTGCTTTTACTTTGCAGCTTTGAGTTTGAGCTTCTAGGAAGGGTCTGCCAAACTTGAGCGATTTAACCCTCATATCCAAACCGAACTTTGACCTTTGTTTTATTTCCATAAGAGCTAAATCGCGTGATAATTCCCTTTCCCATTTGCTACCCCCCCCCCTTTCCCATTTCATTCTCTTTTTATTTCTTATCAAATGCTATGCCAAGCATTATCTGGGTACAACCTGTACGTTAGCTGCCCTCTGCCTGCCGGTGCTGGTTTTCATATCTGAATATTATAGGAGTCAGATGGCTCACTCTCTAAGTTTTACGATGACAGACAGTTCCTGCCCTTGCTCCCAACCTCCTCATTCCCGTTTCCCAGAGGCAATCATTTTTAACTCCTCTAATTGTGTTTTTTGTTTGTTTGTTTGCAATTCACCACTTTTGTGTCCCAAAATAATGTCCCTATATTGCCAAATCTTCCTCTCCCAGTTTTGGTCACCATATATTGATTTCTCACTATTAAAAGATGGGAACTCATCCCAAGATGAGGTTATGTGATGGTGCAAGCACATTTACAGCTGAGCCAGTAGAGTACTCTGATTTCATTTCCTTTCTTGTTCCTGCCTCCACCTCCTACCCTGAAGGTAACCATTCATTTCTCCTTCAGGTCCCTAATTTCTAATGTTCCCATCATGGAATCCCAAACTCCTGTCACGTGTGTACCTCTCCCTTCAGTATACTCAACTGCCTTGGGTTTTACCAGCGTCTTCTTCCAGAGACATCTTTGCTGAAGTGTTGATCAGCCTGTGCCCACCATCGCATTCGTCCTGGGAACCCCTCTCTCCTCGTTCCCCTGTCAGTGCCCCTGTTTCTTTGCTCCCACCCCTCCTATTTCTGGGCACATTCCCTTATTTCAGTGGAGCCTGGTTCCAGCAGCTTCCTGAGGAAAGCTGCAGGGGAGGAAAATCTTAAAAGTTTGCATATCTGATAATTTATGATAACACTCATACTTAATTGATTATTTTGGCTGAAAATAGAACTGGAGGTTTGCTCAGGAGTGTTAGAACCCCTTCAGAATTATAAAAGGATTCTTACTTTATCTTTATCTCCTTGTGCTATTGTTTTGCAATCTGATGCCTCCCTGATACTCGGACTTTTGATTACCTTATTTTTTTTCCCCCTCTAGAAAGTTGAATATCTTCTTTTTGTCTCCAGAGCTCTGAAATTCCATGGTGTTGATCTTTTTCATCTGTTAGGCAGGACAAGCTGTGCAACTTTTGGTCTAGGAACTCAGACCCTTAGGTTCTAGAAACTTTCTTTTTATTTATGTATTTATTTTTATGAAAAACTTCCCCCACTTTATTCTGTATTCTCTCCCATAGAACTGCTTCTAGTTTCCATTTCTGTCCTTTTTTATCTCTGTTCCGACATATTTACTCACATTGATCTTTCATACTTCCTACTGAGTCTTTTGTTTCTACTGTCTTATCTTTAATTTTCCAGAGTTCTTTTTGGTTCCCTGAAAACCAAAAACCTGGTTCCCTTTGGTTCCTTTCTATAGCTTCTTGGTTTTGTTACATGGATACACTATCTTTATCTGCCCCAGTAGTTAATTTTCTTTCTTGTTCTTCTTTGTAAAGAGTTTCTTTTGAAAAGTTACTCCTTCCTTCCTTCCTTCCTTCCTTCCTTCCTACCTTCCTTCCTTCCTTCCCTCCTTTTAATATTTGAAAGGGAGAGAGAGAGCAAGCATGAACCGGGAAGGGCAGAGGGAGAGAGGGAGAAGCAGGCTCCCCTCCCAGCACAAAGCCAAAGGCAGGAGGACTTGATCCCTGGACTCCAGCATCATGACCTGGGCCAAAGGCAGGCACTTAACCAACTGAGCCAACCAGATGCCCCGAAACGTTACTGTTTTCATCTTATTTCTTTCCTTGTCTCCTCTTTACTTGTCTACTTCTTTACTGTCTCTGCCTTTCCAGGCTTTCCTCTAGTGTCAGGCAACATTTCTCTATATATTCATACTAAGAGAGCTCTGTATCAAAACCTTATGGGAACCCAAAGTTTCTTCACCGGGGGAGCTGTGCTCTGAAGGAATCTGCTAGACCACCTGGTTAGGAGACCTTCTATAGTCAGAACCGTTAACATAAAATTCAATGGAGATTGGACTTGAAAACCCCGCAAGCAGACAAAACCTTTTAAGCCACATAAACAAAAGTAAACCTGGCTTATTTCAGGCACAGGAGTGAAAGGTAACCTATATGATTTCTTGCCCATCCCTCTGATAATCATAAATGCCATGTTCATTGCTTTCCGAAGACCATACAAGATAATCCCCTTTAACCATCCCTGCCTTCTGGAAGCCCCCGTTGTCATAACCAATCACTGTAAAGGTTGAACAATTTCCTCATTTTCCCCGGGTAAGCCATACTGTAATGTCACCTCTGAGCTTCATACTAGGGTTGGGTGTGAAGTATCCCTGTTCCTGAACCATTTATTGCTTGTGCATTAAAATAATCGTATCAAGGGGCGCCTGGGTGGCTCAGTGGATTAAAGCCTCTGCCTTTGGCTCAGGTCATGATCCCACGGTCATCGGATCGAGCCCCGCATCCAGCTCTCTGCTCAGCGGGGAGCCTGCTTCCTCCTCTCTCTCTGCCTGCTGTGATCTCCATCTGTCAAATAAAGTCTTAAAAAATAAATAAATAAATAAAATTTTAAAAAATAATAAAATCTTAAAAAAAATAATCGTATCAAGTAAAGCTCTTTCGGTTTTTCTTCTGACATGATCTTTTTAAATATTTCTCTCGGGCTTCCCAGATTCCCGAGAAGAATCAGAGCGCCTCCTGCTGAGGCGCAGCACAGCCTGGCTTCCGGTTTATAGGTCTCCACGGTCAGAACGGGGTGGGGGGTGGGGGACAGCTCACTATCTGGATCCCTCTCCAGCCTCGGGTTTTCTGGCAGCACCTGCCTTCTGCTGAACCTCCCATTGCACAGACCAGCTCTCCTTCACCCGGAGTGGAAACAGCACTCTTCTTTCAGACTTGGGGAGGGATGGGTGTTAACTTCTCCTTGCACAGACTTCCGATCACCCCTGGGTTGGCCGCCCCACACTCGCCCCCTGTATTTGCTCAGACCCTGTCCTCATTCTGAGCCTTTCGGGGGTGATGCACTTGCTTTCAACACTGCTTCCCCAGAGCTTTCTTGGATCCACCAGATTCTGAGCTCCCAACATGCTGTCTGTTTCTACTTTCCTTGTCCCTACAGGTTTAAGCTTTTAAAAAAGCCCCATTGTCAACTGAGTGCGTTCATGGAGGGAGCAGAAGTAGACATGCATGTTCAGTGGCCCTTCTTCCCCCAGATGCCCCGTGAAGGTGGGAATTTTCAGCCCCAGAACTCTGACTGATGGCCCACTCAGTTTGCCACCGCTGGAGGGCAACCTGTAGAGAACCCACCCCCTCCAGACACACGTCAAACCTTCTGGGAAAATCTTACTCAGAATTATCCTTTGTCTTATTTGAGTTCCAAAAGGACACACATTTATTCCTAATGTAACAAACCAACAGGACAGACCACCGAGCGTGCTTGCAAACATAGGGGCGTCAAACAGGAGGTTGTAAACACTTCATGCTTTTCTCCTGTTTGGCAAAGGTGTGGTTCATCACTCAGTTGGGCAACCAGACCCTGGGGTGCCCTTGCTTACAAATAATTGATAATAGCTACAGTCTCTGTATCTTGTAAAAAATCCAGGAACAGTAAAAATTACAACCAGATCAGTAAAAGAGTAATTAGTAAGAGTTTATTGTGTACAAAAGAACAGTTTGCAAACTGGGAGTCTTTAAACCCGAAACCAATATGAGGCTCAGAGATGATGTTACTGGGAATGGCTTATACCAGGAAAATGAAGAAGCTGTTAACCTTTACAGTGATTGGTTATTACAATGGGTATTTCCAAAAGGCAGGGGAGTGGTTAAAAGTTATTATCTTGTACCATTTTTGAAAGATGGCTCCAGTTTTGTTTATAACTTATCAGGGGTATTTGTAAGATACAACCTTGGTTAAGTGTCGCTCATGTCCTTGAATTAAGTCAGGTTTAGTTTTGCTCAAGAGGCTTATGTGGTTTTGTCTGCTTGAGGGTTCTTCAAGCCTCCATGTTGCTGTACCAGTCTCATCTGCTTCCCTAGGAGAGAAAAATAGTAGCCTTCAGGCATGGTTAGGGGTTCTTATGGTCCACACAGGGAAATTTCTGAAGGGTCTCCATTTACATTTGATCTAAATTTATAGGTTCGAATTTCAAATGTACAGTTCACCAGTCACACATTTTAGAGGAAATAGTTTGGCATCTCTGAGTCTTAGTGTCTTCCTCTTTAAAATGGAAATAAAAACACAGATTTTCACAGGTGTTATACTGGTTACATGAGTTACATTCTAAGGATCTCACAACTGCACATTGACACTGATTCCCAAGTTAACTTCCCAGTCCCCTCCTCTGATGGCCCAGTCCCAACAGGGAAGCTTCCTACCCTCACACATGTCTCATTTTTGCAATCATTCTTTAGTTATTAAAATGGTTAAGAAAGAAGTGAAATCAATTGTCAATATAGCTGAGGTTAAGATTTTTTTTTAAAGATTTTATTTATTGATTTGACAGAGAGATAGAGAGAGCACAAGCAGAGTGACAGGCAGAAGGAGAGGGAGAAGCAGACTCCCCACTGAGCAAGGAGTCCAGTGTAGGACTCGATTCCAGGATCCTGGGATCATGACCTGAGCCAAAGGCAACCGCTTAACCACTGAGCCATCCAGGCATCCCAAGGTTAAGATTTATTTATTTTTCATTTTTTTAAAAGATTTTGTTTATTCATTTGAGAGAGAAAGAGAAAGAGACAGACAGAGAACAAGCAGGAGGTGAGGCAGAGGAAGAAGGAGAAGCAGACTCCCTGCTGAGCTGGGAGCCCAATGTGGGGTTTGATCCCAGGACCCTGGGATCGTGATCTGAGCCAAAGGCAGACACTTCACCATCTGAGCCACCCAAGCACCCCAAGATTTTATTATTATTATTAATATCATCCTCCTCCTCATCATCATTATTATTTGGTTGGACATTTTTCATGGAAATAATTCTTAAAGGAAATAAATACACATTTCCTTGCTTTCTTAAGCAGAGGTTTGGAACACATTTTCATTCTTCTTGGATATACTTAGGTTCTTTGTTCAATTCCTGCGCATTTTGTCCAATTTTAAAGTGACTTCCTTTGCAAAATAAAATTTAAAAAAGTTTGTATTACAAATGTAATCTAGTCCTAGTGAACAGAAATAAAAATCGCCAGTTAAGGGAAAAAAAATATCCTACCAGCACAGAAACAATCAGAGCCCTCACAATACACACATATATCCCAAGAGTCTAAAAGAAAATGACTAATAGATCGACTACATAGAAATTAAGTTTCTTCGTGTCAAAATCCACATAAACAAAATAAAAAGCAAATAACAAACTGACACAATATTTGCACTAGTATGACAGATCATATGGTTGTAGTCTTAAATCTGTAATTACTCCTTTCTTTTCCATCTTGTGTCTATGGACAGACTTGGAGTTTCCTAAAGGCAAAGGGGATGTCTTTGCCTTTTCAGGGACACTCCACTTCTCGGCTCCCTCAACAACCCTCTCCAAATTGAGCTGGGTTGAGCTTAATAAGACTGGATTTGAAGTTTGCTTCTAGCTCTGCCTCACAGCGTCTCATGCAACATTGATGTTCAGTAAATATCTGTTGAATGAATGAGTGTGTAGAGAATAAAAAGGCATTTCTTCCCAATGAGGTTCTGTGGTTGTATATTGGGTTTCGGTAGCCAGTAGAGCTATGTGTCCCTCCTGACCTCTATGCCAAGCCATCAGCAGTTGAATCTCCTGCCGTCACTGTGTTTTGCAGTCTTCTAGGGTACTGTTTCTAATCTCGTGGCCACAAGAAATCAGGGCAATTATTATGTACCAGGCGACTCGCTGGGGAATAGGCATTCAGAAACAAACACAATCCACGGGTCCTTAAATAACTCTCGGTCTTGGGAGGGAGGCTGGGATGCAGCTCAGCCGTGACTTTGATAAGCTCTAGGCTGGGGGGATGTGTCAGTGAGGAAGGGCGGGCCAGGAAGCTGGGGATGAATTTGGCCTGTGGACAAGAGCAGAGCTGCAGACCTTCCACCAAACACCTGGATTGAAAAAGGTAGGGTTGGGGGCCGGGATGTGGTGAAAGAATGTCTATTCGAAGCTGACGGGTTTGGCTCACATCAGTGATCTGAGTAACAAGACAAAGGGAGAAGAAATGCAACTTCCTGATGCCCCCAGTAACCCCAGCATGCTGGCAGGCATACTTCACACAGGTGATCTAATCATCCTTACAAAGTCTGCTTTGAGAGAAGAAGGAACTAGGGTGTTAAGCAATGTGATCAATGACCACAGTAGCAATAAAAAGAGGGTTCAGGATTCAAACTCAGGTCTGTCTGTCCCCAAAGCCCTTATGGGCCATTGCTTTCAGGAACCCCTTGGAGGCCTGTTCTCACTCAGCTCAGATGTGTCTTGAATGGATGTAGATAGAAGGACAATGAAGTTAATTCTGATGTCTTTCGTTCCCATAAGAGGGCCCTGAAAAGGGCAGATGGAGTGCAGGCTCTGGGCTGGTTGGGCCCTACACTCATCACCATGACTGTCTCTGCAGCTCCACCTTTAGGAACACTCTCCAGAGGGGCAGACTCGACTTGGTGTTGGCAGCTCTTTTCCTGTAAGCGCTCAGGGGAGCCCAATATTTAATGACTTCTCTGATCCAAAGGTGCTGCTAATCTATTATCACCCTCAACATGACACTGGGGCTATTTGTTTGTTTTTCAGAAATTGGCTGCATCGATTTCTGCCCAATGTTAAACGCTGCCCAGCTGTCTGGGAAGCTCCGAGGCAAGAGAAGACAAGGGCGAACCAGAGGCAGAGCAGAATTTTCTTATGTGCCAGCATTTGAGGAAATGCAGGAAGTCTGCCCCAGATATTTCTTGTCTCCTCTGGCCCTATACAGGGGCCACAGTTCCACTATAAGTGTCAGAGTACTTCCGAGCTGGAGGAGCCCACAGACAACATCTGAACACCCAGGGCAATGGCACTGAGACCTGCTTGGGGGGTGGGGGGGATGGGGAATAGCTTCCTGAGGTCATCCGGGGGGGTATGGGCAGCTTTTTCAGCCCCTCGGCCCCAGTGTAAGACACCTACAGGTCACTCACTAAATATTTCTATATGTTTGGGTGGAGTCCTAGACGTAGCTCTTTGAAACGGATAAGATTATGAGGCAGGTAGGAATTCTTAGAGGACGGGTAGTTGGGGAAAGATCTTTGAGGCAAAGGAGGGGTTCAGGAAGAAGAAGTCCTTAGCAGAGCACAGGGTACTTGTAGGGTTCTGCTTTTAGGTTCCTGGACCCAATTCCAATTTGGGGGTGGTTTCCCCCACATAACATGTGGCAATTCTAAGATACCCAAATTGATTCTAACACTGTCTACCCAGAGGCAGCAACAGATCCCACAAGGGGAGGGTTCAGTCCTACAAGAGTGGCCAACCCACACTTTCTTTAGAGGCCAGTTGCAAACCCCGGCTGTACCTGTGCTTCTAACCTACCTGTTACAGACTGGGGTTTCCAACCACATCCTCCTTGTGTTCTTTTAATTTGCTAGGGCAGCTCACAAAACTCAGGGAAATACTCTCTTGCACTTAGCAGTTTGTTAAAAGATATGATAAAGGATACAAATCAACAGCCAGGTGAAGGGATGCATATGGCAAAGTCTGGGGAAAGGCCTGGGACCTTCCATGCCCTCTCCAGGGTTGCCAGTGTCCCCATTCCTCCACATGTTCACAAAAAGGGAGCCAATGTCCTTAGACTTCTTGGGTTTTGTGGAGGCTTAATTGCATAGCCTTGACTGAATAAATTCTTCACCATTGACTGATTCAACTTCCAGGCCCCTCCCCTCCCCAGGGGTCAGGAGGGTGGGATGGAAAGTTCCAACCTCTAATCCTAAAGTTGGTCCTCCTGGCAACCAGCCTCTGCCCTTGGATGGGGTCCAAATTTATCTCATTCACATAACAAAAGACACCTCTATCAACCTTATCACAAGGAATTCCAAAGGCTTTAGGAGCCCTGAGCCAAGAACCCTGGGCAAAGACCAAATACATTCAAGAAATATATTTTGGTCATCTGAAAGACCAAAGAAGTATTTCTTATAAATCAACATATTGTAGGACTGATAAGAGGGGAGCCAAAAGGATTAGGATTAGGAAAGGATAAGATAAAGGATAAGATTAGAGCCCCGTGATGGTGGTTGCCCTGAGCACTGGAGTGAGGCATTGCACCTCCGCTTCCACCTGGTCATCTGGTAACCCCAGAACTTTTGCTCAGTATAACGTCTATGACTTGACTCCTCTTGACATCTGCCATCTTCCTTAAACACAGCAATGTTCTTTCATCCATTCATTTAGTAAATGTTTACTGAGTGTCTACACAGGTCAGGCACTGGACTAGGATGGGGATTCAGAAGGGCTGAGACAAACAAAGCTCCTCACCTCATGAAAGATATATTCCCATTGGATGTAACACACAAAAATGATTACAGAGTGTGCTCTATGCTCTGAAGAGAAGAAACAGAACAATGTGGGAGGTATGGAGCCATGGGAAAAACTTTAGATATGAGCGTCAGGGAAGGCCCCTCTAGGAGGTGACATTTGAACTGAGATCTGAAAATGTGCCGTAGAGCTTCCCATGCAAAGGTGGGGGAAAGTCTGGCTCAGCTGGTGAAGCTACATGTAGAAAACTCTAGCCATAGAAGAATAAGATAGGATCAGAAATGCCCCCAGTAGTCTCAATCATGGTTAGAAAGAAATTGGAATATCATAGAAAAGGGTCTTGGGCACTGGCCAAATTAAAAACAGAACTGATCCAAGCGACAGTATAAGAACAAAGTCCTCTAATATCTAGGTTAAGCACAACAGTTGTCAGACTTGAATGAGTGTAAGAATAATTCAGAGAGTTTGTTCAAAAAGCACATCCTGGGGCTTCAGCCCAAGAGATTTAGAGAACTTTTCAACAAATACCTGAGTTGGTTTTGATGAAGACCATCCTCAGAATACATTTGGAGAACTAGTGAATTAAAAAGATAAGGAGGAGGCCTGTGGTAGGGGACGGGTTGCCGGGGGAGGCAGTGAATCAGAGGGAGGATGCGGGCTATACCGTCAGCCTACCTTCTCCATGCTCCGCCATGACCTGCATGTATCTGGCTTCTTTGTGTGCAGATCAGTAAGCTGAATCATAATGACAGTAGTGAATGCTAAGGAACTTGATTCTGGGAACCCTGGAATCCCTGAGGACATCCAGATGGAGATTTGGTATGGGATGGAAGGAAATTATTACTAATGGGACCCCAGTAATAGTCAGCATACCCACATTCCCCTACGCGGAGTCTTATCCGAGATTCAGGTTAGAAGATAGTCCTGGGTTTCCCTGGAGGATAAGGAGTTAAACATACTGCATTTGCAACGGGCTTGAGGTCCCTCTGGACCAGCTGGATGTCATTGTTCGCATGGCGTGGGCTGCTGAGGAGCTCTTCAAAATAGGGCAAAGGCACTGGCAGAACAATTGGTTGTGTCATTCCAAACCCATCTGAGCAAATTACATGGAAAGCAAGCAAGAGTCATTATGATTTATATATATATATGTTGCAGATTTCATTAAGATTAGGTCAGCTTTGCAGTTATCATTTGCTGAGTTGTTTGCCTGGTCCTTAATCTTCATTTGCAAACGTCGATTAGCCTCCTAAAGGGCTCCTGGTGGCCAGGAGTAAATCTAACCCTCACCTCACTTTCTTGCTTTCTTCTCTCTGGGACTTCAGTCAAGTTGTTGACTACCTGGGGACACAGCCTGGAAGACCTCAAAATAGAACTTCTTATGGTACCTGGAGGCAAGAGACATGCAGATGTAACAGCATAAAACCTTCTCTACTTGGTCCTTGCTAGGGCTCCAGGTAGGGCAGAGGACCTGATTGTCCCCTTTCTGCACTCCTGCCTGCAGATGGGCTCTCATCTAGAGGGACACTCAGAGGGGGTGAACAGGATGATGGTGGATCTCCAGGTTGGCTGGACAGTCATTCAACAACGCATTGAATTTCAATTATTAAGCCATAGGGGGCAGGCAGTGAGAGAGACATGAGGGACATTAAGTCAAAACATTAAAATGCCCTGGAAGAGTTTGTTCTTAGAGACTGGAACATAAACATGATCACAGGTGAGAATGAGGCAGAGAAATCATCATAATGCTGCACATGGCAGAGGGATTTGGGGTTTTAGCAAACAGGCTGAAGGTTTTCAAGTCTTCTAGAAACATCATCTTTCATTCCTCCAAATGACATCTTATTCAGAGCATCTCACAGTTTCTGGAACAATCTTCCCAAAATATCAATCTGACCATGTCGCTCCTTGGCTTAAGGCAAGGGTCTGCAAACACATTCTGTAAAGGCCCAGAGAGTACATATTCTGGATTTTTCAGGCCAGAGAGCCCCTGTAAAACTACTGAAATCGCCCTTGCAGAACTAACTAAGCCAAACACAAGTAAGTGAATGGCCATGGCTGTATTCAATAAAACTCCACATAGAAAAACAGGCAGCAGGCCAGATTTGGCCTGTGGGTCCCACTCTGTCTGCCCCTGCATTAGAGTCACATAGACGCTCCCATCTCCTTAGCATGAGACCCCTGCCTTTTCATGATCTGAACCTCAGAGCCCAGTTGGCCCCTCGTCCGCCTCCCTTCCACCTCATCCTCTGCCCCAGTCAAATGGAAGTTTAGTGGGAGAGAAAGTAAGGCAATGGACCGCTAAGTGATACAACAGAAGGGTCATGGAAGCCAGAACTTCTCAGCCAAACCTGGGATAGCAGGAACATGGAAAGTCAAGTCATTCTTCCTTGATGAAGTGACATCTGAGGGAAAGCCTGAAGTGGGCAGACTAAGTGAGAGTCAGCCACTGGCGGGGAAAAAGAAAGTACTAGGGTAGAGGAGCAAAGACCTGAGGGTAAGAAAGGCATCATTTCAGGAATGGAGAATTGCATGTTCAAAGTTCATAGCAAATTTGATCAGTGCAAACATCACTCTCCTGGGGCCTGAATCTAGTAAGTGTCCCCCTAACCCTCTCAAAAGCTCGGGAAGGAGCCGTACTCTGAATCATTCTGGTAGAAGCCATGTAATTTCAACCAGCCTGGATCAGAACAGTCTGGGCTACAAACCAGGTCCTAAGCTGAATTCTAGTACCAGCAGGGGCACAGAAGAGTCCATCAGAAGGTGAGATAGGATGAGGAAGATAGAGAAAAGGAAAGAATCCCAGCTGTGGGCCTCAGGACAGCAAAACCCCAATTCCAGGTGCCACTCCCTGGCACATTGCAACCTATCACTATTCTATTCTGCCCAGCTTGGGTGCCACTGGTTCTTAAAGGAAGTGTTGCTTGGCATCATCTCTGATGTGTAGCCAAATGGCCCTGAAGACTAAAACACTTCCTTGGTCCAGTTGAGGAACCCCAAACCCTGAAACATTCTAGAGACTAGTTTTCATTAGGGTCAATTCTGCCAGTGACAGCATGGGGCTACCACTGTATCCTTTGAATTAAGAAAAAAAAAAAATCTACCATAATCAAGGCCTGTTCACAAAGATCCCTTTTAGCTTTCTTCTTTAACCTTCCATATGCTCTCCATGGACACCTTATAGAACCTCTTTCTAAGCCTTTTGGGCTCCAGGGTTAGAGTTCAGCCATTAATTGAGCCTCCCCATACCAAGAGACAACAAAGGCTATATGCCAGGGAGGATTTACATACTCAGCAGTCCAGCTTCTCTTTCCTGTCTCCATTCAAGAGGAAGAGCTGCAGAAGCATTGATCTCCAAGTGGTTGTGGCCAGGAGGTGGAGAAATAAAACTGCTTTGTTGAGGACTCACGGGAAGATGAGTTGTGGTTGCCCAGGTCTTATTAAAAGAGGAATGGTTACAGCACTTAAAAAAAAAAAAAAGGGTAATGTAGGAAAAAACTTGTAAATAAGAACTTGGAATTAAATGTGCCAGATGCACTGAAAGTTGGAGAAACTTTATCTCCACTGCATCAACCGATCAACTTTGGGGGTGCCTCGCAATGATCGCATGGCATAGATTCAGTTTGTTCTTGTGTAGACAATGTTGTCTGGCATCAGGAAGAGGAAGCCTCAGTACACACTGCTGTAAACAGGATTTCAAATTGGGAAGAAGGGTCTTGGGGGGCTCCTCATGGATGCCACCAATAGGACCAGTCCAACCCTTCCAACTGGTGGGAATTGCCGAGCAGCCAGGGAAGGAGTGAGGAGGAGCAAGCAGGTGTCCTCATGTGCCCTTGATAAATGGACATTTCTCAAATTTGAGGCTGGGTAGTATGTGGGGAAAACCTAAAGCATACTAGCATGGCATATCCATAAAGACCATAAAGACAGTTGTGTTCTTCCTAAAATGACTAACATTCATTTTGGGGAGTAATTTTTACTCACTTGTATTTGTAAACACAAACCTGCTCCCTTACTTAAAACTTGTAATATTTCCATTTGGAAGAATGAATGGCATGGAAGAGTCATGGGGGCCTCCGCCAATTTCAGGCACATGTGCAGTTCTGTTAAGGGGAGAATAATGTGGATGTTCCAATAAGTTGCCCTCTTGGGAGAGAAAGACGAGTCAGACCTACTGCACCCTTGACTACCTTAGTTCATCATACCTTTTTCAGATGCCAGATACTAGGTGTTGGCAGAACCAAAGCAGCCACCACTCCGTTTGCCAAAGCTCTGTCTCCAGTAGTTGCTTCATTGCAGATGACCACACATGCCCATTTAAGGACTGTTTACCACTGGGTACTCTAGCCTCCTAATTTTTTTTTTTTTCTGATGGGAATCACGGCTTTACTACCTTCAATCCAGCCAGTTGACACAACCTGTCTCAGATTTTCATCTTTGGGAGTCTAATATCTGTAGCTATATCTGATACCAAATACAGTATCCACCAGGGCTTAGAGGTAGATGACAGGACCCCTTTAATAAATTTTGAGAGATTTAATTCAGGGAATTATTAGGATCCAGAGGGTTATTAGGATCCAGAGGAATTGGCTGTAGAATTGGCTACCAGAGGAACTACTGCCTCTATCTTATGGAGAAGGCACTGCAGGGGCTTTTTTGTCCAGGGTCATAGAGATGTTGCAAGGTCAGTATCAGGAACACAATGCCTGAATGTTCCAATTGTTGCTGCCTAGCTAGTTTAGGACTGAGTCAAGTCCTGCCAGGTGTGTCTTACTGCAAAACCAGAATCGCATCCAAAATCTTAGCTGCAAGTGTATCTAGGAAATGCCATGTTTCATTTTTCCAGTCTGGGCAACCCAAACGAGAGAATACTTGAAGGTGACCACCTGATGTGGAGGGACAAATCTAGAGTATTTGCTTTCCCACCACCACAAGTTCCATCCAAGTTCTCAAATTGTTGGTCAACCAACTACGTGTTTGATGAGATCTTTCTGGGCACAAAGCACTTTAGAGGGCACAGAGATGTATGATGTGTGTCCAAAAGGAGATGTTTTCCTGATTTCATAAACTACTTAAATTAGTGCACTGGCATGGAGGTTCTCCTTCACAGGGGAGATCTTTGTAGACCTTGTATGATACAGTTTTCTGGAAGTTTTCTGGATCTCCGACTCTGCATCCTTTACTTCATGAGCACACACTCATACGTGCATGTCAAAGTAAGGCTCACTGATTTTAAAGTCATAGCTGCCAGAGACCTATCTCATGTCCTGTGCCAAGCACTGTGCATGTCCTTTACATACATTATCTTGTTTCAGCTGCAAAACAAATTGCACTGGGAAGTAGGTGCTATTATCATTCCATTTTACTATAAGAAATAGAAACTCAAAGTTACTTGACTGTCCCAGGGAGGAGATGGGAACTGAGGGCTTTGTGGCTTCAGAGACCATTCTCCTACCATAACATTGCATTCCATTTCTTAATTAAGAGAATGGGGCTCTTCTTCTTGCATTATAGCCAACCAGGTATAGATCCCAGTGACTTTTGACTTTTTCTAAATAGGGCACCCTCTCTTAGTGCACAAAGATGTCTTCGAGTTGGTTACTCTTGCTGAAGAAATTCAAGTGAATATGTTCCAGCATCTGCAGCTCTCCTAGGGAGAGGGAGAAGGAGTATTTCCAATCATAGCTTTGTTACCCTGGTATATCCTAAGCTTCCCCAGGTGGCTGTCGAGACTTTGAAGCATGCTTATTTAAAATTTAGATGTGTTACTTCATTAGTTCACCTTGGTAATATTCAGCCCCTGTTCTTGTATTACATATAATTTGTTCCCTCTATGCTTTCTTCCTTCCTGATACAATATAATTTTGAGGTTGAATACATGAGCTCAGTTTAGTTTAGATTCCTGGCTCAGCTGCTTACAAGTAACAAGGACTTGAGCTAATCTTCTTAAGTTTCATTTTTCTCATAAGCAAAATGGCAATAATAGAAGAACCTACTGCATAAGGTTATTCACAGAGTTGTTGAACAGATTAAATCTGATGCTCCATTAAAAACATTGGTATACTCTCTGGTAAACAGTAAACACTGAGTAAATACGAGATACTATTAATTATTAACAATTTACAAAACTCTGTACTAGGTTTTCTGAAAGTTCTCATCTTTGCAAATTCAACAAACATTTACTGAGTGTTGGGGATTAAAGGTGAATCTGATATGGGTCTCAGCCTTCTGGTCGCACCATGTGCTGGAGGAAACAGATGTTGTAAACAAATCAATGGAGGTAAATCTATTGCGCCCATTGGGGGAACATATCTAGCCTGACTACAGTGCCGACAACAGTGAGTGGACAGTTCCACCTGGCTAAAATATCAACAGAGACTTTGAAAAAGTGATCCTTCAGGTAAGTCTGGAAAGATGGCTTCCAAAGGTGCCTGGCTGGCTCAGTCAGTTAAGCATCTGACTCTTGATTTTGCTCAGGTCACGATCTCAGGCTGTGAGATTGAACCTGGAGACAGGCTCTACCTTCGGTGGGGAGTCTGCTTGAAGTTTCTCTCCCTCTGCCCCTCCATCCACTTGCTCATGCTCTCTCCCCCTCTCTCTCTTTCTAAAATAAATAAGTAAATCTTAAATAAAAAAAAAAAGATGGCTTCCAGAGAATGAAAAGAATGGGAATTTCAAGCAGAAAGAAAAAATAAGAACAAAAGCAAACTGATGTGAAAAGAACCATAGGCAATGGGGCAAATCTCAGGCCTGGGGTAGGAGGAAGATGAATTTAGGGTCTGGTGGGAATACAGTGTCAGCTGTTATTGCTATAAACCATATAAATCCCAGTGCTCCATGTGGCCCAGTCCCTGCCCAGGGTCACATTCAAAGAAAGAGTCTAGTTACCTAGAGGTAATCAGTGGCAAACAAATTTTCCCCAGTGTTCTTACTTAAAAATGCCAAGGGATAGGAATGCGTTGACTCCAAGATTTCCTAATATTATTTTTTAGGTTTGTGCTACTCTCCCCAACGTGTTGCACTCAGCACCTGTGAACCATCTCACCCCTTCCTCTGTTCCCCAAGTCTTTACACGCAAGTCCCTCATTGCCATGCTCCTCCTTCCTCCACCCCAGTCACAGCCACTCCCTGGCACCTGCTTTCTTCACATCTGCTGGCCAGTCCAGAGAAGCAAGCATGGGATTCTCAACCTTGGTGTGCTACAGGGCAGCAGAGAGGGGCACTCATACAGGGCTAGCTCACATGGTTTGGAGGAATCAGAGGCTAGCTCTAGCTCAGTGGCTTATAGAAGGCCTCAGAAAGCAGATGGTCCATGACTTGAGATGATACTATTTGAGAGGATTTGGACAGATGGAAAAGGAGAAAGAGACCATTTGTGGGGAGAAGGACAGAGGCTAATAGACCCAACATTAATATACCATCTCTGTGCACTGGGGATGGTTGCGTTCTCTTTGTTCCCAGCACGTCTGTGGCGCAGGTTTTCTGAGAAATCTTAACGTTTTGGAGGTTGGGAAGGGACTTCCGATATTCTGCCATCCTGCCCCTCTGGATTTAGAGATGAGATTTAGGCCCAGAGAGAAAAAGAATACACAGGTTTTTGCTTAAAATTCCAAAACTTACTCTGAGAATCACTTCTTTGACCAAGTCACATTCTACATTTATCACCCTCGGGAAAGTGTGCTATTACTAGTCATGAGAGTGAATCTATAGGCACTAACGCCTATGCAACAGACGACTGTGTTCTTTGTGTGTTCCTTTTCACTAGGCTTGGCTGTCTGGGGTGTGTGCTTCAGGATTCACCATGCTAGGGATGGAATGTGGGGGAGGGCAGTGTGGAGTGAGAGTGTTCAGGATTGGGACTGAGTCTAACCCTGCTTGGGCTCTGACACTTACAGTATTGTGGGTCAGTTTACTTGGCCTCCTGGCCTCAGTTTCCCAGCCTGTAGCATGGAGCGTGCAATCACACCTTCTTCCCTGCGTGGTCTGAAGGATCCATTGAGACGATGTTCAAAGAGCACTGGAAAGGGGCTGGCACGGAGTCCCCACTCAGTCAGTGGTAACGAATATTACTAGTTCTGTTGAACAAACACATTTTGCAGGCGCCTCGCAGCAAAGACATTCTAATATGCTCAGTGTCCACGTCAATCTTATTTATTGGACTTTTCTTGCCTTCTGAGCCATGGTCAGTATTTACAGGCAAGGGGCTGTGTTGGCAGCATTAACAATGACGGGGGGGGCACCTGGGGGCCTCGAGGCTGTCCCTTCCTCAAGATGGTCATGCCACACAGCCCTCGGGGGGACAGCAGGGCCCTGCCAAGTGCACCCGGCATGGATCGCGTGGGCAGCAAGGCTGGCACAGCCCCTGTCCTCGCTGGGCAAGGTAGGCTGGCAGATGTGGGTTCCGACACAGAAGTTGCCCAGGAGAGAAGCAGCCCCTGGTATCAGGATTAGCTAATTGCTTCGTCTCCTGGCACAGCATTCTCACACAGCCCTGAAATAGCTCTTGCAGCTAGAAAAGGACCTTCCTGCCTTCCGTTTTGTGGCAATTTCTTTCCCAGGGACAAAGCCTGGCTCAGTTATGAGATTTGGTTTTCAGAAAAGGCTCTTGTGCTGTGCCCAGTTTTCCAGCTGGGCTGCTTTCTGGACTAAAAAGAAAATTGACTTGGCCAAGTTCACCTGGCAAGCCTATATGCTCAGTAGGGCTCTCCCCGCCCCCAACTTTGGACACCTCTACTAAAACCTTCTCTCTTAAAGGCAAGACACACTGATCGTTTGGTTCATCCCTGGCCAGAGAATGAAACACAGAGACATCCTTTTATCTAGCATGTTTACGATCTTATTTCTCCCTACATAATTTTAAGCATGGCTGTGTTTCACAGTGTAAAGGGATATCCTTTGCTATTGGAAACATTGATTATGACTACTTTGCCACACCCTACTTTTGTGACCTTGAACAAGTGATTTAACTTGCTGGGGCTGGTCGCCTTGTGTGTAAAGGGTGGATTATACAGCTTACTCTTCCGTCTTGCAAAGATTATAGGAGTTAAGTTATGTAAATTACTTGATACTGTGCCTGGAGCATTGTAAGTTCTCATTAAATGTCCCTGCTATTATTTCATGTAACTAGTTTCAGAACAAATAAAGTCACATCTCTTTTAATAGCACAATTAATTTGTCAAGCTCCCCATGTGCCCAGATTACCAAGAAGCCCAGGATTTCCTACTGGGGTCCCCTCCACTGCCCTGAAATGGTCCAAGAATGTTTAATCAGCACAAAGGAGGCCACTCTGGTGCAAATACTTCACCTGGACCTGGAGAATCCAGTGAGCAGGTGGGCCCCTATTTCTTGCTCTGGCTTCATACAGACTTGACATTAAAACCTGGCCCTGCATCCTCCAGTGAGCCAGTAGATTGCTGCTTGATGTCAGTGCTGGTCCAGTGGTGGTTCTTCCAGAATGTGGATGGAGGGCAAGGCAGTTTCCTTCCCCAGTGGAACGCAGGTCAATAATCCAGTATGCCGCCATGGGCTGGTCTCCAGACATGGCCGCACTTAAACTGCAGGTGCTAGTGGTGATCCTTGTGTGGGCTGAAACTGGTTAGTTCAGACCTGTTGCTGGAAGGACACTGAGATGGGGGACAGTGCCAACTCCAAAGCCAGATGATCTAGGTTCTAACACGGGTGTGGCCTGTGCACCCTTGGGCAATTTATGTGACCTGTCTGTTCCCCATTTCCATATCTGAAAAGGGAGGGTCTTAAGGGAAATAGGGAGAATTAAATGGTTAGGGACACACAAGGCACCAAGAACAGTGCTCAGGAGATACCAAGCGCACCAGAAATGCGGGTTACATAAATAAGAGTTCTCCATCTATCACTGGTGACCTGTGTGACCATGGGCAGTTCATTCATTCTCCAACTTTGGCTTCTTCATATGTAAAATGCAGCAGATGGAAATACAACCATATCTGAGTCAGGAGATCTGGCTTCTGGTCCCAATCTGCCCCTAATGAGCTCTGGATATTGGCAAGTAATTCTGTGTCATTGTACTGTAGCACCCTCAGATATAAAACAAAACACCAGGATTAAATCATCTCTAAAATCTCATTAGTCTAAAGATAGATGTTTCTATTCTCTTAGTATGCTGCTGTTCACTGCTCAATATCCACGATCCTTTAAATCCATAATGCAGTTTTTATTGTCGATATATAATTATGATTACTTCTGGGGGTTGAATCAGTTGGGAAAATAAAGTCTCATTTTCTATTTACAATGGCCCTATGAGAGAATCATATCGACAAGAACAGCTCACACAGCTTTAGCGCCCACTCTGTGCCAAGTCCCATGTGAAATGTGGGCTCTATTTCACTTCATCTCCACAACAGCCCTCTGAGTGAGGGAGAATCCTTATTCCCTCTGTTCAGATAAGGAAACCCAAGGCTCAGAAGTTTAAGGAACACGCTCAGTGCTATACCGCTGGCAGGTGGTGGAGCTAGGGTTCAAGGCTGGGCCTGGTGAGCCCATAAGAACATGACTGTTCTGCAGAGAATTATTCATGAACCTGCCTCCCAGAGAAGGCTCCCAGATTCAGTCAGCAAATAACATGCCCAACTTCACTTAAAGTTAGAGGCATGGCAGAGACCAGAATTCAGGCTTTCTCCCGCCTCATCTGGAGTGTGCTACACCTTGCAGCCTCCCAGACCCGCTTGCTTATGGAATCAATGAATACAAATGAGGGCTGATTTGTATTCATTGACAGCTAACTGGCAGATTTACACACTCTCTGCTGCACACCTCCAAGAAACACATCTTCAGGCTTTCAGAGATCTGTTCTCTCTCCGACTCACTCCCTGGCCCTGGGAAACTGGGATCATAGCCCTGTCTGTGAGCTCATCAGAACCAGACTCCAGTGAGGGCCGGAGTCAACACCAGTTGAACAGCAACACTGTGCTACTGCTTAACCTGGTAGGGAAACCAGAGACCGAGTCCCTAAGTGCTGGTGACACAACCGTTCAGGACAAAACAAACCATGATCAATCCTAGGGCTGGCAGAAGTTGTGAGCATTGGAAGGAAGGCATGGGAGGTGATTAAAGCATTGCCCCATGTCAGAGGACACCCATTATTAAATTCTTGAGTAGTGGAAATTGAGCCAATGGGCAGATGACAGAAGGATTCCATAAGGTTGCACCCGCCTGTCAATAGCCATGCCAACATCCATTCTACTTGTGCCAGTGAAGGTAAGTTTGACTTCAACAAAGAGAAATACTCAAGAAGAGTTAAATAATGAGGCCATCAGGAGCTAAGGGTGGGAGGGGTTCAGGTGTAGAACTATTAGAAGCTCAATAATACTGTTGATAACCAGTCCTTTCATGTACATTCTGTTGCATATAGCAATAGCTTTGTCTGAAGTCTGACCACTTATGGTTATTGTCACAAAATGGATGCTGGTGGCAATCAGGACTACACACTTTTCTATTCATCTCCATGAAGGAGAGAGGAAAACCTCTTCTCCAAGTACAGAATATAACCTTTCCATCTTTCCTCCCTATTTAATTGGTTCAAGTTAGCTTATGGCCTACCTTAGGCCAACAGCAGTCACCAGGGGTGTTCATGTACAGATTACATTAGGCTAATCAGATGGTAACCATTGAATTTATGCAGGGGTAGAGTGGCTTCCTCTGAGTCACATGAACTGCATGGCCAACGAATAGATCCATGAATAAAATCTGGTTCCTGAGGAAGGATGGAAAGATTGCAGGGTAGTCAATGGTGTACATTAGAGTTCCTTTCCCAGGTCATACCAGTCTTGGAACCCTTAACTGAAGCTCAGCCAATCACCATGTTTCATTATCCTGGACCCACAAGTTAATTAGATTTTAATCCTTTCCCAACAGTAAGCTTCATAACTTTTGCTTGATTAGCTGGAAAAAAAGCTCTTTCTCTCTTCCTCTGTGTAATGGTAGTATGCAGCTGAAGTCCCTAAATATGTTCTTGCCTTTTTTCCCATCACAAAGGAAAAGCATCCCAGGGAAGATGTCAGAGCACAGAGACTTCCTGAGGAATGGGACAGAACTCTGAGGACACTATGGATTGCTGACTCAAACTATACCTGGAACTCACCTGAGAACTTTTCAGTTTTTGAGTCAATCAATTCTCACTATTTTAAAATCCAACCTCAGTTTTGCCTTCTGCTGCTTGCAACGTGAAGAATCCTTACTGACATAGCAGAATCCAGTTCAATTCATTGAAAACATTTCCAATCATCAGAGCTACTTCCAAAATAAAGCAGGCCACCTCCTGTTCTCCTCTGTCTTCCGTCACTGGAGGTGTTCATGCAGAGACTGGCCAACCATCTGTCCAGGATGCTATAAAAAGGATTTCTACATTGGTGGGAGGCTGAAAAACCACCTTCTAAGAACCCTTCCAATTTCAATATGCTAATACCCCTATTAAGCCAAGGAGAAAGTGGAAGGTATGCTGAAACATGTATAGGAGAATGTAAATCAAAGTTACTTGGATAAAAGATGAGAGTCTTTCTCTCTGAAGTAAGGCTAGAGATGAAGCATGATTCAGTCATTTGTTCTTTGATCCATTTTTATTCAACAAATGTACATTGATCTCCAAATATGTGCTAAGCACTAAAGATGTAGACATACACAGAAACCAAAAGTCCATTTTCATAGCACTGACTTTCTAGTGGTCATGCTATAGTGGAAAGAAGTGGGCTTTGGATTCAGAAACACCTGAAGGACAGTTATGACCTTTACTTGGTCTGACTTTCCTGATCTTCAATTTCTTAACTGGTTAAATAGGAGCTGTAACACCTATTTTGTACAGTAACATGATGGTTAAATGAGATCCATGTAAAATACCTAATAAAGGCCAGGAACAAAGCAGTTAATCAACAAATGGTATTTCTCTTCCATAGCTAGAGCACTAATGGCTATGTATTCAAGGGAAAATTCCAACATTTCATCTTCAGCATGAAGAACCAGTTAGAATGGCAAAGTTAACAACAACAACAAAAAAAGTTAACAAAACAGGAAACAAATAGTGGTGAAGATGTGGAGAAAAGGGGAACCCCTTTACACTGTTGGTGGGAATGCAAGCTAGTACAGCCACTCTGGAAAACAATATAGAGTTTCCTCAAGACATTAAAAATAGAGCTACCCTATGACCCAGCAATTACACTACTAGGTATTTACCCCAAAAATGCAGATATAGTGAAAAAAGGGGCACATGCACCCCTATGTTTATAGCAGCAATGTCCACAATAACCAAACTGTGGAAGGAGCTGAGATGTCCTTCAACAGACAAATGGATAAAGAAGATATGGTCCATATATACAATGGAATATCACTCAGCCATCAGAAAGGATGAATACTTACTATTTGCATTGACATGGACGGAACTGGAGGGGATTATGCTAAGTTAAATAAGTCAAGCAGAGAAAGACAATTATTATATGGTTTCACTCATATGTGGAACATAAGGAATAGCACAGAGGACCACAGGGGAAGGGAGGAAAAACTGAATAGGAAGAAATCAGAGAGGGAGACAAACCGTGAGACAATTGGACTCCAGGAAACAAACTGAAGGTTACAGAAGCTGGAGGGGTTGGGGTAACTGGGTGATGGGTATTAAGGAGGGCACATGTTGTGATGAACACTGGGTGTTAATATGAAACTGATGAATCGCTGAACACTACATCAAAAACTAATGATGAGCTATATGTTGGCTAGCTGAACATTAAAAAAAAAAAGGAATATGAAGAGTACTGTAGCTCCTACATTACAACTGAGGATGAAGCCAGAGAAATATTGTGTTCTGTCTTTGTTATTGGGGGTCTACTTTGAATCATGGTTGGGCTTCCCAAGCCTGAGAAATTCTGGAGACGTGAAACGTAGGGATAATAACACATGCCCCACAAAGCAATGATCTGAGGATTAAATGAGATCATGGATTTCAGTTTAGACACAATCTTGGACAGTAGAAGATACCAGTAACTTGCTTCTTAGGCCAGGAGACTTGTGCTCATTTAAAAATGTAAATGAAAATTTTAATTCTTTTTTTCATAACTTTCACCCATTTTAGTTTCTAATATCCTGTTAACTAACATTTGACCTTTCTTTTATAATGAGATATTTTCCTGAAAGAAAAGAGAAAAGGGGAAAAATAAGAAGTATGATTTTTTTAATCATAACATCAAAATTTTACAGCTGATTCCAAATAGCTTGTCTCTTCCTTGAATATCTTCTTACTCCAAACATATCTAAAGGAGTCCTTTTTGACTAGAATAGATAGGAATAGGCAGGAATAGATAGACAGGAATAGATAGATCAATGGAACAAAATAGATAGCCCAGAAATAGATTCCAGTATGTATGAGAATTTAATATATGATAAAGGAGACATCACACATCAATGAGAAAAGGAAGGATTATTTAGCAAATGGTGCTGGGACCCCTGGGTAGCAATTTAGGGGGAAAAATCAATTTTAGGCCCTTCCTTCACATCATGCAGAGAAATCAATTCCAGATGGGTTAAATAATTAAATATAAAAATATCAAATCTTAGAAAAACTAGAGAAAAAAGAGAGTGAATAAGAATTAAATCTCCAGAGAAGTAAGAACTTTCCAAGCTTAGAGCAATGGAATAAAGCACAAAGAAGATTAACAGATTCAACCACTTACAATTGAATTTTTTAAATCCTGACACACAGACATATAAAAGTTAAAATTAGTCTTGAAGTAATAGTTTCAGCAAGTATTAACAAAGTGTTAATTTCTTCTATAAATGACTCATATCAATCAATATAAAAATACTAATATGTAGATCAATAAATGGAAAAAATACAGAAAATTCACATATGATGAAAATACATCTGATAAACAAATGTGGGATAAGATATAATCTCACTAGCAATTAAAAGGATGGTAGATTTTAAAATAAAGTACAAATTTTAAAATAAAAATATTTCATATTGGTAAAAGTACAAAGAAATTATCACACTTGGCTACTGCATGGAGCAGTATGAATTTGTGTAATGCTTTTAGAAAACAGTTTCGTGGGCGCCTGGGTGGCTCAGTGGGTTAAGCCGCTGCCTTCGGCTCAGGTCATGATCTCAGGGTCCTGGGATCGAGTCCCGCATCAGGCTCTCTGCTCAGCAGGGAGCCTGCTTCCCTCTCTCTCTCTCTCTGCCTGCCTCTCTGTCTACTTGTGATCTCTCTCTGTCAAATCAATAAATAAAATCTTTAAAAACAAAACAAAACAAAACAAAAAAACCAGTTTCGTAATTTGTACTAAGACACTTGAAAAGACTTCAGATAAGTTTAAGGGGCATTTGCAATTTTCAGAATCTAAGCTAAAAATATTTTTTAAAGATTTTATTTATTTATTTGACAGAGAGAGATCACAAGTAGGCAGAAAGGCAGGCAGTGAGAGAAGGGGAAGCAGGCTGCATGCTGAGCAAAGAGCCGGATGCGAGGCTCCATCTCAGGACCCTGAGATCATGACCAGGGCTGAAGGCAAAGGCTTTACCCACTGAGTCACCCAGGTGCCCCTAAGCTAAAAGTATTTTTAAATGTTAGAGTGAGAAGAGACACAAGAGACACATTAGCAAGAGACTCTCTGTAGCATAACTCAAAATAATAATTATAAGTAATATTAACAACTAGGAGGAAACAGAGTCAATTTTGATATATTTGTAAGGGCCTGGTTAGCCAGAGGGAGCCATTTGGTTGTAAACTTAGATTGACCCTGCCCCTCCCAGAGGAACTTACTTGCAAAGCCCAGATACAAGCCGACATAGCATGACTGTGCAGATTTCCCTGTGTATTGCAATTTCACTGGCCACCTGTGTACAAGCCAGGCTCAACCACCTCTATAAAAGTTAGTCTATGAGTCTGGGAAAGGTCGTCGCCTCTTGGAAGAGACGGCCCCAGCCGGTCAGTTTGATTCTTGATGCTTGGAGTAAAATAAGCTTTGCTTGACCTTCGCTTTGTATCAGTCTCGCTCCTTTGATTACGGACCCAACATATTCACCCATGCTTTATATGATGTTAGTAGGTGTATCAGTCAGGGTTCTGGAAGGAAACAGATGATGAGTTCACATTAGAATGACTTGAGACAGGTTCAGGAAAGAAATACAGAAGTATGGGCAGAGTATAGGAAAACTTATTATACAGAGCTAGCAAAAGAGTTCTTGCTATCTCTAACTCTGATGAGGTGCAGGAAAGGGGCAAGGAGAGAGCTGTGTGGAGAGCTGCACCTTCAGAGGAGCTATGACTTTTTTTAAGCCAAGGGACATATCCACCCTGAAGCGAGCCACTATGGAGTGATCCAGGAGAGTAAATATTCCAATTATCATTCACCTCCTTCTCCCTTTCAACCTTAAAAATAAAAATAGCTAGTTAGTTTACTTGCAAAATGAGTTTATCCAGGAATACCAGAGGAATTACAACTCAGGACATGCAAACCACTGCAAACCATAGGTAAGTCTTCAGAACAAGGAAAGAGGCCTACCTTTACAGAGAAAAGGAGGAAGCTAGGAGGGACCCTTTGAAATAAAAGTCCATTGAAGGAGAGGGAGTGTTTGGGGGTGTGGCAACTTCTCATCGGCCCAGTGTTGGTGGTTCTCATTGGCTGAGCTGTGGTGGTTCTCAGGGGCGGGTTATTGATGGGCAAAGAGAAAATCTTTCCTCCTGTTGAGATTTGTCAAGTAAGCTTTTTTTTTTTTTTTTTTTTTTTTTTTTTTTTCCTGTCAAGGTATGAAAAAAGCTAAGCTATGACAAAGGGTACATGCCTGAGAGCACTTCAGGATTTCCCAATTCCATTTTGATAAGGTTTTCCTTTATTAATTTTTACATCCTCAATAACTTTATAAGATCCCCCTTTGGCAAAGACCACTGGGAAGCTGGAGAGCAAGTGAACATTTTGATATCATCTACACACATCAGCTTTTAAAACAGGGAGAAAAAGAGACATAAAGAAATCAGGGGAGATAAGATGAAGATCCCCAGTGCAATGGAGAAAAGCAGCATCTAAGTATACCCTTATGATGTAAAAGAGGGAAAGAGGAAATAAAAGAAATACACCAAAATACTAAGTTTTGTGTTAAGTTCTTAAGATAATTAGTAAAATTTTCCTTTTCTTCATATTTTCCAAATTTTGGGATTGGTGAACCAGGGCGGGAACTATTCTCTTTAACCTTCGCATCTCCAGCACAGAACATGGTATTTGGCATATCACAGGCATTTAATGAAACTTAAATTATCACTCTTACTGTTGCATATTGTTGGGAAGTTTTTGTCTCCAATCCAGGAGATGCACAGACCCCATCTCTCTCTCTCTTTTTTTTTAAAGATTTTGTTTATTTATTTGTCAGAGAGAAAAAGAGAGCACGTGCATAAGCAGGCAGAGTGGCAGGCAGAGAGAGAGAGAGAGAAGCAGGCTCCCTGCTGAGCAAGGAGCCCCATGCGGGACTGGATCCCAGAACCCTGGGATCATGACCTGAGCCAAAGGCAGCGGCTTATCCGACTGAGCCACACAGGTTCCCTAACCCCATCTCTTATTGTATCATTAAGTAGTGGTATTAACTCACTTTCACTAATATTTAAAATATTAAAATATTACATAACAGTATCCTCATATTAAGGTATCTGGGAGCAGGGAGGAGGTTAAACAAAAAGTCAGGAAATGAATCATTAACTTAAACCATTCCTCATTCCTTGCTTCTGCACTAGTCACCTTCTTCCACCACTTTTTTTCACTTGTCTACTCTTCTATCAGTACTCTCATGAAGATGGGGGATCTTGACCAAATTTTCATTTCCATGGGATCTGAGTCTTAAGAGGTTAAAAGGCTTTTGGGGGTCCCCCTCAAGTACTAGGGGGAACCTCAGAAAATCCTCCATAGATGAAACATGGCCTTATGGTGTAGCAGAAATATAATTTCCCATAGAAATTGGGGTCAGTCATGCTGGCCACTGTAGGAATCCCTTCTCTTCTTGTTGATTTGTTCACAGATAAGGTCCAAAAAGGCCAGAGAACAACCTCAGCTTACAAATCACCAGAACCATAATGGTAGAAATACTACTCCTGGGGTAGTACTACCTACAAACCCACCAAGCCTAAGATTGCTAGGATAAGAAGCAAAAGATCTTCAAAGGGTTGTTAAGGATAATAGTACAAGAGTCTGTTCCCATGTCCACATGAACCAGTACATTCTGGCTTTGTGGCTTAGCTACCGGTTAATAGTATTTCTCACATTCTGTAGGTTAGTACCCCATGCTCCTGTGGTGTGGTTGCCACATGATGCCATTCATGGGACCTTCTTAACCATTCCTTCATTCTGTCAAGACAGTTGTTTCTGAGTAGTGGAGAAACTGGTAAGATCAGTGAAGACTGTGGATCTGAGTCCATGACTACACTTTCTTAGGTGAAAATGAGTTTCTTGGTCAACAGAGATGGTGTTTGAGATATCATGGTATGGATAAGCATAATGTATTTTTGAACTAAGAACACTGGTACTAAAAGAGCAGTTTGAGTTGGAAAGGCTAATCAACACTCAGAATTTGTGCCCATCCCTATTAGAACAAAGGGTTTTCCTATCTGTGGGAGGAGGGGTGCAATGACATGGTATTTTAACAAGTAGCTGACCACTTTCCTCTGGAATGATGCTATATATGGAGCTTGGAGTTGGCCTCCAATCTTGACAAGTTAGGCACTCAGGATGGTACAACCAGGCCAGAGTGGATGAGGGGGAGTCCATGATGCATACCATGATGCATACCATGAAACCATGCATACCCTCCATCTCTGCTGTCATGCTCAGTTCATACATAGGCCCACTGAGCAAGCCCCGGGGTGTGCAAAGACTCCACAAGACATTCTTTCTTCTCTACCTGATTTATAAGAGCTTCCTCTGCAATGGATACCCTCAGATAGGAATCCATATAGGATATGTGTCTTTACTCTCTTTACCTATTCTAGGTCCTGGTTCATCTCTTCCTTACAGATCTCTTTGTCCCCAATCTTCCAATCTTGTTCTTTTCTGTAAGCAGTCTGCCAACCCATTAGCCACTGCTTTTGTGTCTGTAATGTAGATCTATATCTCAGACCATCTTTCCTTCCCCCATGAATTGAACAGCCAGGCATAGTGCCTAAGGTTCTTTCTATTGGAGTAGTCTCCTTCATTTCTTTCTTTTTCAAAAAAGATTTTATTTATCTACTTGAGAGAGAGAGAGAGCACAAGTTGGGGGAAGGACAGAGGGACAAGTAGACTCCCTGCTGAGCAGGGAACCCAGTGTGGAGCTTGATCCCAGGCCCTGAGATCATGACCTGAGCCAAAGTCAGATGCTTAATTGGCTGAAACACCAAGGCACCCCTTATTTCTTTCTTTCAGAGACATCTCAGAGTGGGGAAGTGCAGCAGCCAGCCACTTCCAGTGTATGCTCTCATACTTTGCAGACCCATCATTAAACCAGGCCCACCCTCCCCCCCGCCCCCTGCCCATTAACTGGTCATAGGGAACCTTTCATGAAGCTAGAGGTATGAGTTGAGGGAGAGGCAGCAAAGCAGATGAGGCTCTAGGGGAGTCTTCCCATCTGTAAGTGCAGTTTATCTCCCAGACAATTGAGGCCTCATTCTCTATAGCCCATTTATACTTTATAATGCAATGCTACTGTGTGTGCCAATTTTATGCTTCAATATCTCAAATAACATCAAGGTCAGGATGAGCAGCTCAGGTCTCATAGTCACTTGGTGTCTCATGGCTAGACATTCAATTTCTACCAGGGTCCAGTAAAATGTTTTTCAAATAGAGAATAATTGTACAGAAGAAGTCCTCATTACAAACACTAGGAGTCAAGCACCTTTTGGGGCTTGCCAGAGGCTTCATACAGTACTGCTGTTTGCTATAGATGTTTTCAATACCATTGGCCCTGCAGCGTCAAAAAGCTTTGTAATGCTTTACACCACAGACTGGACTTGTTACAGAGTATTATTATGCTCTAAGCCCCATTCAAAGCTGTCATCATTATGAGTTACTCAATAAACAGGTCAGAGGAGCATGACCAAATGCAATGTATGTTATTTGCAACACCCAAAAAGGCCCACAAGTGCCGTGTTCCTTTCTTCGTGGTGCATGATGGGAAGCAAAGCAAATGGGCTCTAATTGTGATGTCATAATGCTGATAAGCATAGGGCCACTGGACCCTAGAAACTTCATCAATGTGCTAGGCATCTGAAATTTAACAGGATTTGTCCCCTATCTTCCGACATGGATGTATCTTATTAAGACATAAGGGATGTTTGATAATCCTGCTAACCATAACCAATTAGCATAACGTCATCAATGTAACAGACTAGGGTGATATTTAGTAGGTTATGAGAATAATCATGGCCCTTCCAGACTACAGTGACAAAGACCAAGAGAGCTGACACAGCTCTGGGTCAAGACAAGAAAGATATACTGCTTTATTGTACACACCGGATGATTTTGATTTTGCCTACTAATTGGATGGGACAAAAATCATTTGCTGGGTCATAGCTACATGTGCCAGGCACTGGGTTGGGTTGTTCCAGGAATGATGTTAACTACTTCCAGAACCATAGCTGGGAGTAGCAGCACTATTTGGTTAAATCTGTAATAACTAACTGTCATACTCTGTGACCTAAATGCCTTTTGTAGCAGCCAAACTGATGAGTTAAATGGGAATTGGGTAGGAATCATGACTCCTACAATCTCTCAAATCTTTGCTGGAAGCACTAATTTCTGACTCTTGTGTCTTGTTTTGGGGATAGTTGTCTATTCATGTTAGTTACAAGGACTTTCACTTGGTCTTGACCCTCCCAACTATCCTAGCCCTTACTCTGATAATTCTATAAATATATTCCCACTGTATAGTCCAGGATTGGAGAGAAATGACAAGTGGTGTTTGGGTCACTGGATCCATATGAGACATTCTAGATCCATGATCCCATCTATTACCTTGTCTCTATAAGGCCCCACCCTGAAAGGGGGACCATGGTAATATTTCAGGTCTCTAGATGTTAGCTTCTATTAGAAACCAGTATCTAATGACCACGGAAGACATAGCTACTATCTCTTTTTTTTCCAGGATGTAACACCCTAGTAAGTGGGTGCAGGTCCCTTTGGAGAGGTCTTTAAGGTAGATTCACATTTATACACATGGAGAAACACAACAAGGTCCTTCTTCAAGGAGGGCCAGTCTCACCCATGGCTGAGAGGGTGTGGATATGTAAATTGGTTTTTGTTTAGGAATTAAGTAAAAAGCTGAAAATCTCCACTGCAGGGACTCAAGTCATATTTCTGCCCAGTAGTCTTAGAATTTTTACTGTATAAAGCAGTACCTTAGAGATTATTTTGTGTGTAGGGATACTGTGGTCAATTAACCCCCTTCACAGGTCCCTGAGAGGTAAAATGTTTTTGGGAGCACTCCATTGCTGTGTCTATCCTGTTACCTGTCTCTAATGGTGAAGAACTGCCACCTAGCTTATGCCTTGTGGGATCCCATTAACTCCACCAAGATCAGGAAATCCAGTTCCCAAATCTCCAGCCCACAGGAGACAGCCAACACAACATGCTTTAAGGATGCTTCTCCTCCTCTTGCCAGTGAATGTGTTATTGCCTCGGAGAAGGGTATGTCTCTAGTCTCTCCCATGAGGATATCATTAGGGGCAAGCTAAAGAGATGGCACATAGTAGATTTAGTCTTACATTCCCATCTCCCTGAGCATTCAGACTCCTTCCTCTGAAACCTATCAAGGAAATTCCAGTATTTAAACCTCATTAACTTAAACTCTTCGAGTACAAGCTTCAGTGATCCAACCTAGGAGATCATGAATGCCCATAGTACATGGCTTAACCAACACATTCAATCCCCAATCCTAGAAGGATGCTCACATGTTCACAAATCTGGCTCACTAGAACTTACTGTTCTCTCCTCCTTAGACTAAAAACCCCCTTATAATTAAGTCCCACCCTGCTTTCCAGGCCTTGAAACTCTTCTGGTGAATAAGTTCTTTCTGTAGGCACAATTTTTTGCTTCTCAATCCTTGCTCTTTTGGCTCTGGTAATGGGCCTGGAGACAAGGAGATGTTCTGGGAGTGAGTTCTGGGATAATGAACTTCAGCTTCCAATGCAACTTCCCCTCAGATAACAGGCATGTTGACAGTGGCTGCAGGGTGGGAGTCAGAGGGGTTCACGGCTGGGACTGACTCGTAGACAAAAGAGGCTGAGAGGAATTTGAAAAATTCAAGGATCTAAAGTTTTAGTCTCACCCTTATCCATACCTGCTCAAATAACAACACCTCACATCTCAGGATCACATATTTTCCCCACCACAGTCTTTTACTTGTGGTGTAGCATTGCACCAAGTGTGCAATGATTGGTGCTACAAAGACATGTGGCTTGGTCCTCACCACAGCTGCCTTTTGACAGCAGCTGAGGGGCTTTTTCAAACACAGCATGAAGGCCTCCTGAGTGTCTCCCATGTTCTCAGCTCAAGGTTTACAGCTTGCAAATTCTCCTTTCACCCAGGAATACCTCCTAGGGCCGAGAGAAGAGGCCATGTGAATTCATAATATTTGACAAATATCACCACAGAAACGAAGTATCCCAGGCACTGCATTTGTCCCCACCTTCATGTTATCCATGTTATTGCTGATGAGAAATTAAATAGTCATGATGCATGTCACGGCTTACCATGGGTCACCCGTATCCATCTCCCCTTGACAAGAAGGTTATCCCTACATTAGTCAAACATATGAGCAACCAAATCCCAGAATCCAATATTGAAGGTCTCTGTTCTGGGACCTCATACAATACCATTTATTGCTTTAATCAAGATCCCAACGGGAGATAAAGGGCAGCCTTTAGTTAGACTTTAGTTAGACTAATTTGATAAAAGCTTAATAAACATACTACTTTACAAAGACAAGAGGAGAGTGTAATATAACCACATAGTACATTATCCCAGGGTGGTAGCAGCCCCAAGTCTGGCATTTGGATGGAAGGAAAAAGTTACTGGCACCTGGAAGGAGAAAGTCACGTGGACAGGAGTTCCTTGACAGGAGTTCCCTGACAGGAGCTTTGATCTTCAGCTGAAGAATGCAGTCTGCCTGCAGTGAACCTGCAGGAAGGGAGCAAGGAGAAAAATTAACCCAATGTCATTCTACTCCCTCCTTCTGCAACCCTGCTGGGATTTCCCATTAGCCAAATGCCAGCTGGACACTAGACAGGAGAGAAAGTGCTGATATGTCCATACCATTCAGACTCCCAGGACACAGAGTAGGGTAAAGGGGAATGGATGTAGAAAGACAGAGCAAAGTATCTAACAGTGGGGGAAAGCACTGTGTAATTTTGCCCTAGTGACATGATTCAGACAAGTAATAGACACTTGGGGTGCAGTGGGGGGTTAAAATAAGTATAACAAAATATTAACATTTTTACTGTATTACCTTTAGATTACAAGTGGTTTCATTACCTTCATAAGCCTATTATTCAAATTGCAGTGATGTCTATGCTCTGAGCTCTCTAAGAATAGACACCATACCTTTCAAATAAAGCTCTATCCCCATAGTACCTACCATGATAATTTGGAAATAACAGGTACTTACTTAATTTTAGAAATAATAAAACATACAAAAAATAATAAAACATGCATTTAGAAACTGCAAAATGCCTACTTTTTGAAAGGTATACAGGAAAAAAAATACTTGCTAAAATTGAAAATATGCCAGGCCATAAAGCAAATCTGACCTCATGTGATTAGCTGCCGCTTCTTCCTCCCATGTTGCCGCCATTCTTTCCACTGCTAAGGAGACCTCTCCCATTCTGATCATCACTGTGGGACATTGTGGGGCATTTCCCTTTAGTGGGACTTTGGAAAGAGGAGATAGCATATCTTTAATGCCAATGCCTTTGTGCACTAAAAAATACTTGAAAAATTATATTTTTCTTGTTATCACCTTCAACAATGAAACCATGATTACTCCCCTATATAATGAAGATAGGAGCAGGCGTCTCTCTCTATGAATGTTTCTCTGCCAACTTTCCTGTTTTGCTTATAGAATTTGGAGTTTAGTCCTGGACTATTATTACTGAAGATTTCACTTTTTTTTTTAAGATTTTATTTATTTATTTATTTCACACAGGAGAGAGAGATCACAAGTAGGCAGAGAGGCAGGCAGAGAGAGAGAGGAGGAAGCAGGCTCCCCACTGAGCAGAGAGCCCCATGTGGGGTTCGATCACAGGACCCCGAGATCATGACCCAAGCCGAAGGCAGAGGCTTTAACCCACTGAGCAACCCAGGCGACCCTGAAGATTTCATTTATTTTTAAACTCTCTTTATATTTACTTTTTTGTGAATACATTTGAGCTCTCTTTTGTGAGTACATTAACCAAAGTCACTAAGAGTCATTTTGATTTTTAATTGGTTTTAATCTCACAAGACCTTTTCAGGAGGGGGCTACACCTGACAGTTGCTGAAAATCCTGCAGAACCACCATCCTGTTGATGAGGGTGAGAAGAAAAGCATAGCTTCTACAGATGTCCAATGAGAATGGTACCCACCCTTGAGTATATCCCCAACAACTTCTTCTGTTTTCTACATCAGACAACAAAACTACTAACTGTAAGGTGATGTGATAAAGAGCATGTGCTTTGGAGTCAGACCTTCCTGCATCCAAATCCAGCTGTAATATGACTAACTGTGTGAATCACTTAAACAATACCCTTAAACCTCAATTTCTTCACCTGTAAAATGGTGACAATAGTACTTGCCTCGTAGTACTTACTATGTACTAAGTACTATTAAATTATATAATGCACTATTAAATTAAATAATGCGGAGAAAACACTTCTTGCAAAGCTCAGCACACAATAAATCTTTAATAAATGCTTGTTCTTCTTATTAATTGTGGTTGGTAAGTGTCTCCTCTATAAACAGATATGCCATATTATTGCACTGGGTACAACCACCCTCTATTCATTAGATCAAGAACCTACCAAGAAGGCCTGCCTGATACAGTTATAATGGAGAGAACATAAGGCCCAGAAGGGTAGGCGCTTGTCTTTCTGATATGCCAAAAATTTCCCAAGCCTGTAGAATGGTGTTTGGCATATGGTAAGTACTGACTAAGTATCTATGGAGTAAATGAAAAGAACTTCTAAATTAAATATAATTCTGCTTGAATCCTGGCTCAGCTGTTTCTTAGCTTGTAACTTTGGGCAAGTCATGAAACCTCTATCCCTTAGTTTTTTCAGCTATAATAGTGAGAAAATGCAATCATTTCTAACTAGCAGACCTGGTCACACACAATAACACCTTATGTTAAAATTCTTCATAAACTCTATATCAAAATTTGAATGTCCATGTGACTGTTGTTGTAGTCATACAGAAATATCAAAAGTATTTCCAAATAAGTGATTATTCTCCCTGACTTTGGCCCACCTCTCTCACTGCATGAACCCTCTGACCCCAAAACAGTGAAAATATTCAAAATCCCATCCTGACCTCCTCTGTATCCTACCCAGTCTAAGCCAAGCTGTCAGTTCTTGGGTTTAAGACACTATCTTTATCTCTGATTCTGGAACCCTGGGTTTGGGGGTTTAACTTGGTGTGCTTGATATTGGAATTTATGATGCCCCAGAAAGACTGATTTTATATGACTCTCTGGTTCTCAGTACACTTGGCTGAGTCAGTTAGGAATTTCTCACTCTTGTTTCTGTCCTATGGAATCAGTAGCCATTTCTAACCTCCTGAGCCCACCACAACCCATCACTCCCACATGCATGTGGGGGGTAGATCAAAAAAGTGAGTCTGGTTAGCTCATATTCCTAAAATCCAGACTTCTGTGAAACTAAAAGTTTTCTTTTTGGATCAGATGGATTTGGGGCAAAGAAAGAATATGAGGATCTCGAAGAAGTTTTTTTAATTGGGTAATTACCCAGTATAGCAGACAACAAAATAGGACACAGACAAGTGCTTGGTAGAATGTGCTAGAAGGAAAAACAGTAACTCCCTGTGCACGTTGTAATGGGCAGATTTAGTGGTAGGCTCCCAAGGGAGCATCAGGGTCATCCCAGAACATTCACCAGAGATGTCTGTGCCGAGAAGACATCTGCTCAAAGGCACCACAGTGGGAGTGTGAAAGAAGAGAAGGTTAGAATGAATTAAAATAAAAAAACAACTGAGAAAAATTAGTACACTCTTGAATATCTTATTAAATGCTGCTGGAACCCCTACTCCTATAGGCTCCATGCAGATGTTTTATATATTATACTTAGCTCAAGGCATAATTAACAGAAAAGTTCTAGCAGAGCTCAGTCTATCTGCAAATGTCATTGTGTTCTCAGTGTGTGCCCAGTTCTGTGCTAGGTCTTCTAACCATCTCACAGTAATGATTTCTGTCCTAAAATCAAAGTGAGATGGGAAGTGCTAGAAATAAAATGTAGAGATGATCACAAGAGATGTGGTCCATAGAAAACATGTGATCAACCCTGCCAGAGTAATTATGATATCAAGTATCCTTTAGGAGTCAAGCTTCAGGATGACTGGTGTACACCAGAGGTGTCAAAACCACAGAACAAAGAATAACGATCAGAGGACTGACATCTAACTTCAAGATTTACTATAAAACTATGGTAATCAAGATAATGTGGTATTGGGGAAAGAATAGACACCAATGTAACAGAATAAGGAACCCAGAAATAGACCCATACAATTATGTGCATTGAATGCACTGGGTGCATTGAATCTTTAACAAATATTTCCTGAGCACCTGTGGTGTGCCAAGCACTGTTCTGGGCACTGAAGACAGAGAGGTAAACAACCCAACCACCCTTATGGAACTTATATTCAAGAACACTGAGATAGACAATACACAGATAATGGTAAGTGCAGGATGAGAGAATGGAGAGTAGGGAAGCTGGCTAGAGGTGGCCAGAGGAGACATCTGCAGAGGTCTCATTTGAGCAGGAACCTACATGAGGTGTCTGAGCCATGTAATAGTCTGACAGAAGAATGTTCCTGATAGAGGGGACGCAGAAGCACCAACCAAAAGGCAGTATAAGCATGGCACATATGACCCACAGTGTGGATCAAGTGTAGCTAGAGTAGAATGTGCTACAGGGAGTGAGATGGACGATGAGTTCAGAGAACAAGTCAGGGCCGAACTTACAGAGTCTGAATAAGTTATGGTAAGAAACTTGGGGATTTGGAGAATGGGACTTGGATGAGCATGTTTGCTTGTGACCAGATACTAATTGGCATTTTTTCTTTGGTCTTCTACTTGTTTAAAGGCCCATAGTTAAAAACAATAGGATCAAAGTATGTTCACCTTCTAGAAGCTGCCACATTTCCCCTCACAGATCTTATTGAAAGATAGAAGACCTGATCCTTCTACTCTCACCTCCATCATCCCAACCAACCCATGCAAGAGAAGATTAAAATTTGAGAAAATTGTTGGCCTCATCAAGAGCATGGTTGCATTTTTCCTGCCCTGAGATGGAATGACTCCTATTCAAAGGAGGGTGAGAGGATTTTTAAAGAAAACCCCACTGTGATGCAGGTTTTCTCCCAGGAAGGGAACTTACATCTAACTCTCCAGCTGGGACACTATATGAGCTTCAGGCATCTATATCCTCATCTCAGTCTGCCACTAGAACAGAGAAGGAGGAAAATTCTGGAAGAGACAAGAGACTCTGGAATGTCTATACATCGAGAGTAACCAATTCTCTCCAGAAAATATCCAAAACGAAAGTGGTGACTTGATTTGTAGTGAAAGATGGATGAGAGAGATGGAGAGAAAGGGACTCAAAAGATGTGTGTCCACAATTGGACACACTAACTCATCCCTATGAAAACTGCTTGTCAGTTGTCACAGACACCTTTAGGCTCCCCAATCTAGTGATTAGAAGGCAGAAGACTTTGACACCTTCTATGAGAGTGGAAACCTTCATTCAGTTTCCTCTCATAGAGAAGGGACATATTGCTTCCTGGGTAAGGTGGAAGAGAATAGAACTTGTTTGAAACTTTCCTACAGAACAAACTTCTGGGTCATTCTACCCCTCTTATATTTGTGAGGTTTATCAATTATTCTTTAGGAGTCAAACTTCAGGATGACTGGTGTGCACCAGAGGTGTCAAAACCACAGAAAAAATAACTATCAGAGGACTGACATTATCCAACTTCCAAGACTTACTATAAAACTACAGTAATCAAGATAATGTAGTACTGGGGAAAGAATAGACACCAATGTAACAGAATAAAGAACCCAGAAATAGACCCATACAATAAAAGTCAACTGATTTTTGACAGAGGAGCAAAGGCAATACAATGGAGAAAGGATAGTCTTTTCAACAAATGGTACTGGAACAACTGGACATCCACTCCATATTAAAAAAAAAATATATATCTAGACATAGACCTTACTTTTTTCACAAAAAATTAATAAAAATGAATCACAGACCTAAGTGCAAAATGCAAAATGCAAAACCATAAAATTCTAGAAGGTAACATAGAAGAAAATCCAGGGGATTTGATTTGGTAATGAGTTTTTAGATACAACACCAAAAGCAAATCCATGAAAGAAAAAATTGACAGCTGGCCTTTATAAAAATTAGAAGCTTCTGCCTGTGGGAGATACTCTTAAGAAATTACAAAGGCACAACATAGACTAAGAAAAAAGGTTTGAAAAATGCATATCTGAGAAGGAACTTGTATCAAAAATTACAAAGAAATCTTAAAACTCAACAATAAGAAAACAAGCAACAAGATTTTAAAAATGGGCAAAATATCTGAACGGATACCTCATTAAAGTGGTCCATATACACTATGGAGTATTATGCCTCCATCAGAAAGGATGAATACCCAACTTTTGTAGCAACATGGATGGGACTGGAAGAGATTATGCTGAGTGAAATAAGTCAAGCAGAGAAAGTCAATTATCATATGGTTTCACTTATTTGTGGAGCTTGACAAATAGCATGGAGGACAAGGGGAGATGGAGAGGAGAAGGGAGTTGAGGGAAATTGGAAGGGGAGGTGAACCACGAGAGACTATGGACTCTGAAAAACAATCTGAGGGTTTTGAAGGGGCGGGGGGTGAGAGGTTGGGGGATCCAGGTGGTGGGTGTTGGAGAGGGCACGGATTGCATGGAGCACTGGGTGTGGTGCAAAAACAATGAATACTGTTACGGTGAAAATAAATTAAAAAAAAAAAGAAATGATACACAGAAAAAAAAGAGGTATATAAATGACAACTCAACATATGAAAAAGATGCTCAATATCATAAATCATTAGGGAGGTTGGGTGAGCCTGGTGGTGGGTATTAAGGAGGGCACATATTGTATAGAGCACTGGGTGTGGTGCATAAACAATGAATTCTGGAATACTGAACAGAAATTTTAAAAAATAAATAAAAATTTAAAAAATCATTAGGGAATTCCAAATTAAAACCACAATGAGATACCTCTGACCTACCTATTAGAATGGCTAAAGTTCAAAACACCAAGGACACCAAATGCTGACAAGGAACAACAGCAACTCAACATTCACTATTGGTGAGAATGCAAAACGGAAGAGCTGCTTTGTAAGACAGTTTGGTGGTTTCTTTCAAAATTAAACACAGACAATTCACCAGTTGCATTTACCCAAAGGAGTTGGAAACATGTTCACATTGAAACCTGCACACAAATGTTTATATCAGCCTTATTAATGATTGTCGAAAACTAGAAGCAATGGAGATGTCCTTTAGTAGATGAATGGCTACACAAACCATGTTATATCCATACATCCACATTATTATTCAGCAATAAAAAGAAATGAGCTATCAAGTCACAAAACTATGGGAAGGAGCCTTAAACATGTATTGCTAAATGAAAGAAGCAAATCTTAAAAGGCTATGTACAATATTATTCCACTTGTATGACATTCTGAAAAAAGAAAAACTATAGCAACAGGAAAAAGATCACTGGTTGCCAGGGATTTAAGGGAGGAGAGGAGACATGAGTAAGTAGAACACATCAATGTTTGGGGCAGCAAAATCATTCTACGGAATACTGTGACAGTGGACACATGACACTCTACCTTTGTCAAACACATAGAAAGTTCAACACAAAGATTAAAGCTTAACACAGATTATGGATTTTAGTTAATAACTTATTAATTTATTAATATGAATTTAGTTCATTAATTTTAACCAATTTACCCACTAAAGATAGGAGAAAGTGTGGAGAGAGGGTACATATAGGAACTCTCAGTATCATATGCTCAGTTTTCCTGCAAACCTAAAGCTCTTGTAAAAAATAAAGTTATTGATAAAAATATAAACCACCCAGAGCCCTGAGCTGCAAGCACAGTGGAGAAGCCAGAACAGGCCGTGGATGATTGAGATATACAGGACCATGGTCAGAAATTCATTAGAATGTATAGGAGGATTACATGGGTTCCAGTAAGAAGCTGACTTCAAAAGTCCATCGGGCTGATTGTGAGAAGTGGATTACAGATGGGCCAGAAATGATGGGGAGAAACCATGGGGGTTTTCAAGGAAGACATGTGATTCTCAGGCTAACATGATGGCAATGGGCATAGAGGAGAATGGAGAGCGTTAAAAGATCTGTAGGAAGTGGAATTAATCTGATTAGTGATGGTACAGCAGGAGAGTGAAGACCCTGGGGTTGTTTTGGCTTTTTTGGCTGAGCAACTGGATGGGAATCTATGCTGTTGACTAAAATAGGGGAGCCTGGGCGATAAGCTGATTTGGGAGGAAGACCACTAGAACCCTTTGGGATCACTTGAAACCAATGTGTATGTAAGGCTTTGAGAAAGGGATATTGAATGGGTAGATAAGTAGGTCAGAAGACCAGCTGAGGAACTGGGATGAGATGCAAAAGCCCTGAGGACTTTAAAACACAGGCACATCTTGGAAAAACAGGATTCTAGGTCCTAAGCTCATGTTAATGGCAGCTAACCTTTCTGAGCTCTTAGTACACACCAAACATTATGAAGGATAGTCTACAATAATTGCTTTATTCAATCTTTAATCCAATCCTTCTATCCAATGCTATGCTATTAGTATCACAACTTAAAAGATTTTTTAAAAACCTCAAGCTCCCCCTAAAAAAAAACAAAAGCCAAAAAACAAACAAACAAACAAACCAAAAAACAAAAACAAAAGAAAAAATACAAAGGTTCCAAAAGTTTAAATGACATCTCCCATATCACACACCTGGCAAGTTACAGGACACACCTCAAAATGTGGTCCATGAGCTCTGGTCTTTGCACTTTTAAACCCCATGTTTTCAAGTGTTGATATTTCAAATATTCAAGTATGTTTTCAAGTTTAACTCAACGAGCTTCAATGGGTACATATACCTGTTTAACCTTCCTGCCCACCCAGAGGCTTCAGCCTTTGTTAAGATCTTCCTTGGGAGAAATATCTGATACTCCTTTGTTATTCCATCTCTGAATGTTTCTTTAATTTCTATATTGTGGTACAAAATGGGAAATGGGATCATAGAGTTTCTAAATCTCATTAGTCAAATTAATATTTGTACTGCAAGCAACCTGAAATTTTGGCAGCTTCAATTTTTAAAAAAAAGTTTAGGGAAATTAGGGACAAAGATTGCTGTTGGAGAAGAAATCAAATAGACTCTTTGGAAAAAGAAAAACAACTTTCAATTTACAAAGTAACATATTTTAGGTTTTTTTCCTTTGGGTGTTTTGTTTTTTGTGTGTGTGTTTTTAAAAATTTTTTTATTTATTTATTTTTATTTCTTTTCAGTGTTCCAGAATTCATTGTTTATGCCATACAATATGTAACCTCCATAATATCTATCACCAGCCTCACCCAACCTCCCAATCCCTGCCCCTCCAAAACCCCCAGATTGTTTTTCAGAGTCCACAGTCTTTCACGGTTCGTCTCCCCCTCCAATTTCCCCCAACTCCCTTCTCCTCTCCATCTCCCCATGTCCTCTGTGTTATTTCTTATGCTGTACAAATAAGCAAAACCATATGATAATTGACTCTCTCTGCTTGACTTACTTCACTCAGTATAATCTCTTCTAGTCCTGTCCATGTTGATACAAGAGTTGGGTGTTCATCCTTATGCATCCTTATGGAGGCATAATACTCCATAGTATATATGGACCACATCTTCCTTACCCATTCATCCGTTGAAGGGCATCTTGTTTCTTTCCACAGTTTGGCGACTGTGGCCAATGCTGCTATAAACATTGGAGTACAGATGGCCCTTCTTTTCACTACATCTGTATCTTTGGGATAAATACCCAGTAGTCCAATCACAGGGTCATAGGGAAGCTCTATTTTTTTAATTCTTAAGGAATCTCCACACTGTTTTCCAAAGTGGCTACACCAACTTGCATTCCCAACAACAGTGTAAGAGGGTTCCCCTTTCGCCACATCCTCTCCAACACAGGTTGTTTACTGTCTTGTTAATTTTGGCCATTCTAACTGGTGTAAGGTCGTATCTCAGTGTGGTTTTGATTTGAATTTCCCTGATGGCTAATGATGATGAACACTTTTTCATGTGTCTGTTAGCCATTTGTATGTCTTCATTGGAGAAGTGTCTGTTCATGTCTTCTGCCCATTTTTTGACATGATTGTCTGTTTTGTGTGTGTTGAGTTTGAGGAGTTCTTTATAGATCCTGATATCAGCCCTTTGTCTGTATTGTCATTTGCAAATATCTTCTCCCATTCTGTGGGTTGCCTCTTTGTTTTGTTGACTGTTTCCTTTGCTGTGCAGAAGCTTTTGATCTTGATGAAGTCCCAAAAGTTCATTTTCGCTTTTGTTTCCTTTGCCTTTGGAGACATATCTTGAAAGAAGTTGCTGTGGCCAATGTCGAAGAGGTTACTGCCTATGTTCTCTAGGATTCTGATGGATTCCTTCCTCACATTGAGGTCTTTTATCTATTTTGAGTTTATCTTTGTGTATGGTGTAAGAGAATGTTCGAGTTTCATTCTTCTACACATAGCTGTTCAACTGTTTTTTGTTTTTTAGGGTTTCCCTAACATGGGATGAAACTCAGCCCAGAGATAGGAAGTGAAAATCCAGAGACTCAGAGGCTCTGGGTCCATTGGCAAGTTGCTTCTGTGCTCTACACCTCAGTTTCCCCATGTGTCAGGAGACACAAGAGCTGTTGCCCTCGTTATGTCAGAGCTGTGACAAGCCGAAGGTGAGGTGATGGATGTGGAAGCTCCATGAAGTGTAAAAAGTGCTAGACAAATACAAAAGTTAATTTGAATAATGATTACACTTCATATAGATGCAAGCCACAATTATTCACAGACTGCATATTGCAGCCCAGGAATGAAGGGGAAATGGATGTTAGTGATTACTGGCATGGAGCTCCTCACTTGACAAGTGACGAAAATGGGGCAAGAAGGGGGAGGGGGCTCACTCAAGGTAAGTGACAGAGCTGAGATTAACACCAACATTTCTCCCTCTGGTCTGTTGGTTTCTCTCTCTTTCCTTTAGCAAAGAGGCTTTGGAGCCATTTTGGGGGTCATTGCTGTCTCTTGCCAGAAAAGGATCCAGAACAATCAAAAGAGAACAGTCTGACTGCTGGTTTGGGTCTTAAAAAGATAAATGGCTTTGCCCAGGAAGAAGAATATGCTAGCCCAAAGCTTATGGAAGATTAGTGGCTCTGCATTTCTGAGAGTATAGGCAAAACTACCAAAGCAGCTCACATTCACCACACACCTGGACCTGGGCTAAGCGTTTCACCTGCATATGTGTCCCACCTTATCCTCACTGCCTTCTTGGGAGTTGGATGTCATTATTGACTCCACTTTACATATGAAAAAATAAGGCTTACAGATGTTGTAGAAGTTGCACCAAGTCACAGGTCATAAGAGATGAAGGTGGAGATTCATCGCAGCTGGTGTGACTCTCAGTTTCCAGATTGCAGCCACTGAGCACATTACCTTCTGTTAAATCCTAAAGTCCCTGGAGCTGCCATTCCAGGCTCTTCGCACAGAAATATGGAGAGAAATTTGGGTCTGATCCTTTGCCTCGCACAGTAGTTCTGAAGGGCAAACTTTACTGCCTCTCTGTTGTCTTATCCCTGAACTTTGCTCCCACTGTGTCCCCTGCCCCAGTGATCACTGTCCCCTGCCTGTTCACATTGCACTCTTTTGTTAAGGATCCCCTAAAATTCCCCCTCCAGCAGTCTTTCCAGCCTCTCAGTCCAAAATGGATTCTCTTTCTCCTTCGAGTCCCTCTGGCACACTTCTGTACCTTCCATGTGGCTTCCACAGGGTTCAGCCTTCTGATAACTCTTACATTTTTCATTTGCTGTGCAGACCCTTAGGAATGTTTATCTTATCAGCCACATCAGAAGTTCCTCAAGGGCAATGTCAATGGCTGTTTCTCTTGGGTCCTTCACAGTGTCTAGTACATGGCCAACAGATCATCAAAAGTCACATTTGACATGAATTTTTAAAAAATGAGTAAAATAAGAACAACAGGAAGAAGCTACTAGGAGGTAACCTTCAGTTACAGGGAAGGGTAACTTCTGCATTGACAGCTCTTTATTTAACAGTGGAAAGAACATCCTTGAGATGTCAGTGTTTAGCCATCACCAGAGGTGATTGCGCAAAGGATAGATCAGGGATATTTTGGGTGGGATTCCTGCTTTGGGGAGATGTGGAATGAGGAGGTGGTGGAGTGAACTTCTAAGACCTCTTCTAGCTCTAAGAGTCTAGGATCCCATACCTGAATAAGTGAGTGAATGAATGAATTTGCAGATGTCAGTCATTCACACTTGGGCTCTCCCCCACAGCTACTGAGACATAGTGTTCTGCATAACTCAGTCTTTTATCTGAAAAACACTGAAGTGAAGTAAATGGAGAGCAGATCTTATTTCCTCTATTTTCCAGATGAGGAAACAGACTTACTGAAGTAAAAATAATTTGCCTGAAGTCAGAAGTTGGTTGCACACGAGAGCCAGCACTCACATTCCCATGCCAGTTCAATTTTTGTTTCAAAAGCTCAGACAGCTCACCAGGGCCCCCACATCTGCTCTCCTCTTTTGAAATGTAGAGGGGAAGCTGGAAGAAATCCTAGAGAAATCTCAGCTTCTCCCAGTTTTGTACCCTCAGCCACAAAGCCATTTGGGTTTTGCCTTGAGTATTTCCCAGCTTGGTCCCCTTCCCTCCATCAACACTGCGCCACCTTCACGTTCTCCTATGCAAAGGAAGGCTGTGGAATTGGGCAGGCTGCATTCACGTCTCAGATCTACCTCCTTGGCCATGCCACTCAACCTCTCTCAGTGTCAAATGGAGTGCCATAAATATAACCCACCTCATGGGTCTGGGGTAGGGATGACATGAACATATATGGAAATAGGTGGATAATAGAACTTAGATAGATAGAACTTAGAGCCCTGGCTGGCATTCAACTCAATGCATGTTGAATATTACCTACTTATTACTGGCTGGGAGATGTTTTTTTCCTGGCCTTGGGTAAGTTGTGTGACAACCCCAAGGCTCAGTTTCCACATCTGTAAAACAGAGACAGTGCTAATAGTGACTCCCACCTCACAAGGATTTTTGTGAGAAATAGACATGTTATGGTGTATGCAGAGCACTTCGAAATTGCTCAACAGGTTGTAGGTGCTTTGATGCGGTCACTAGGATTGCTTTTTCTGGCAGGTGATGACTGCACACACACAGCCTCTTGTGTGTGCTTCATGGTATGTGTTCTGCCCTTGGGAGTTACCTCTGCAGTCAAATCATCCCACCTTAGACCACAACATCTATCATTTCCTCACCACAGATTTTTTTTAAGATTCCTACTTCCATTCCTTCCATAATTACAACCTTTTTTGTGCTAGAAACTTCCATGCTCTCTGCTTTTTCCCTTACCAGACATGATGGTGTTACTCATGTTTGTCTGATGCCTCAACACAACATGTGAGCCCCACAATCATGTCAGGGATACTCATGAACAAGTCCATGATAGAATCTGACCAACAGTGACTTACCCAGGTGGAGGCAACAGAAGTGCTGGTCTCAGTCTCAGTCTGAAATAGAGATGTGGGAGTGTGTGGGAAAGCCAGAGGTTGGTGAGCAGATGGCTCCATGTTGTGATGGCCTTGGGGGTTGTTTACCGAGAGATCCCAGCCACTGCATCTTTGCACCCTAGTGTGCAGCTCAGTCCCTGCCTCGTGAAAGGTGCTCACTGAAAGTTAGTCAATTTACACACCTCGAAGCAAGCTTCTCTATCTGTAGATCTGGCCAGAAGATGTGAAACAGTAAGAATAAGTTACATGTTACAGATGATGCCCCAAGAGTGGTTTAGCCCCTTTCCATTCTTCGAAGGCCAGTTCAAAGGCTAACACTTTCATGAAGGCTTCTTGATTTACCCCAAACTGAAACACAAATGCATTTAATTGAATGCATGGAGGCACTGAAAAAAAGTCTCTGTATAATAATCATGTCATTCCTGCAGAACTTCAAGAATCCTTGAGGGCAGGGTCCACATCTGCTCTTAGGAAATACGAGGAAAAACCTTTTATGTGAATAAATAGAGGAGAAGTGGCATAACAAGAACCAGAACCCGGGGTCTTGTCTCTTTCTGGGAGACCACGCTGCCTCCCACAAGCTCATAAATGAGCTCTCCTTGTCACCCCCTTAGGGACTGGGGCTGGATGGGACTGCATCCGGATGATGTACATCTGACTAAGCCATCTATGCTAATATGCTCTTTAACTAATGGGTTACTCCAGATAGGTGTTAATGGTTCTGTGAAAACGAAGGGTAGAGGAAATTTTAGGGGGAGGGAGTGAGAAGAAGGGCCCTGACCTTATAATTCAGTGAGCCTTTCCCATGGCTCAGCTTTAAGTGAGGCAGAATTTAGATGTATGGTAAATACCTGTGGAGAATGGAGAGGCGTAGCTATAATGGGATAAATTAACATGCTCCTGCAAGAGAAAATGCCTATCGTAATGACCTTGGCCGGCTCTCAGCTAGGGAGATCCTGAATGCAAATGCACCAAAAAAAAAAAAAAAAAAAAGGAAGTGGGCCTCCTTCTCTGTGTTTTTTACATAATCTTCCAACAGTCACTCTAGGCCTGTGCATTAGCGTTCCATCTTCCATATTCTTCCTTCCCCTTTTCCTCTTCCCCTCCACAGTGCCTCAAAGACAGGATGAAGTACAGGTTCTGATTTCAGGCCCTAAACTCTGTATGGCACATGCTGCAGCCCGTCAGTCCTCAGATGGTGTCCCTTGACCTTCACCTGCAGATTGGGTTGTTCTTGTGCCAACACGGGCCATAGCTGACCCACTCCCTATGAAGGAGGAGACATTTGATTTCAGGAATCTCTAGTTTAATCACAACGTAAGGATGCCTTGCTGCCTTTTTTGTTAACCTGTGTCCCAGTTCTGGAGAACAAGCCTCTGCCTGCTTCCTGGGTCCCAGACCCCATTTAGTGCCTGTTACCTGGGGCCTGAGCTTTGTTTGGGTGAACATCATGTTTCCTTTTTTTTTTTTTTTTTTTTTTTTTTTGTGGTGTATTTATTTATTTGAATGGGGGTGGGAGGGCAGAGGGAGAGAGAATGAATTTCAAGCAGACTCCCAGCTCGGTGCAGAGCCTGATAGAGAGGCTCAATCCCATCACCCTGAAATTATTCCCTGAGCAGAAACCAAGAGCTGGACACTTTACTGACTGAACCACTCAGATGCCCCTGTTCCACCTCTTCTAAGACATCCTGCTTTGTAGACTGTCAGTGAACTTCAAGCACTATCCCCATTCCTACCCTTGCTTGAAATCTGTCAGGAGGCTTCCTACTTTTCTTGGACACTAAAATACTACACAGGAAGTTCAAGGTCCTGTAAGAGCTGGCCCTGCTCACCACCCCATCTCACACTACATCCTTCAGTGTCCAGTTGCTCTGACCTTCTTTCAGTTCCTGTAGAGCATGCTTGCCACAGGGCTTTTGCATGTCCTCATCCCTCTGATGCAGCCTTGCCTTGGAAATACCAACCTAGTGGAGTTGGGAGATGTTTTAAAGTCTAAGAAAGTAAAGTCAAGAGCTTACAAAAGGTGACCTATTCTATGTACTTTCTTCCCAGGACCAGCATGCATTGGGGGTGCAGAGGATGTAGAAGAACCAATTTAGGGAACAGAGGCAGAGTAATGGACCCTATTAGACCTCTGAGAAGACCCCTGGGACAGGAGATGGGGAAAGCAGGTCCCTTGGGTCTGATTGTCTTACCAATGTCCTACCATTGACCTCACCTCTGTTTGGGGGTGAGGTGATATACAGAGATGCCCTCCTTTTGGTTTTTAATATGTGGAGACTGAGGGAAGCTGAGTCCAGCCAGAGCAAGTGGAGGTGCAAGCTGCCCTCTCCACCCCATCTTGCAATTACTTTAGTCAAGCTCTTGGCTTATGGGAGATTTATGAAGCTTTCTCTCTGTCTATCCCATTTAAAAGGCACTATGAAGAGAAGAGAAAGCTTTGAGCTGTAATGGAATGAGATTCAGGGTTTTTGCTTTGTTTTGATTTGTGTTTTTTTTTTACTCCTTTTATCTGATCTAATAGAATCTAGAAGGAAGTTATTGCTTGTTAAAGCAGAAGACGAAAAATGGGGGATGTCCTTACTAGAAGGATCCATCAAGCCCCTAGTCTCTCTTACCGCACAGAAGCCCACAGAGAGACAATTTCCTCCCCAGCAGCACAGCAGGTTGGTGGCAGGGCCAGATCTTGAGTCAGGCCAGACATTCTTGACCCGGGAGCCCTTGCTGTCAGTGGGAAGACTCCTCAAAGTGGGAGGTGATAACTTTGCATCTGTGGGTCCCCAAGCAGGAGTAGGCATGATTTTGCTTGGATTCCTGAAGAGATCTATAACCCAAACCAAGTGAAAACCCAGCAGCATCCTAACAAAGGATCCTTAACGTTAGCGAGTTTATAAAATGTAATTGAGACAACAAAACTTGTCCATAAGAAACAATCAGAGAAAAACAGCAGACAGCCCATGGTTTGGTGTTAAAATATGTTGCATGCACTATCAGCAAGCTAAAAAGGAAGAAAAGAAGGCACTGTATGGTCACTAAGAGTGATAATGACTAACACGGATGGAGAGCTTCTCTGTGCTAGGTACCACTTTTTGTCCTTATATTTACTGACTGAATGAATCCTCACAGCAACTCTATGAGTATATACCATTATCACTCATTGTTTTACAGATGAGGAAGCAAAGGAGTGGTCATCACTAAGTCATCACTAAGATCAATTGCCAGTGGAATCATCATGAGAAATTGCCACTCTGGACATACAGGGCTCCAGGCAGGATACAGGGCATGGAGGTACACATATAAAATAGTCCCTGCCTCTGAGAGTGCATGGTCTATTGGAGGAGGCAGGTGTACAAACACTGAGGATGTTTACAGGGGTGCAAGCTGTTAGCGACTTCTAAAGATGGGCAGAGTCGGGGAGAGGTGGACAGATCACATCTGACCAGCAGGTGAGGCAGACCAGGTAGTGAGCCCAGACAATGGCCCAGACAATGGGAGTCAGCTGTTCTGTTCTCATCTAGAACACCTGTTTCTCTATAGAGCAAGACTCTTGGACTAGCCCAAAAACTGGCAGTTGGGGTCATCTGTTCCCAACCAAATGGTCTGGGATTTGGCTACAGATGGGGGTTGAGTAAGGAAAAGCAATTTTCCAAGCTTCTAATGAGACAAGAAAGCCAAGTACCAGGGAGGACCCATCCCAGTGACTGTGAGACCTTGGCCACATAACATATACCTACCTTGGTTTTCTCATCCACGAACAAGATATCACCTCCCACAGTGTTGTTGCGAGGTTTAAATGAAGTGGAGCACTTCTCACAGTGCCTGCACAAAGCAAGCCCTCAAAATCTTTATCATTTCACTCACTTAACAGCCATCTGTTGAGTACCTACTACGTACCACATTCTGGTCCAGATGCTGCAGATCTACAAGTTTACAACCAATGTGGTTTCTGCCCTAAAACAATTCACTATTGATTGCTCTTCTCCTTGAAGATTATTATTAGCAGAAGATGCAGTGTTATTGTAATCTTTATTATGGATAACTAAGGAGAGCTTGATTTCTCCCCTGTCTACCAATTCCTTCCATGCACCCTCCAAGAGTACCCACACCACTCTGTATGTCCCCATCTTTTTGTCTTCACATGATGTTAGGACAGGCTTGTTATTCCTATTCATTGTCACTCATTCCTGCGTTTCTAGTGCTGCACCCTGCTCAGTGCTCAGTTCCACACCCTGGAGCCTGAACCAGAGTAAGCTCCAGGTGCATGTGTGGGCCTGAATGAGATCAGACCTGGACCAGGGCCCAGACTCTTGACTTGAGTGATTCTGGTGGAGAGTTGGGGAGGAGAATAGGGAGTGTATGAATGGCTGGGAGAGGGGTTGCTTCCCCCAAGTTCAGGGTTGACCTCTGCACTGCTGGATCCTAACCCGGGTGGGATGCCTGGGACCTCCAGGAGCAGCAGAGCCCTTAGCAGTGTGTTGGGCTCAAGCTCAGATATGAGAATGGGACTGCACCCCAGCTTCTGGAGACTCAAGGAAGGGAAACAGCTACCATGCCTCTGCTGGTCTTAGTAGAGGAGCGGGTGTTGGCTGCAGGCTGCTGTGAGGGCATCAGAGTCCACACCTGAAATGCTGGATGAATCTATGCTTTATGCAATCTGATGTCTATATGTTTGAGGTCCTCCTTTAAGAAAAGAGATGCAAAATTATGTTTAAGGTGGAATTTAAAACATTTTTTTAAAAGATGACACATACAAAAATCACAACCACATCAGAAAAATAAATATTATCAATTGACCACTTCTATAATGCTCCGTTTAGCTACATACTCTTCAATAAGCTCTCCATGGATAACAATTTTGCACTATTATTCCATGAAAAGCATAGGGAGATAATTAAGGTTCACTCTAGATCAAAACAACTTATTAGTAGTTTATAAAAAGGATCTTCTAGCTTCACAACTCCATATTGTAATGTCATGTAAATATTTATGATTGTAGTCAAAATATGGCACATCTTCTACTACATATGCTTTACATATGAGCCGTTACGGGTATACCCATGTTTGTGCCATGGCTATACATTTCCTCCCTAAAAAATATGAGACTTGTGACAAGCAGTATTTTCCACAATTCCCTTCAAACACCCCAGGCCCCAAACAACTGGTAATTCTTCATGCTGCATTACTGAGTATATTTCTGACAAGGGAACTTCCTTTTGGACCAGATATTGATGGGATATGAATCAGTCCTCCACTCACAAATTTACAACCTCTAATGAAGAGAAGAAAAGGTCAAGAACTAATTTCTGACTCGGCACATTTCAGACCTTGTTTTCTCCTACTACCTATGTACCTGCAGCACCAAGGGCAATAGTGCCTCTCTATACTATAGTCGGCCCCCAGATACTGTCTTCCATTTGCCCTGAAAAGGGAATTACTACAGCAGGAAGGCATTTCTAGCCAGGATGGCCAGAAATACTGTATTTATATACAGAAATGGCCTCAACCACACAAATACAGCTCACTAATCCCAAACCAAATGTGTCCTCATCTCAATGTCCCCTTTGCCAGTGTCAGAGGTCTAGGGTCACTTCAGACCAACAAACACCCAACACAAGGGTTAACTGACTGCGATTAATACATCCTACTTTTGTAAATTTTACAACAACTCATCATTTGGGGCTGAATGTTTGCATTCCAAATAGTCCATATTTTGACTCTAACCCTCAGTGTTGGCATTTGAAGGTGGGGAGTTTGAGAGGTAATTAGGTGATAAGGGCAGGACCCTTGTGAATAGGATTAGTGGCCTTCTAGATAAAGGCCAGAAAGCTAATTAGCTCTCTTTCTACCTTGTGAGGATACAACAAGTTGTCAACAACCTATGGAAGGCCTTCACCAGAACCCAACCATTCCGGCACCCCGATCTTAGACCTCCAGCCTCTAGAACTCTGAGAAATAAATTTCTGTTGTTTATAAGTTACTAGTTCTATAGTATTTGTTATGGCAGCCCAAATGGATTAAGACAGACTTGTTCATGGGAACACACTGATGGAACTTCCTTCAGAGCCTGTAAAGGATCTTATGCAGTGGGGCATGGTGGGGGGAGGGAGTTCCTGATTTTTCAGTTTCCTTTATTGCTTTCAAGGTAAACCCACCTCTGGTGATGAACCCTCCTGGGGAGGAGCTTTGCCTGGGACAGTCTCTGCCTTTTGTCTGTTGTGTCCCTATTTGTGGAAATCTGTCCCCATCTCTGGGAGAAGCAGGGAGCTTGAAACCTCCCTGAGAGAAAGACAAGGAAGAGTAAGAGGACAAATCATCCCATTCAAGGAGGCGACATTCAAATTTGAAATACCTATTTCCATTTTTCTGAGAAACGATGCACTTACAATGGGCCTGCTGGTTGCACCCAAGGACCCTCCCCAGCCACCCCCATCTGCTAAGTGAAATTGATTAGCCAAGTGTCTGATCGGCCATCAGCCCTGTAATTAAAACATGACATTAGTTTCAATAGAGATGGCAAAGAAGTCCCTTTAAGTTGGAAGAACAAATGCAGCATGGTTCAGAAGATCTATAGAAACATTTGCTACCACATCTTCTGGGAATCACGGTATGTGCAATTCATGAATTCCATTCTTCCAGCTACCTTCTGAGTCTTGAGTATGGAGCCTGGGTTCAGAGGGAAATAGAAGCAGAAATTTGATGGCGACCCCTTTAGTCCAATGGCATCACAAGGTACCATTCTTAAGTGCCATGTTTTTGGAAACTTTTGGCAAAAGCATAAGTTTTCTATTGAGAATGGGAATCCAGGAAGGCAGGTAGAACTCTTCCCCACCCAAATCCCTGCCCTCCCAAGACATGAATAAAGGCAAGAGCAACACGGAGCCAGCCCGGGGTAGTGCCCTTAGGGACAGTCCACACTCATTCGACACTGCTTCCTGACCATCCCATGTGTATTCCGCATCTTCAAAAAATCGCATTAAATCTCAAGACAAAAATAAAGAATCCTACAAAGTTCTGATACCTCTCCATGAGAGTGACTTAGGTGCATTTGTTGAAACATTGAAATAGTCAGTTATTTGAAGGATAGGATTCAGCTCATGTATTAAGTGCTCAATCCCCAAGATCGAGGCACCTGCCAGGATAGAGTTCACCCAATCCCATGCTCTAAGTTTACAGGAGAACAGGCCCAGAGAGAAAAAAAATGACTTGGCCAAGATCGCACAGTGAGCTGGTGGCAGAAATAGTGTAAATACTCAGATCTTCAAATTCTTGATTCATAACTCGAACAGCATTTTTCCCCCATCTGCTTTCCCAGAAACTTAGCCAGAGTTCCTTGCAAAGACCCAGCCTCCCACACAGCCTTCTGGATGAGGCTTCTGGTCTTCTGACCAACAGAGAGCCCCTCCGCCTTCTGCTGCAAGCTTCGACACCTCGCCCACTTCAAAGACATCTGGTTACATATTTGCTCCCCGAGACTTGGCTCCCAGCTCTGGCAAAATTAGGAAATACACGTTCACCTGCTCAAAGCCCAGATTGCTTATGTGTATCATTAAATTCTCAGCCGGAGCACCAGGCCAATGAACAGAAATGGCTGGGACTTGGGGTGATTTGTGGTAAGCTGGCGTCCAGGGTAGCTATGCAGTGAGGGGGAGGCTTCTGGGCCATGATGGGGTGCAGCTCAGTGCTCCATCTCCTCTGATGCCATGTGGGCTTAAGCCTCCTTTGAAAGCATCTCCAGCTCAGCCGTCTCTTGACCTGTACATCCAGCCAGGAGGAAATTTACATTTTTGTAGCATTCCTGTCCTTCACTCTCAGTGGTCCGATGGAGGCCATTGGGCCCTGCTGCTGGGATCATTTTATGGCCAGATCCTCTCCATCATTCAGACATCAATCAAATACCACCTCCCGCATGAGATCTTCCACAAGCATCACATTATAGTGACAGCACCTTACCACATCTCATTATTCTCTGCCTTGTTGCCTCGTTTCCATTCCTTTATGGTACTTCTCACTCTCCAGAATTTCTTTATTCGATTCATGAAGAGGTAATGTGACCCCATTTCTAAGACCTTCCTCTTTGGGGTCAGACTGTCTGGGTTTGAGTCTTAGCTACACCACTGATTAACTATAAAACCTCAGGAAAGTTCCCTAACTTCCATCTCTATGCCTCAGGTTCCTGTCTATAAAAGGGGAAGAATAACCATACCTACCCCACAAGGTCGTTATGAAGATTAAGTTAATTCATCAAAGGCACTTAGAATGATATCTGGCACATTGCTAAGAATGGAATAAGTGTCATAAACCATTGCTATCATTTGATTCTCATATAGTTTGTCTCTTTCCACTAACATAATTTCCAGGTACCGCTATCTCTCATATCCACAAAAACACCTAGCACACTGCTTGTGTTCAATAGTTATTTGCCAAACAAACGAATGAATAGCCTTCCTAGTGTCTCTTCTGCCTCCAAGTCCCTCCCTGCACCTAGCTATAATTAGCAGCCTTTTCCTGTGTTCTCCCATGGGGCCCTGTCCAGACTTTAACCATAGAGCCCAGGATTTTTTCTTCTATTCTGCTTCATAGTTTGCATATACATGGTTTACATACACATGAGCTCCTTGAGAGCAAGGCCCTTATGTTACTCCCCTCTGAATTTCCCAGGCTTAGCATGCAGGCTGTCACATGGAAGAGTCTATGTAGAGGGAGGGAAGGAGGAAGAAGGAGTATTCATGTGTAGGTCTGATCATACCACACTTCTTCTTATTAACAATGACTTCCCATCACCTGCACAGTGAAAGTCCATATTCCTAAGAGAGCACTGCTGTCTGTCCATGACTTGGCCTCAAATGTTTTTACTGTTCCCGCCCTCTGTGTTCTTCTCCCTTCGGGTACATGAAATCCAAGGGCTGCTGTTCCTCTCTCGTCTCTTTAAGAAGTCTCAGTAATTCCCATCTGTGAGCATTCTGTCTTGTTTTACGCCTGCTTAGACTACCCTTCCCCATCTCTTCCCTTAGAGCTAGGTTATCCCTTGTATCCCTAGGCTGATTCTGTCTCCCTTAGATCCTTTCTGATCTCCTCAGACAGTTATCTCCTCTCTTGTCTCAAGATATTTTTGACTTATACTTTACCATCTGCCTTAGTCTTCCCTAAGTTTTCCACACTACTTGGAAGTTTCCAAAGGCCAAGGACCACTTCTTCTATGCCATATGGTCCGCAGAGCTGCTGGGCCATGCTTGACCCAGAGGAGGCACACAGAAGTGGTTAATGAATCGAGAAATAACTACACTATGTTTGTTGATTATATTTCTTAGGACTCCCCATCCCAGCCTGAACTGGTGTTCTGCTAGTTGCTGACTTTTCAGTGTATTTGGAAAATACCAATTCTTTGTGCCCCTCTCTTTAAGGAACCGATAATCTCACTGGGGATACTGGACAAACATGAGAAATGTCTACAGGACAAAAGAAGTCACGATGTTGGGAGCATAAATGCATTAAGCACCTACTCTATACAAAACTCTGTGGAAAAGAAGTTTTTTTAAGTAAAATAAAATAATAAACTTGGTGTTGTATGCAACTGATGAACCATTGAACACTACATCTGAAATTTACGATGTACTATATGGGGACTAATTAAATTTAAATTAAAAAATAAAATAATCAGTCATGCCCCTTGACCTAACTTATAAATATATTTAAGAAGCCAGTCCAAAAATTTGTATGGAACCAGAAGAGACCCCAAATCGCTAAGGAAATGTTGTAAAACAAAAATAAAACTGGGGGCATCACGTTACCTGATTTCAAGCATTACTACAAAGCTGTGATCACCAAGACAGCATGGTACTGGCATACAAGCAGACACATAGACCAGTGGAACAGAGTAGAGAGCCCAGATATGGACCCTCAACTCTATGGGCAAATAATCTTCAACAAAACAGGAAAAAATATACAGTGGAAAAAAGACAGTCTCTTCAATAAATGGTGCTGGGAAAATTGGACAGCTATATGTAGAAGAATGAAACTCGACCATTCTCTTACACCGTACTCAAAGATAAACTCAAAATGGATAAAAGACCTCAACATGAGACAGGAATCCATCAGAATCCTAGAGGAGAACATAGGCAGTAACCTCTTCGATATCAACCACAGCAACTTCTTTCAAGATATGTCTCCAAAGGCAAAGGAAACAAAAGCGAAAATGAACTTTTGGGACTTCATCAAGATCAAAAGCTTCTGCACAGCAAAGGAAACAGTCAAGAAAACAAAGAGACAACTCACAGAATGGGAGAAGATATTTGCAAATGACAGTACAGACAAAAGGTTGATATCCAGGATCTATAAAGAACTCCTCAAACTCAACACACACAAAACAGATAATCATATCAAAAAATGGGCAGAAGATATGAACAGACACTTCTCCAATGAAGACATACAAATGGCTATCAGACACATGAAAAAATGTTCATCATCACTAGCCATCAGGGAGATTCAAATTAAAACCACATTGAGATATCACCTTATACCAGTTAGAATGGCCAAAATTAGCAAGACAGGAAACAACATGTGTTGGAGGGGATGCGGAGAAAGGGGAACCCTCTTACACTGTTGGTGGGAATGCAAGTTGGTGCAGCCACTTTGGAGAACAGTGTGGAGATTCCTCAAGAAATTAAAAATAGAGCTTCCCTATGACCCTGCCATTGCACTACTGGGTATTTACCCCAAAGATACAAATGTAGTGAAAAGAAGGGCCATCTGTACCCCAATGTTTATAGCAGCAATGGCCACGGTCGCCAAACTGTGGAAAGAACCAAGATGCACTTCAACGGATGAATGGATAAGGAAGATGTGGTCCATATACACTATGGAGTATTATGCCTCCATCAGAAAGGATGAATACCCAACTTTTGTAGCAACATGGCTGGGACTGGAAGAGATTATGCTGAGTGAAATAAGTCAAGCAGAGAGAGTCAAGTATCATATGGTTTCACTTATTTGTGGAGCATAACAAATAGCATGGAGGACAAGGGGAGATGGAGAGGAGAAGGGAGTTGGGGGAAATTGGAAGGGGAGGTGAACCATGAGAGACT
>NW_022631087.1:6153447-6155947 GCF_010015895.1 Lontra canadensis
CTAAGTGTCTGCCTTCAGCTCAGGTCATGATCTCAGGGTCCTGGGATCAAGCCCCGCATCGGGCGCACTGCTCAGAGGAAAGCCTGCTTCTCCCTCTCCCATTCCCCCGCTTGGATTCCCTCTCTTGCTGTCTCTCTCTGTGTGTCAAATAAAGAAATAAAATCTTAAAAAAAAAAAAAAGATTAAGAACTTCTGTTCAACTTCTGTTCATCAAAAGACACATTTTAAAAAAGGGTGGGAGGGGGGGCCTCCTGTATGGCTCAGTGGGTTAAAGCCTCTGCCTTCGGCTCAGGTCGTGATCCCAAGGTCATGGGATCGAGCCCCGCATCGGGCTCTCCGCTCAGCAGGGAACCTGCTTCCCCCCTTCTCTCTGCCTGCCTCTCTGCCCACTTGTGATCTCTGTCAAATAAATAAATAAAATCTTAAAAAAAAAAAAAAAGACACATTTAAAAGAGGGAAAAATCAGGGCACCTGGGTGTCTCAGTTGGTTAAGTGACTGCCTTTGGCTTGGGTCATTATCCCAGGGTCTTGGGATCGAGCCCCACATCAGGCTCCCTGCTCTGTGGGGGAGCCTGCTTCTCCCTCTGCCTCTGCCTTCTGCTCTCCCTACTTGTGCTCTCTCTTTCTCTGTCGTAAAAATACATTAAAAAAAAAAAAAGATGGACAAGGTGCCTGGTGGGCTCAGTTGGTAGAGCATGTGACTCTTGATCTTGGGATTGTGAGTTCAGGCCCCAAGCTGGGGGTAGAGTTTACTTTAAAAAAAAAAAAAAAAAAGGAAGGAAGGAAGGAAGGAAAGACAGACAACCCAACTTTTTTTAAGTGGGCAAAGAGTTGTATGGGCACTTATAAAAGATGATACCTAATTACCCAGGAAGCAACAAAAAGGTGCTAAACATCATGAGTTATCACAGAATGCCAATTAAAACCACAACAAGATAGCACTATCCCCAATCAGCAGGATTAAAAGTAAGACACAAAATGCTGGCAAGAATAGGAGCTACTGGAACTCTCATAAATGGCTTGTGGGAGTGAGTGTAAGTTTCTACAACCACTCTGCGAAAGTGTTAGTTGAATATACGTGTATATCCAATGATCCAGCAAGCCACCCTTAAACATATACCTAACAAAACTGAGTACAAAACAAAAGTAGGTACAAAAATGTTCTTAGCAGCTTAAAATAGCCAAAAACCAGGAGGAGAGAAGAATACCAACGGTGAAAAAAATGTATGGAGTATGTTCATGCAATGGACTAACACAGAGAAGGGAAAAAAAATAGTTAACATGTAAAGAAATATGAAAATGTGGGGCTCCTGGGTGGTTCAGTTGGTTAAGTGCCTGACTTCGGCTCCGGTCATGATCCCGGGATTCCAGGATCAAGTCCCTCAGCAGGGAGCCTGCTTGTCCCTCTGTCTGCTACTCCCCCTGCTTGTGCTCTCTCTCTCTCTGACAAAGAGATACATAAAATCCTTAAAAAAAAAAACAACCAAAGATGTCAATGTCTGTGAACTGACAAATGAATGAATAAAACGTAGCATCTTTGTACAATGGAATATTAGCTAGAAAAAGGAAGGAAGCCCTGACACTTGCCACAACAGGGTTGAGCCTTAAAGACAGAATGATGAGTGAAAGCAGCCAATCACAAAAGAACACATTGTTTAATTTTATGTATATGAAATGTCCCGAATAGGCAAATCTATAGAGACAGAAAACAGGTTAGTGGTTGCCAGAAGCTGGGGAGAGGAAGAAATGAGAAGTCACTGCTAATGGCTAGGAGGGTTGGGTTTCTTTGGGTATTTGTTTGTTTTGTTTCTTTGGGTTTTTTTGAGGCAATGAAAATGTTCTGAAATCAGATTGTGGTGACAGCGGCATACTCCATGACTATGCTAAAAGCCTACTGAATTGTATTCTTTAAGGAGTTGGGTTTTTTTTTCTTTTTCTTTTTCTTTTTTTTTTTTTTTTTTTAAGATACAGAGAGAGAGTGCAAGCGAGCAGAGGAGAGGGAGATAATCTCCAGCAGACTCCACAATGAGCACAGAGCCCAACACAGGGCTCAATCCCAGAACCCTGAGATCAGGACCTGAGCAAAAACCAGGAGTTGAATGCTTAACTGACTGAGCCACCCAGGTGCCCTGAATTGTATATTTGATTTACTTATGTATTTATTTATTTTTAAATAGGCTCCACACCCAATGCGAAGCTTGAACTCACAGCCCTGAGACCAGGAGTCACAGGCTCTGCTTGGTTCCCTCCCCTCCTGTCATTTTTTAAATTTTATACTTTAAAAGGATAAACTTTATGGTACGTGACATATCTCTATTACTCAGTTGTTTTGTTGTTTTTAATGACGGAATCTCACAGACACACTATTGAGTAAGAGTTTAGATTAAAAAAAAAAGTAGCTACTGTATGAGTCTATTTATGTGAAGTTCTAAAACAGGCAAAATCGGGGTGCCTGGGTGCCTTAGTCCTTAAGCTCTTCATTTGGTTCAGGTCATGATCC
>NW_022631087.1:6157815-6300301 GCF_010015895.1 Lontra canadensis
AAGAAAGAAAGAAAGAAAGAAAGAAAGAAAGAAAGAAAGAAAGAAAGGAGCTATCTAACCATGAAAAGACATGGAGGAAACTTAAATGCGTATCACTGGTTGAAAGAAGCCAGTCTGAAAAGGCTACATTCTGTGGCATTCCGACTGACATTGACAGATGACATTCTGGAAAAAACAAAACTGTAAGGACAGCAAATGGGGTTGGTGCTCCCCCTGCTTATTCTGCTTTCTCTCTGTCAAACAAATAAATAAAATCTTGAAAAAAATTATTTATTTATGTAATCTCAACACAAGTTTCAAACTCACAACCTTGGCATCAAGAGTGGCCTGTGTCTGTGGAATCTCAGCCCTCCTCCTCTCCCCTCTTCTTGGCCTGTGCCCTCTCTCCTGGGCTTCTACCCCACTCTCATAGATATTATCTCTATGGGAATGACTTCCAAATCTGTATCTGCAACCCCAGCCACATCCTGACATTGGGTCTTTTTTTTAAATATATTTTTATCGTCATATAACACATATAAGATAAAATTGACCACCTAGGGGTGCCTGGGTGGCTCAGTTGGTTAAGCAACTGCCTTCAGCTCAGGTCATGATCCTGGAGTCCCAGGATCGAGTCCCACATCAGGCTCCCTGCTTAACAGGGAGTCTGCTTCTCCCGTCAACCTCTCTCTTCTCATGCTCTTTCTCTCATTCTCTCTCTCTCTCAAATAAATAAATAAAATCTTTGAAAAAAAAAATTGACCACCTAACTTTTGTTTTATTGTTTTTGTTTTAAAGATTTTATTTATTTCCCTTGTCAGAGAATGAGAGAGAGAAAGAGAGAGAGCAGGGGGAGCAGCAGGCAGAGGGAGAAGCAGGCTCCCCAAGAAGCAGGGAGCCCATTGCGGGGCTCGATCCCAGGACCCCAGGATCATGCCCCAAGCCAAAGACAGACACTTAACCGACTGAGCCACCCTGGCATCCCACATTCACCGTTTTTGACTCCACCATCCATCTCCAAAACTCTTTTTATCTTGCAAAACTGAAACTGTGCACCCATTGGATTGTAACTCCCATCCCAACCCACCTCACCCCCACCCCTGCAAAACCACCATTCCATCTTCTGTCTGTCGGACGATGACTCCTCTAGGTCCCCTTGAATCATATAGTATTTATCTTTCTGTGTCTGGCTTATCTCACTGAGCATAATGTCCTCAAGGTTCACCCAGGCTATAGCAGGTGTTAGAATTTCCTTCTTTATTAATGCTGAATTCTATCCCATTGTAGGTATACACCACGTTTTGCTTATCCATTCATTCACTGGTGGACACGTGGGGGCACTTCCCCATTTTAGCTACCGTGAGTAATATTGCTACAAACATGGCTATACCCATCTCTCTTCTGTTTTGAATTCTTTGGGATATATACTCAGCAGTAGAGTTGCTTGATCACATGGTATTTCTAGTTCTATTTATTTATTTATTTATTTATAGGACTCGCCATACTGTTTTCCACAATGGCTGTACCACCTGACCTTCCCACCGACAATGTGCAAGGGTTTCAGTTTCTCCACATCGTCCCAATATTTGTTATTTCCTGGTGTCTTTTTCCTTAAAAAAAAAAAAAGGTGGGGGGCGCCTGGGTGGCTCAGTGGTTAAGCATCTACCTTTGGCTCAGGTCATGATCCCAGGGTCCTTGGAAAGAGCCCCACAGCCAGCTCCCTGCTCGATGGAAAGCCTGCTTCTCCCTCTCCTACTCCCCCTGTTCATGTCCCTCTCCTGCTGTCTCTGTCAAATAAATAAAATCTTTAAAAAGAATGTACTGTCAATAAAGGAATATATGTGCAACAGGAAAATAGGTGACATTTTTCTGGGTTTTGGACAGCAGCCATCCTAACTGATGTGAGGAGGTATCTCATTGTAGTTTGGATGCCAGTGCTGGCAAAGTTGGCATCTCCCTGATGAGACATGTTGAGCATCAGTCATCTCACGGGCTTTTTGGCCATTTGTATGTCTTCTCTGGAGAAATGTCTACTCATGTCCTCAGCCTATTTTTGAATTGGGTGGCTTGTTTCTTGGTGTTGAGTTTTAAGAGTTGTCTGTATGTTCTAGATATTAATCCCGTATCAGATATATGATTTTTAAGTATTTTCTCTCAGTCTGTGGGTTGCCTTTTTACTTTATTGATAGTAGATTCTGAGGCACAAAGGTTTTTGATTTTCCTAAGTTTTAATTTGTCTATGTTTTTGTTGCATGTGTTTTTCGGTCTTTTTGTCTTAATCGGCATTATTTTTTAATGCTAGAACAACACATCCTACACTAGACAGAATACCTTGGGGAGGATATACAAGAAGTGAGGGACATGGAGGTTTTTTCCTTAGAACTCGGGGGCTAGGAAATTGGGGTGGGAGAATTTTCACTGAAAAACCCTTTTAAATCTCTTACATTTAGACTCATTGGAATGTATTATCTATTTATAAATCAAACCTAAATATGAAAACATATGCTACATATTAAAATAGACATATAGGGGTGCCTGGGTGGCTCAGTCTGTTAGGTGTCCTGGGATGGAGCCGGACACCAGGCTCCCTGCTCAGTGGAGAGTCTGCTTCTCCCTCCCCCTGCTCTTGTGCTCTGGATCACCGTGCCTCTCTCCCTCTTCTCCTCAAATAAATAAATAAAATCCTAAAATAAATAAATAAATAAATATATATATATATATATATATACACATATAAAATAATAAAAATTCATTTTTAAAGTTACAAACTATTTTTTTAAAACACAGAAAAATATCTAAATTACCTATAGTTCTATTACCCAAGATTCTCTGTTTCCCTATTGTTCGGTGTCTAAACGATGAACTCCCATCATCCTGGTTCCTGCCAAACCTGTCTGTGCGCCTGACTTCAGCTCTACTCACATTTCCAGCCTCTCCATGCCAATCAGACTGAGACCCAGAGGCCTCCCTCATCCTCCCTCTTCCCTAGGAGCCTTCAGTCTTCCGGAGACCATCTCACCCAGGCTTTTTTCCTTCTTGCTAGACTCTCACTGCCTTCTGTCGCTTGCCCTTCCCTCCTCCCCTCCAGACAATGACCTTAGCGTCAGAGGTCTCCTCCCACTTCCCTTCTCCCCCGGATTTTCACATCCTGAGTTGATTGCGGGGAAGTTCAGCTAAAAGCATCAGCCCAGCCCAGATTTACTGAGCCTTTCTGGGCAGGCATGGTGCTGAGGACTTGGCACGAAGATTACCTTATTACATCCTCATCTCAGCCCTTTGATGTGGGTACTATTATTCTCCCACATTTCCCAGATGTGTAAACCGAGGCACAGAGGAGTCAAATAATGTGCCTAAGACCACAGCGGATCTCTCAGATTCTAATAACGTTCTAATTGCGATTTGTTCATTACTCTCAACAGCCCAATTGTTATTCTTTTTTTCTCCTCCTTTTGCAGAGGGGAAAACTGGAGCTCGGAAGAGACTTGATCAGAGTCTTTGGGCTCATAGGTGGCTGCGCTGGGATTTGAATCCAGATACTCTGTTGGCACAAAATCCAAAAGCTCTCTCTTGGTAGCCTGCCCTGGCCCTCCGTGACCCTAGAGCACCTCCCACTTTTATCCAGCCCAAGAATCTTTCTAGTGCTTTCTGGGCAACTCCTACACTGAGAGCCTGGCTGAGGGGGTAGGGGAGGGGGAAGGGAGAGGGTGATAGAAGAGGGGGCATCCAATAGTTTCCAACCTTCTGGTAAGCCCTGTCTCTCCCTGGTCCCCTCTGGGAGTGGGGGGCAGGGGGAGGTCCTATACCCCAAGCAGCAACCGTTCCTCGCACTCTGAACCTGCCCATAGTACAAACCAGCCGCTGCTGCCCCACAGTTTTCATGCTTTTTCTGCCCATTCTGCCCCCTGAAGCCGCCACCAGCCTATAAGACCCCATTACCCACTAGAAGGAGACTTCTCCCTCTGGGGGAACTACGGCCTGTTTGCATCTCTCTGGGAGGCCCCTCTTCCCTTCTGTTGCGTGTGTGTCTCTCTTGGGCAGTGGGGGTCAGAATCCAGGTTCTGCCCCCTTACTGAACCTGTCTGTGCCTCAGTGTCCTCCTTTGTCAGATGAAGATGACGATGGTCATTGCAAAGGAGAAATCAATGTCAAGTACCCATGACACAGTCAGCTCACCTGGCAGGGTGGGTGACCGACCAGCTGCAGTCTCTAGGGGGACTCACCCCAGTACTGACAGGACGGCCCACGGGATAGCCCGGCAGGGTCCTGGAGGGGCAAAGGGTGGCACCTCTGGGCAGAAACACGGAGCACAAACCCCAATGGGGAGAAGACCACACTGTGTGGGACTCTGAGCAGCCCAGTGTTGGGATGGGAAGAGCCCAGAAGCGGGGGGGGGGGGGGGGGGGGGGGGGGCAGCAGGGCAAAGGGCTGCTGCAGAAAAGTAGGATTCTGTCACCAGAAGCACAGGGATGGGGAGTGTGAGCCTCACCTCCGAGCTTCTTAAATGCGGATCTCTCAGCCCAGACCCTAGCCCAGACCCACCAGAGCCCAAGTCTGCAAGGTAACAAGGCCCCCGGGGTGGTTCGCATCACCCTCAAGTGTGACGAGTCCCGGGCCCCATCAGGGGGTGTCCACGCCATCAGACACGAGAATCCCCAGCAAGATTTTATTTATTTATTTTTTAAAGATTGTATTTATTTATTTGACAGAAAGAGACACAGCAAGAGAGAGAGAGAGAGAGAGAACACAAGCAGGGGGAGTGGGAGAGGGAAAAGCAGGCTTCCCACTGAGGGAGCCTGATGTGGGGCTTGATCCCAGGACTCCAGGATCAGGATCTGAGCCAAAGGCAGACACTTAATAACTGAGCCACCCAGGCATCCTCCGGCAAGATTTTAATGAAGACAGTCTCAGGAGGTGTATCCTGAGCACCTATATTTTATAAATCTGTTATTCATGCAGCAAATGATTACTCAGCACCCGTCATGTGTAGTCCCTCACTGGGCCCAAGCCTTCTCCTTCCCTGGAATGGCACTTAGGGCTCTCCAGCATGTGCCCCATGAACCTAGTGCAATGTCTCTCATTCCCAGCAGACATCTTCTGTCTCAGGGCCCCCGGGTCTCCAGGACTCCACTCAAGATCTCCATGTCCCCCTTTCTCTTTTGTCTTCAAGGGTGATGAGTCCCTCAGGAGGCCTCTCAGACCCTCCCCCGGGGGGAGCAGAAGTCCTCCCCTGTGCTCCCACCGCACCCTGGGCTTGCTTCCATCATGGGACTCTCAGGCCAGGACTTTGTTGCTGCTGATATCCCCAGGACCTGGTGTGGTCAAATGTTTGAGGAGCAAATGAACAAATCAATAAGCTAATAAAATAAGAACAGGGGTGCCTGGGTGGCTCAGTCAGTTAAGCATCTGCCTTAGGCTCAGGTCATGATCTCAGGGTCCTGGGATCGAGTCCTCCCTACTCAGCAGGGAGTCTGCTTCTTCTTCTCCCTTTGCCCCCTCCCTCCTCCCCCGCCCCCAACTCATGCTCTGTCTCCAGCTCTCTCTCTCTCTCAAATAAATAAATAAAATCCTTTAAAAAAAATAAAATAAACTAAGAATAGAGGTGAAAACAGTACACAAAGACTAAGAAATACAATTATCCATTCATGGGTGCCCCATGGTATCTTACCACAGATGGGTGCTGAAGAATAAATAACCATTCTTTTGGGGGTTTGGAGGGGGTTTTTTTTGGACAGTTTTATTGAGATATAATTCACATACCATACATTTTACTCATTTCAAGTATATAGCTAGTTTAGTGGTTTTTAGTACGCTCACAGGGTTGTGCAACCACCACCACTCTTTAATTCCAGAACATTTCCATCACTCCAAAGAAACCCCATATCCATTAGTAGTCAGTCCCCGTTACCCCCCTACCTTCTCCCCCAGTCCTAGGCAGCCACTCCTCTACCGTCTGTCTTTGCCTATTCTGCACATTTCACATAAATGGAGTCATGCAGTCTGTGGTCTTTTGTGTCTGGCATGAGTCTTCAAGGGTTGTGCCTGTTGTAGGACGCATCCAGACTGCCTTCCTCCCTATTGGTGAGTGACACCCCACGCTGCATTTACCCCACTCGGCCGATGACAGTCCCCGACCTTCACGCGCGTTTGTAGCTTTTAGCTTCTGCAGCAACATTTTCATCCCATCTCACTGCGTCTGGACGGTTACTGTTGGAGGAGGACGGTGTTTATCCCCATTGTGCGGATGAGTCAAGTGAGGCTAGACAGAGCAATTGTGTCTCTGCCAGAGACCACGGGCCGTTCAGTGGCCGTCGTAACTCAAAACCCTTTTCCTCTGGGCCTGTTCTGTCTCCCTCCACCATCCAGTTTATATCACATGTCTCTTTTTCCCTCATAGGCCCTCTGTTCAGGGCGTCCACAGTGCCCTATGGCCACCAGGCCTTGGGCACACAGACGTTTGGGCGTGTGCTCGAGGTTTTAAGTCTTTATCTTTCTTGTCTGGGTTTATAAGCCAAAGGTCTGCCCTCGCCCCAGCCTCAGAGCAGACAGGCCATTTCTACATCCTGGGTGTGGGTGGTGAGGACATGGCCAGAGGAGACCGTGCCCCGGGAGTCCTGGGTTCCTCGCTGTCCACACTGCATGAGAGGGGCCTCTCACAGACCTTCCGACAGCCACTTTCTTCTCCTTGTCATGCCCCTTCCTCCCCGACCACAGAGCACCTTCACAGCACTTAGCACACTGGGGTTCAATGTGTTTTGCATCCACTCCCCCAAACCTGGGAGCTCTGGACGGCAAGGGTCCTAATCATCTCTGTATCACAGAAAGTGATGCTTCCTAGAATTCAGCCAGTGTCGGTGGTATAAATGGATCGCCCCATGCTTTAATAATAGTGCCTACAAGGGGCACCTGGTGGGCTCAGTCAGTAGAGCATGAGACTCTCTTGATCTTGATCTGATGAGTTTGGGCCCCATGTGGGGTGTAGAGATTACTTAAAAAAAAAAAACAAAACCAAAAACTAATAATAATAGTGCCTACGATCTATTGCGTGCTTACCACAAGACATTTTATCCTGACAGCAACCCTCTGATGTGGTATCTAATCTCCTTTTCACAGAAAAGTTAAAGTTGACAGGCTCAAGGTCATAGACAGTGAGACAGACCTGGGATTTAACTCTAGACTGATTTAGGGAGCCTGGGTGGTTCAGTTGGTTAAGCAGGTGACTTTTATTCTTTTTTAAGTTTTATTTATTTATTTGACAGAGAGACATTACAAGTAGGCAGAGAAGCAGGCAGAGAGAGAGAGGAGGAAGCAGGCTCCCTGCTGAGCAGAGAGCCCAATGCAGTGCTCGATCCCAAGACCCTGAGATCATGACCTGAAGTGAAGACAGAGGCTTAACCCACTGAGCCACCCAGACGCCCCATGATCTTTTTTTTTTTTAGATTTTATTTATTTATTTGTCAGATAGAGAGGGAGAGCTGCAGGCAGAGGGTAACTGACAGAACCATGCAGGCGTCCAGAATGTGACTCTCGATTTCAGCCTAGGTCATGATCTCAGGGTCCCTAAGCTGGGCTTAAATCCACACTCAGCAGGGAGTCTGCTTAAGATTTTCTCTCTACCTCTCCCTCTGCTCCTCTCCCAACCCCGTGCTTTCTCTCTCTCTCTCAAATAAATAAGTAAATCTTAAAAAAAAAAAAAAAAGAAATCTAGACCTATTTGTCTCCTACTGTGCTGCTCTTTACCACCAGCCGGTCCCCTCAAAGGGCAAGTGGGAATTGAGAATCAGACCTTTGGGAGTGCATGAGTTATTTTATTTAGAAAGCGCCCTAGAGCATGGGGGAGGGGGAAGGAGCCGAGAGAGAGGGAGGAGAGAAGCAGACTCCCAGCTGAGCTTGGAGCCTGAGGCAGGGGCTGGGTCCCAGGACACTGAGATCTTGACCCAAGCCAAAATTAAGAGTGGGATGCCCAACTGATGGAGCCACCCAGGAACCTCCTGGAATGGATGATTTGGGGGAAAAAAAAAAAAAGGAGGACAAGGTTGCCCAAAGCTTCTCAAATTCTACTCACCTGTGATCTCTACCAGGAGATCCTATGTCAGGTCTCAAGAAAGAAACCAGCTCAGAGAGGTAAAGTGTCTACCCAAAACACACAGCTCAGTGGGAAGACCCGCCCTCAAGGTCAGACCTGCCTGTTTGCAAGGGCAAGCTGGCTTCCACCTCACCATTACTGAATAGCTATTCCCCTTGGCATTGCTCAGACGGAGGTCTCGGTTACGGTTATGGAGCAGCTTTAGAAGTAAATTAATAAATTCAAATCGTGGAGAAACGCAACCCCTCGTCCCTTGCACGCGGGTGCAGCCACTTTGGAAACAGCAAGGCGGTTCCTCATTCTACTAAACAGTTACCATCTGATCTAGAAATTCCATGCTTAGGTACTGACCCAGGAGAAATGGAGACGTATATCCACACAATCCCATGTCACAGCAGCATTATTCGAAGGAAAAAACTCAAATGTCCACGAACTGATGAATGGGTAAGCAAAATGCAGCCTCTCCATACAACGGGATGTTATTTGACAATAAAAAGGAATGAAATTCTGACGTGTGTTACAACATGGACGAACCCCTCCCTCTTTGAGGAAGTGAAGGACGCCAGTCACAAAAGACCACATAGGGTGTGATCCCATATATAGGAAATGTCCAGAATAGGCAAATCTATTATAGAGTCGCAAAGTTGAAGAGTGGTTGCCAGGGGCTGAGGGGAGGACAGAACGCGGAGTGACTGCTAATGGGTATGGGATTTTTTGTTTTGGAATTTGGTAGTGGTGGCAGGTGCCCAGCTCTGTGACTGTATTATTGAAAACTACTAACTGTACACTTTAAAAGGGTGAATTTTATGGTATGTGAATTATATAGCAATAAAGCTGTTATAAAAAGAATAAAACTAAATAAAAATGAAGTGACCTTTGTCATCCATGGACACAGGAGCTTGAAGGTCAGAACCACCAGCCGCTGGACCCCTCCCACGCCCATGCTTTGACAGATTGTGGCCTCCTTTGAGCCCCACGCATGGCCCCTGCAGCCACCCTTGGCCTGTTTGACTAGTGGGCGTGTCCCTCTCCCACTCCTCCCTTAGAGTCACATTTGGTCCTAGTTTACTTCTGTGCGGCAAAGAACTTCATGGTCCTAGTGCATCCCTTGCTGGGAGGTCAGGCCACATGGTGTGACGTCGGTCCCAAGATGGGCAAGCCACCTTTAGCAGCCCAGCCCAGCTGGGTGGGCAGAGAATCAGGATGACATCACAGGATTTCAGCCATTCCGAGCAAATGCAGCTAGGAACACCCCCCCCCCCCCCGGCCCCGTTCCCCCACAGGTGCTAAAGCAGCTGGAACAGAAAGACAAACACAGGAGGGATCCGACTGACAGCCAGACATCTTGAGTTTGAATCTCTGCTCTACCATCACCTACCAGCTGGGTGGTCCCGAGCCTTCTCTTAACGGCCTGGAGTCTCCAGATGCTCACCTGAAAAAACAAGGGTGATGATCTCAACCTCACAGGACACCGAGAAGTTCCTGGTTATCCACACTGGATGGTCCATGGAGCCCAGTGGCCTCAGCATCCCTGGGAGCTTGCTGGAAATGCAGAGTCTCCGGGTGCCTGGGTGGCTCCCTCGCTAAGCATCAGCCTTAAGCTCAGGTCATGATCTCAAGGTCTTGGGATGAGTCCTGTGTTAGGCTTCCTGCTCAGTGGGGAGTCTGCTTCTCCCTCTGATCCTCCCCCCAGCTTGTGCACTCACGTGTTCTCTCTCTCTCTCTCTCTCTCTCTCTCGCTCTCATTCTCAAATAAATAAATAAATAAATCTTTAAGGAAAAAAAAGAAAAAGAAATGCAGGCTCTTGGGTCCCAGCCTTGACCCCCGAAATCAGAACCTACATTTTAACATCAGGCCCAGGGGATTCGTATGAAGGCAAAATTTGAGAAGCGCTGGTGAGCATTAAGCGAGACTAGGCAGGTGAACACCTGGTCCACCCTAGGTGCCACTCACATGGATGTTACGGTGTTTTATTGTTATTTAATTTTTTTTTTTTTCAACTGACAGCACCAGTAGGCAGAGAGACTGGGGGCGGGGGAGAGCAGGCTCCCCGCCAAAGCAGAGAGCCCGATGTGGGCCTCTGTCCCAGCACCCCGGGATCACGACCTGAGCTGAAGGCAGCGGATTAACCCACTGAGCCACCCAGGCGCCCTTATTGTTATTTAGAGAGTTTTCCTCTCTGTGTGATCCTAGGCTAGTCACTTGACCACTCTGGGCCTTGGTGTTTCTGTGCCCCTTCTCACAAGATAGATTTCATGAAGTTCATCTGATAAAAACGTGTGGGAAATTGCTTTAAAAATTTGAGGGCTGTATGCATGCGCGGTTATCTTAGCCAGTGTGGAGAGAGGGTGACTTGCAAGATTGTGGAGATAAGAGTAGGTTTGAAACAATGCCCAAACACCAGGCAGCGCCGCAGAGACCCTGGCAAACAGCCAGGAGTGGCTGGGGGAAGCGCTGTACGGACCACCAGAGCCTGTTCACCTTGACGTCCTTTAACCCAAAGGAATGGGGACAAAATACTAAGTGCTGTCGTGCACGGTGGGGAGGCAGCGGCCAAGGCGAGGTGCGGGCTCACAGCTGGGGGCCTCCTTGTAAGCAGGGCAAAGGGCTCCCGCGGCAGAAGGCTGCGGAAGCCTGAGTGCGGAGGACAGACGCCTCCGGTAAACGCCCATGTCCCGTTTAGCAGGTCTGCAGGGGCCTGGGTTCCTCCTCTGCTTACCTGCGGCCCCTCTCTCCAAGGCTGGCGCCTGGGGTGGGCCGGGATGTGTTTGCTGAGAACACTCCCACGTATTCATTCCCGAAACGCTCACAGCGGCCCTTTGCGAGGTAGGTCTCTTTCGATTACAAATGGTACAAATGAGGCCGCGGAAGCAAAGAGGCTGAGTGACGTTCTGGACACCACAGAATTAATAAGGGCTGGAGCCAGGAGCCGGGGCCCCTTTCTGAGCAGCATTTCAACTGCATCCAATAATCAGTGTAAATAAATAAATAAAACAAAATACTCTATTTTTGTTTTTGAATTTATTCTATTTTTTTTTAAAGATTTTATTTATTTATTTGACAGAGTTCACAAGTGGGCAGAGACGCAGGCATAGAGAGAAGAGGAAGGAGGCTCCCCCCACGGAGCAGAGAGCCCGATGCGGGGCTTGATCCCAGGACTCTGGGATCATGACCTGAGCCAAAGGCAGAGGCTTTAACCCACCGAGCCACTCCAGGCGCCTCTAATTTAATCTATAAAAGATTTTACTTAGATAGCTTGAGAGTGAGGGGGAGGGGCAGAGGGAGAGGAAGAAGCAGACTCCCCACAGAGCAGGGAGCCCGGTGTGGGGCTCCATCCCAGGACCCTAGGATCATGACCTGAGCTGAAGGCAGATGCTTAACAACTGAGCCACCCAGGCGCCCCCAAAAGACTTTATTTTTTTACAGCAGTTTTAGGTTCACAGAAAAATTGGAGATGTCCCATATATCACCCAGATAGCCTCCCCATCGTTAACATCTCTCACCCAGAGTGGTTGTGATTTTATTTTTAAAAATATATATAATTGGTCATTCAGAGAGAACAAAATATTTTTCTCATATTTGCTCTCGGTCAAGGTTCCAGGCTCACAACTCCCAAGCCCTTTGGAATTTCCTAAGTGTTGACAGCCACAGAAGTGTCTTTTGTTACGTTAATGAGGTGACTTTCTCGGAAAGCCCCAGTGGGGGCTGGTGGCCGGTGGATCCAACCCAGAGCAGAGAGGGTTGGAATTTTCAGTCCCACCCCCTTGACCTGCCGGGAGGAGAGTGGCGCTGGAGGTTGAATCAGGGGTTACTGGCTAATGATTTAATCGGTTGTGCCTCTGTGATGAAGCCTCTGTATAAAACCCAAGAAGATGAGGTTCAAAGAACTTCCAGTTGGTGAACACAGAAAGATTCCAAGACTGATCCGGAAGGTCTGTACCCTGCCCCCCAACACCTCACCCTATGCCTCCCTTCCCTCTGGCTGTCCTTGAGATACGGAGCCTTTTATAAAAAACCAGTGGTTTAGTAGATAAACAAGTTTCCTGAGTTCTGTGAGCTTTGGCAAATTAATGGGACCCAAGATGGCGGAGGGGAAGGTCTTTGGAACCTCTGGTCTATATCTCGTGGGTCAGAGGCACAGGTGACAACCTGGACCTGTGACTGGCATCTGAAGGGGGGGGAGGTGTCTTGTAGGACTGAGCCCTTCACCCATGGGATCCGGCCCTGTCTTCAGGTAGAAGTGGCAGAATTGAGTTGACTTTCAGGGCCCTCAGCTGGTGTCTGGAGCAATTGCTTGTTGGTGTGGGGAAGCCCCCCCACAAACACACACACATATTGGAACTGGTGACCAGAACCCTAATTAGTGGGACATTTGTTCCAAGTGATGAAGCTATATTGACACATCGTCATCACCCAAATCCATGTTTACATTAGGGTTCACTCTTGGGGTTGTACATTCTGTGGGTTTGGACAAATGTGTAATCACACGAATCCCTCATTACAGTATCGTACAGGGTCTTTCATTGCCTTAAAAATCCTGTGTGCTCTGCCTGTTCCACCCCTACCCCAGCAACCACTGATTTTTTTTTTTTTTTTTTTTTTTTTTTTTTTTTACTGTATCCATAGTTTTACCTTTTCTGGTTGTTATATGGTTGGAATCATACAGTCTGTATGTAGCCTCTTTGGACTGGCTTCTTTCACTTGGCAATATGCACTTAAAGTGCCCCCATGTCTTTTCATGGCTTGATAGCACATTTCTTTTTAGTGTTGAATAATAGACCGTTATCTGGATATATCACGTGTATCTATTCACACATATCTATTCACCTACCAAAGGACATCTTGGTTGCTTCCAAGTTTTGGCAATGACGAATAAAGCTGCTGTGAACATCCGTGTGCAGAATTTTCTTTGGACAAAAGTTTTCAGGTTTACTGTCTTTTAGCCTAGAAATGGAGATGGTTCATTGGAGGCTGGCCCGAGAGCCATGTAGCAGAGAGATCAGGGGCTAGATGTGGTCTTCTAGGACAAGAGAAGGGAGGAGGAGGAGAAGGAGGAGGAGAAGAAAGAGGAAGTGGAGGAGGAGGAGAAGAAAGTGGAAGTGGAGAAGGAGGAGGAGAAGTACTAATCCAGTAGTCCTGTTCATAGCATCAGTCCAGCACAGAGGTCTGATGAATGAGGGTCTCTGAGCAATTAAATTTCAGGTCTGCTGCCTGGTTAATTACATTCCAATAACAGCCCCAGTTGCAAAGCAGTACACACAGGTGCTTTACTCATGGCAGTGTCCAAAACAGCGTACTTAAAGAGTTTTTGTTTACCTTCAAACCTCCATATATTTGAGGATATATCTTATAATACAAATACACTCACATAGATGAAACAGATTTCCCCCAGATGAAACAGATTTCTGAGATCTTCTAATCTATTTCATTGTTTAAAATGCTGGTCACAACATGGACTTCATGGCACATCAATGGAATTTTATTGACAGTGTAGCCTTTGGTAAGTTACTGAACCTCGGTCAGCCACCAGGCAAACCTCAAAATGTTGTTTGAGTAGTAAGGGAGATAAGGTATATGAAAAATTTAACACAGAATCTTTCACACACAAACCAGGGTTGAACCCTGAGCCAGTTCTCCTTCCCACAATTCCATGCTGCCTCTCTGGAGAAGTCCAACTTGCTGGGTGTAGCTTCCAGTGGTTGTGCTACTGGTTACAGCTGGCCTTTGGGTGGAGGCCAGGGTCACCACTCCTGGAAAATGTAAGAAGCTGTCCTCACGCCCTCCTGGCCCAGTGACCATCTTCTCTTCCCCCACCCTCTTGTTCGATTTACTTTATTTATTTTTTATTATTTTTAAGTAATCTCTACACCCCACATGGGACTCAAACCCACAACCCCGAAATCTAGTCACATGCTCTACCAACTGAGCCAGCCAGGCGTTCCTCCATTGTCCAATTGAATTCACCGTCCATTTGCTGAGCACTGACTGGACACATGACTGTTTCGCTTTTCCCTTCCTCAGCCTGGAACTCTCCAGATGCTAAACGGTGTCCTCCTCACGTCATTCAGATTGTTCCTAAAATGTCACCTCCACACAACCACCCCTAAAACCCCTAAACCAAACAAGAATCAATATCCCTGTCTAGGGTAGCCCCTTTCCCCTGCTCTGTTTCTGAGCACTTGTCACCACCTAACAAACCTTGCACCGCATTGGTTTATCCATTAACTCTTTGCCTGCACTGTAACATGAAGTCCGGGAGAGCAGGAACTTACAGAGTGGGTTCCCTGGTCTATCCCCAATTCCTGTGATAGCAGCTGGCACCGAGCAGGAGTTCAGTAAGTGTTTGTGGAATCAGTAAACGACACCGGGCCAACGCTGGGGAGGTGGGCTGATGAAACAAGGGGGACCGTGGGGACTGTGTGGGTGGACATATTGACAAGTGCTCTCAGACAAGTACAAACCAAGAGCCTGAAACACAGAGGAGGCAGAGACCAACTCCTAACTGTGGATCAGGGAGCAGGCTGAGTGATCCCAGAGGCTGGGCAGAACTTCAAAGACGGAGCTTTAAGGAGAGAGAGTGGTGTGGAGGCAAAGGCAAGGACAAGGCTGGGGCAAAGTCGGGATAGAGAGGTGGTTGGGCACAGAGATCACTCTGTGGGATTGTAGCTTTGGGTTCAGGGTTGATGGGCAGCTGGGAAGAGGCTAGGGCAGTTTGTAGAGGGCTTTGAATGCCAGGCTAAAAAGTTCTCTGACAGTGTCCTAAGAAGATCCTTCCAGGGGCTCCTGGCTGTCTCAGTCCGTTAAGCTTGCGACTCCTGATCTCAATTCAGGTCTCCATCTCAGGGTCCTGAGGTCAAGCCCCATGTTGTGCTCCAGGCTGGGCCAAGAGCCTACCTACTTTAAAAAGGAGAAGGAGAGGGAGGGGGTGGGGGAGGGGAAGAAGAATATCTATCCATCTGTCTGTATTTTATATCTAACAGATCTATGTCAGCACACACATAGGTAGAACACAACACGAGAACCTACTAAAACATAATATTTAAATATATATGCAAATTTTAAGTTATATACAAAATTTTAAATATACATATTCATGGGGCGCCTGGGTGGCTCCCTGGGTTAGGCCTCTGCCTTCTGCTCAGGTCATGGTCTCGGGGTCCTGGGATGGAGCCCTGCTGCAGGCTCTCTGCTTGGTGGGGAGCCTGCTTCCCTCTCTGCCTGCTGCTATGCTTACTTGCAATCTCTCTCTCTCTCTCTGTTGAATAAATTAAAAAAAATTAAAAATCTTGAAAATAATACATATTCTTAATTTTATTTTTAAAGTAATTTTTTTAAATTATTTTTTTAATGTAATCTCTACCCCCAATGTGGGTCTCTCTACAACCAGAGATCAAGAGTCACACGCTCTACCGACTGAGCCAGCCAAGCGCCCCCCAAAATAATGTACATATTTTTAAAGTTATGTTTTAATAAACTCCCACGGATCACAGTTTGGGCATAAAAAGCTTTAGGTTGAAAATCTCCCTCCCACTCCTGCCCTCCCCTGCTTCATCCTCTCCCCAAGGAAGTCCCACAGAAGTAACCAGTGTTACTGTGTTTTGCTACCCTACAGCCGTTGCGCGGTTATCACCGCGGCTCTCCACGGCCGCAAGTGCGAAGCAGTGTAGTGTAGGCGGTCCATGGCTCTGACCATCAACCAGACGCCGAGCCTCATTCACCGCGGCCAGGTGGCCCTTCCACTTCCGCCCAGAAACCCAGCGCGCGCCACCCTCTGACAGGTAGATTTAGTTGAGCCCGCCCACTCCGGTCGCAGGAGCCAATCCAGCACGTTATGCAAATTTGAATCTAATTCTGCTCCCCAGGGGTAGCAAGGCGCAGGGACAGGTCAGCCGGGTTCCCCTTTACTGCGCGTGCCCTGAGAAAGTCTGGAAAGTTTGTGCCGGGGCAAGAAGAACCTGGAAACCGGGGAAGCTGGAGAATTGGGGGCAGGGACTTAAAGGGGACTGACAATTGAGGCTTGAAGGACAGCTAGAGGTCATTTCGCCTGGACTCCGGTTTGACCCTCTCTCTCCCTCCTCTTCCTTCCGGCCAGGTGCTCACATAATCTTTGGTGAAATCACTACGTGCAGACTTGGCCCTGCTGATGTGAAAGCGGGACGTGACTTCATGGGAAGCAGGTCCAAGGTCTGGCTGCTTGGTGTGGGGGAACAGCCCCAGAGAGAATCAGAACAGGCTCAAATCCCGCCTCTGCCACTGGTTAGCTGTGTGCCTTTGGGCAACCCTGCCATCTTGCTAAGTAAGGCCTCAGCTTCCTCACCTGGAAAATGGGAGCAATAACACTACCCTCCTAGCTCCAGTGTTAGGATAGATGGGCTAGCCGAATGAAAACGCAGATTTTGATCTCTGCAAGCCATAGTGCTTGACAATTAGAAGAGTATCACTTTGGGGCGCCTGGGTGGCTCAGTGGGTTAAGCCTCTGCCTTTGGCTCAGGTCATGATCTCAGGGTCCTGGGATCAAGCCCCTCATGGGCTCTCTGCTCAGCAGGGAGCCTGCTTCCCCCCAACCTGCCTCTCTGCCTGTTTGTGATCTCTGTCAAATAAATAAATAAAATAAAATAAAATAAAATAAAATAAAATAAAATAAAATAAAATAAAATGAAGAAGAATATCACTTTGAGGTTAGACCAGGTGATCCATTCCTGGTTTTCCCGTTTATTTGCCATGTGACCTTAGGCAGGTCACTTTGCCTCTCTGACTCTCGCTTTCATAAACTCTAAAGTAAAAAATTCTGAGGGCTGTCATTAAGATTAAATGAATTCAGGTTTATATGGCACTTGGCACAGGGCCAAGTCAGGTGTTCCTAGAACCATAGGTCCTCCTGGAACCTCAGTTTCATTATCTATACAACAATACAGTCATCCCTACCTGCCTCACAGGATAGTCATGAGCCTTAAATGTCTTAGGACACAATTTATAAATAGGAAAACATTATACCAATGTTAATTAGTGATATTGCAAGGCAGTCAGCACACTGGAAAAAAGTGTAATGTTGGCCCTGGCTCTGCCTTTTATTCTGGGTGACCTTGGACATGTTATTTTATCTGTCCAAGGGTCAGTTTCCTCTCCTGTAATATACCAAGTTTATAGGGTCATTGTAGACATTGGGAAAATGCTGGGTGGAGAGTGCCTGCTGTATGCCCAACACACAATAAATTTTAATAAACAGTACCTATTATTACCAGCAAGCTTTTCTTTCTTTCTTTTTTTTTTAAGACGTAGGGATGGGGAGAGGGAGAGAGAGAATCATTAAGCAGGCTCTACACCCAGCACAGAGCCCGACAGGGGCTTCGATCTCACAGTCCTGAGATCTTGACCTGAGCCAACATCAAGAGTCAGATGTTTCACCAACTGAACCACCCAGGTGCCCCACTAGCAAGTTTTTCTTTAAATGTCTCGGATTCTATTTCCAGACCTGAGGGACTGGGAGGTAAGGGTGAGTGACAAGACTGGCTTCTCCCTGTACATCTTCCTAGGCTTCTTCCTGTACATCGTTTGACTTATATTATGGGAATGTATTAACATTTTTAAAGATTGATTTTGTCGGTTTATTTTTGCAAGGTGAGGAGGGGCAGAGGAGAAGCTGAGCAGGGACCCCCCACCCCAAAGCAGGACTCGATCCTAGGACCCTGGGATGATGACCTGAGACAAAGGCAGACACCTAACCAACTGAGCCACTCAGATATCTGGCATGTATTATTTAAAGAAATAAAATAAAATAAAATTTGGGGCGCCTGTTAAGTGTCTGCCTTTGGCTCAGGTCATTATCCCAGGGTCCTGGGATTGAGTCCCACATGGGGCTCCTTGCTCAGCAGAAAGCCTGCTTCTCCCTCTCCTACTTCTCCCTGCTTGTGTTCCCTCTCTCACTGTGTCTCTGTGTCAAATAAACAAAATATTTTTAAAAAATACATAAATTTTAAGGGGCGCCTGGGTGGCTCAGTGGGTTAAAGCCTCTGTCTTCAGCTCAGGTCATGATCCCAGGGTCCTGGGATCGAGCCCCACATCGGGTTCTCTGCTCAGCAGGGAGTCTGCTTCCCCCTCTCTCTCTCTGCCTGCCTCTCTGCCTACTTGTGATTCTGTCAAATAAATAAATTAAATCTTTTTTAAAAATACATAAATTTTAAATAAAAAATGGAAATACAATTAATTATGTAAATATGATAAGTGATAAAAGTCAAGACATAATGAATTAAAATTTAAAACTGATTTTTAATCTCATGGGTAGAGGCCTTGTCTGGGGTAAGGGAAGCCCAAAGGCGAAGGGTGAGATTGTGTCCACAAATGCTAGAGTTTACCATGGAAAGGCAGAGTCCTGATTTGTTTTCCATGACCCATGGGAAAATGTCCAAACCCTAACAAGGGGTCACCTCTGAAAGCAGTGACCATCCATTGGTGTCAACATTCTCAAAGCCACTCTGAAGTCATGTTCTATGGAAGGAAATGACCTGGACAGGGCAGCCTTTGGACTGGATTTCCCTGAGCATCAGAGGTATTCAGGACTCAGGGTGAGTCACTCCTCCCCGCTGGGTTTGCCCTCCAACCCCGATAAGGATAAATACCTCATTATGGAGTATTAGCATTCCCCAAACCCTAGTGCCTTACATGGGTATCGACAAGCCATGGGGTGTCCAGCCAATCCACGCCCACACTTCTCCAGCTGTCCTGGGATGCCTCTGGCCTTTGGACGGCCTCCCTGTTCCTCGTCCTCTGGAGGCCACGGTGTGAACTGACTACCACCGCTGGGCCCTGGAGGTTCCCATTCAGCCGGAAAAAGGCAGGAAGGAAGAATATCAAAGCCCCAGCCCACTTTCCCTCCTGTGTCCACTGTCACCTCTTTACTATATGTGGCAGTGACCCCGAAGTTCAGGTTCTGTTCATGAATTATTCATCAAGGTGATGGAGAGGACATGAACTTTCAACCACCTCCTCCTGGACAGAACATGTGTCCTTTTCACTCACATCTCATTGGCCAGAGCCATCTCGGGCCCCGCCGACGTGGAAAGGTGCAGGCCAGGGCTGGGAAGGGACGGGAGTATTTGGTGAGCACTGCTAGGTCTGCCATCATCTTTCTCCTCAGCCTTTGACCCACATTGATTCACTTTAGAACCAGAGGACATTAGAGTGGGAGGGACCTTGGGCGTCATCTCATTCTGTGACTTCTGAAAGTCGAAACACATCAGAATCTTTGGGTTGTTGTCAAAAATGCAGAGTCCTTGGTCCTTCCCCAGAACTCCTGAGTCAGAACAGTCTAAAATGGTCCCAGGGAGGATGCCTGGGTGGCTCAGTGGGTTAAGCCTCTGCCTTCCGCTCAGGTCATGATCTCAGGGTCCTGGGATCGAGTCCCTCATCAGGCTCTCTGCTCAGCAGGGCACCTGCTTCCCTCTCTCTGTCTCTGCCTACTTGTGATCTCTCTCTGTCAAATAAACAAATAAAATCTTTAAAATAAAAAATAAATAAAATGGTCCCAGGGAATCTACATTTTTAAAAACTTACCAGTTAGTTCTAGCAGCAGCCCAGTTTGTGACCCACTGATGGAATCTGACCCTCTTTTACAGATGAGGAAACAGGCTCAGAAAGGGACAGTGACTTTTAGGGCCACACAGGGAGTGAGTGATAGAGCTTGGACCAGAGTCTGAGCTTCCTGTCCAGGCCTCTTCATACCTGTCTCTTTGTGCCCTGGCTTCTGATAACAGCACCTCAGTTCTTTGGGGAGCCACCGATCACCTTCTCTCAGTCCCCATGGTGAAAACGGGGCTGACCCACTTCCCAGTCTGGAGTGGACCCGTGACTCAGACCTGACCTGTCAGAAGCCGAGGATATGTTGTGAGGCGGTTTTGAGATCAAGTCTGGGAGGAGGGAGGCAGCCCCAGTATGTTGGCTGTGACTACTTAGAGAAAGTGGCTCTCTTTCCACGGAGGTTTCTAACTGGTTTGATCTGAGACCGGAGAGCTGCGGGCTGTCTGCTGTCATGTAGGGAGAGCCCACCAGAAAATAAGCCCTAAGTGCAGGGAAACAGGGTTAAGGGACGGAGGGAGGGATCCAACCACAGCATCCCAGACCTGCGTGCAGCTCTACCCAGGCTTTTCCCTGGTGTGAGCAATAGATTTCCTCTTGGTTTCCTGAGGTTGGTGGCTTCCCTGCAAATGACTGGGAGACCGAGCACTGGGGTCCAGTAGCACCACTGGTCAGATGATGCGTGTCTACTGAGGGACATCTACTGAGGGTCAAGTGTGAGATGCTGATCCTGCCCCTGGTGAGCCGGGGACACAGGACCCACACAGAGGCAGAGCAAGTGAGGCCCAAGACAGGTTCTAGATGGGCTTCACAGACATTCGGGTCTCACCTGATCTCCTCCCTGGGAATTAAGCAGGGGAGGCCTGACTACCTCTGAGTGATGAAAAAAGCTAAGCTCGGAGAGAGACCGTCACTTGCCCAAGGTCACACTCGAAGTGTGGGTTCTGCCCTGCCCAGATGTAAGGCGGATGTGCGCTGAGTGCCTATCCCCGGCCTGGCACCGTTCTGGGCCCTTCTGTGGTTTGTTCCCACGTTCCATACACAAGGTACTGAGACGGGATGGTGGGTATGACCAACCCATGTTACAGTTCAACAACAGGGTGGCTCAGGAGCTTCACCGAGGCCATAAGGCCAGACAACGTCAAGGTCAGAGTGGGCCCCAGAGAGCCTGGCTCCTGGCAGGTTGTGGCTGGAAGGTCCCTTCAGGGCATGTTACGTTATCAGAGCAGAGAGGAGCATCTCAGGCTGAGGAGAGTGGCTGAAAAGAAGCCAGTGTCCATGGGGGGCAGGCAGGAAGGACAGAAGCCCCTTCTCGGATCACACAGACTTCCCCGGAATGGCTCTGGGCCGAGTACCCCTGTGAGGAGGCCTCGCAGAACAGCCTGAGAAGCCGGGGGGTGGGGGGGTTCTGCTAAGAGGCAGGTCATGGGGTGAAGCATGGTGCGCCCCTTGGAACTGAAAGCAGGGTCTGCAAGGGATAGGTGCCCATTCCCGTTTATAGCGGCCTTGTTCCCGCTTGCCAAGAGGCGGAAAGACCCCGGTGCCAGTCAGCAGCGAGCGGATAACCAAGGAGCGGTCCACACACACACAGTGGACTCTCACTCCGCCTTAGAGACGAGGACACTTCGGACCCAGGCTGCGGTGTGGATGAACCCGGAAGACATTCCTCTTCATGAAATAAGCCAGTCACCGAAGGACAGATGCCTTAGGATGCCAGTTCCATGGGGTACCTAGAGGACTCAGCTTCGCAGAGACAGGGAATAAAAAGCCGCATGGGGACGCCTGGGTGGCTCCGTAGGGGAGGCGTGATCTCAGCTCAGGTCTGGATCTCAGGGTCCTGGGTTCAAGCTCCACACTGGGATCCATGCAGGAGGTGGCGCCTGCTTGAAATGCCCCTTGCGAGGGGCTGCAGGGAAGGGCAGATGGCGGGGGGGGGGGGGGGGGGGGGGATTGGTCTGTGTTCAGTGGGGACAGAGCTTGTTCTGCAAGTGGAAAAAAGTTCTGGCGGTGGACGGCGGGGACAGTTGCAAACAGTGGGAATGTGCTTAGTGCCACCAGAATATTCGCTGGCAGACGGTTAAGATGGGAAAGTTTATGGGATGTGTGTTTCACCACAGTTAAAAATTAATTAATTAATTAATTAATTAAAAAGCACTTTAGGGGTCCCTGGGTGGCTCAGTCAGTTGAGCGTTTGACTCCTGGTTTCGGCTCAGGTCATGATCTCGGGGTCACGAGATGGAGCCCTGACTCCAGCTTCCGTGCTCAGCCTCGAGTCCTCTTCTCTCCTCCTCCCTCTCCCTCTGTCCCTCCCTCAGTTCGCCAGCTCTTGCTCTTTCTCTCTCTCTCAAATAAATAAATGAAATCTTAAAAAAAAAATAAAAGCGCAATCTTTTTTTAAGGGACAGCTTCATTTCAAATCCTAGCTCTGCCACTCATGAGCTGTGTGACCGTGGGCAGGTTTCTTTCCCTTTCTGTTCCTCAGTTTCCTTACTTGTGAAATGAGACTAGTGCGAGCACCGAGGTTGGGAGAAAGAAGTGTGGTGAGGTTTCAATGCCTCCGTACCAGCAAAACGCTCGAAAGTCCTCAGTGGTGTTGGCCGCAATTATTTTCAGGCCAGTCCCTGGAGCCCGAAAAGGAGAATACTGAGTTTTTCTTCTCTAGACTCTCAGTTACTTTCCCTAAGTTCCACCAACCTAAAGACACCAAACTGTCCACGCTTTAGGCCACAGGGTGGGCTCGTGGGAAAGGTGGGTGTCACAGCCCCCCAGTGCGAGGCTTCCACTCCACCCCTCCTCGTGCTGCTGTGCAACTTTGGGCCAGCTCACTTACCTCTCTGTGCCAGATTTTCCTCACCCGAGAAACAGGTGATCTACTTCCTATCTCACTGGTGGAAGTGACAATTATGAGAAGGAAAAGGAGTGCACGGGGCTGGCCCCCAGGAGGCACCCCACACACATCTCCCTCCTTTCTCCCCCTAAACCACCGCCAAGGTCTGGGGCAGTGCGTTCCCTCACTTCCCAGGCCAGTTGGACTTCATTCAGTCCGTGTGACCAGGATGAGAGTCATTCCCACAGGGCCACTAGCCCTCCAAGGCTTTCCAAAGAGCTTTTGTCTTCCTTTTAGGGCCTCGGGTGGGGATCCAGAAGCTGCCCACCGCATAGAGGAAGAAAAAACAAAAGGAAAGAAGTGTTTACTCTGAGATGAAAGTGCATTGCTAAACACTAACCACAAGGACTTGTGTACAGAAACCACACGTTGGGGGATGCCCCGGAATGTCACAAGCTAGGGTGGCCAGGAAGGCAGGCTGGGCGGGGCCCCAGGAGGCAGGCGCAGGACCCCACCTGCCACAGCCCTCTCGGGGACCCTGGCACCCTCCTGTCCCAGGTTCCATAGCTCTCACCCCTGAGCTCCCACAACCTGAGCCATCCCCACCACCTCCCCGAAGGACAGCCCCTCCTCCGTAGGGCCTCTTGGCCCATCTAGGGCGCCTTTGCCCCACCCCCCACCCCGCTCTCCCTCCAACTCATCCTTCAAAAGTGTGTTTAGACACTACCGCTGATGGGAGCCCTTGGCTGACCCCCACCGCACCCCCAGATCCTCATAACTTCTATGCTCACCTCTGAGGCTACAATTCTCCAAGTCACCTCGGTTATCCGTGTACTTGCTTCTCTTTCCCACAAAGCTGCAAGCACTTGAGGACATGGATCTGGAGCCAGAGTGCCATGGTTGGAGTCCCAGCCTCCAGCCGTGTGCCTGTGGGTGAAGGACAAAATGTCCTTGCTTCCGCATTCCCCTCTGTAAAACGGGGACGGCAGCAGCGTCTGCAGTACGGGGACTCCGCCAGTAGCCGAGGATGTCTACTCCAATCGGACGTTCTAGAACTGGGGAAATAGCACGGTATGGGTTTGGGGACCCATCTGGCCAAGTGTGAGACAGACCTAAGCCGACACCCCATGGATCTCCTGATCTCTCCCAAAGTCCTGGCTCTGACGGGTGGACCATCGTGATGTTCTGGGTCTCCTGGAGTTCATGTCAGGTTAGAGCCAGGAAAGGTCTGATTATCTCCTTTCCCCAATGCGGAGTCACCCTGGTAAAGGGCTGGAAGTGCCCTTGGGGGAAGCTGGGAGAAAGCTGTAGAGTGTAACTTCTCCCTCTTCTTTTTTTTTAATCTGTCGCTCTTTTCTCACTGAGCTCAATTTGAAATTCTGTGACTTTATTTCTTTTTTACTTTCCATTTGATGTACGTGTGCAGTGCCCATTTTTCCTTTCAGTCCTAAACTGGCTAAATTTCTTTTCCTGCCAGAGAACTGGCAAGTTCAGTTTTAAATGGCTCACACTGCTTTTATTTTTTTTTTATATTATTCTTTTCTGTTAGTTTTTTTATTATTATTATTTTAATTTCAGTAGAGTGAACATACAGTGTTTATTAGTTTCAGTGATTCAATACCTCCATACATCACCCCGTGCTCATGGAGATGAGTGTGCTCTTAACCCCTTCACCTAGTTCCCCCATCCCCCACCCATTTTCCCTCTGGTGACCCACAGTTCGTTCTTTATAGTTAAGAGTCTGTTTTTCAGTTTGTCTCTTTTTTTCTTTGTTCGTCCACTCTGTTTCTTAAATTCTACATACGTGAAATCATATGCTATCTTTCTCTGACTGTTTCGCTAGCATGATACCCTCTAGCTCTATCCACATCATTGCAAATGGCAAGATTTCATTCTTTTGATGGCTGAGTAATATTCCACTGTATTCATATACCACATCTTCTTTATCCATTCATCAGTCGGTGGCTTCTGTAGTTTGGCTATTGTAGATAATGCTGCTATAAACACAGGGGTGAAGAGGGTAACTGTGGGGTCCCTCCTCAAGGGGAACCAGCTCCCCTTTACTCAAGGTGTCTGGGTGCATAAATTTGTTCAAGTCCAAGAATTGATTGCGGGCATTGACTTTGTTTTGGTCACTCAAGTTAGTCCTTGTTCACTTGACGGAGACTTCTACTTCTGTAGACCTGGTCAGAATTCAGTAGACCCTCCATCCATTACTTTCCTAGGAACACGAGGATCCATTAGCTAATGTCGTCAATTTCTGTGTGTTTAGATGGATTTTAGTGGGTTGACGTATGCAAAGTTCTAGAGTGAAAAACAAAGGGGCTTTTTTTAAAGACTGATTTACTTATTTTAGAGAGAGACAGACAGACAGAGATCAGGGGGAAGGGCAGAAGGAGAGGAAGCAAGATTCACGCAGGCCACGCTCAGCCCAGAGCCTGATGTGGGGCTCGATCCCACAACCCCAAGATCACGACCCGAGCCAAAACTAAGAGTCAGATGCTTGACCCACTGCACCACCCAGGGGTCCCAAAAGAGGGACTTTCATCACTGTCCTTCGTCTTTGTGCTCCTGTGCCCCACAGCGAGCAGGCACTTGATAAAGGATTATAAAATGGGCTCCATGATCGTGGTCTCCTCTTGAGACATAAACAGTGTTGACCTGTGATTCGGGTGACACTGGAGGTCCCGAGGCATCCAACACAGGCCTCTGCATGGGGCCGAGGAGACTTCTGGGAAAGAACTCACTGGAAGGTAAAGATTGTCCAGCATGGAGGGTTGCTCTGAGGGTTGGCCAACACCAGAGGGGAGTGTTTTGAACACAGAGCAGAGCAGCCTGAGATGTGACCCTCAGATTATCTCCCCTAGACTTGGTTGTTTACGAGTGTAGTTATCTGTTTTTATTCTGCCTCTAAGAAACTCTCGCTCCACAGAGTTGAGTAGACATACTTTCGGGGGATAGCAACGATCTTGGGTAGTTTATGCAAGATCCTTTTCCTATATATTTTGTGCCTTCCTTCTTCCTCGGTTCCCACTCATCTTCCCTACACATGCGTGAGTCTTGTGAATTTTCTTTTCAGGATTTCTTGCATGTGTGTGGTTCTTTTTTTTTTCCTTGCATATGTTTTCATTTTCAAAAATTACATCTCACTCTGGGGAACCCAAATGGTGCAGTCAGCTAAGCATCCAACCCTTGGTTTCCGCTTAGGCCCTGATCTCAGGGTCCTGGGATCGAGCCCAGCGTCAGGTTCTGCTCTGAGCGCTGTCTGCTTTTTCCGCCTCTCCCTGCTGCTTGCACATACACGTTCTCTCTCAAACAATTAAATAAATCTTTTTTAAGAAGTTGAATCTTGGGACCCCTGGGTGGCTCCGTCAGTTAAGTGTCTGCATTCAGCTCAGATAATGATCCCAGGGTCCTGGGATCGAGTCCCACACCGGGCTCTTTGCTCAATGGGGAGCCTGCTTCTCCTTCTGCCCACTGTTCTCTCTGCCTACTGCTCCCCTTGCTTGTGCTCTCTCTCTCCTCTCTGACAAGTAAATAAATAAAATAATTTTAAAAATTTTTTAAAAAGTTAAATTTTGCTCCATTTACTGCTTTGAGATCGTTCTCTGTGTTGCTGTATGTGCACCTGCTCTAACTTCCCTAGCAGAGATCTGCCCCATTTGGCCACTAGCCGTGCAATGATGAGTATCTCTGCCCAGATTCTCCGAGAGATTTGGATGAGAGTTTCTCCAGGATGCTTAGCCAGGAGTGGGATTTCTGGGTTAACGGGCATGCCCAGATCTGATCTTGCCAGATACTGACCGGTTGCTTTCCAGAACGGCGGTGCCAGTTCACCTGTCTGCAGCCGTGCCTGAGGCTGCCCGTCTCACCACATCGTCACCAACCCTTGCGAGTACTGAGCTTTCTATGTTGTGATGGGCGTGAAGTGGCATCTCACTGTTTCCATCCTGGCTAACAGCTGTCTCCCCTGCTAGACTGTGAGTCTGGGAGCATGGCAGGTCTGTACAGAAGGTATGTCTGTGTCCCTAACATTCTGCTCGGCACCTGCCCCACCAGGTGCTTCCATTCTGTACGGCTGAAGGGCTGAACACTTACTCTCATAAGCCCCCCTCCTGAGCACAAGCTTGACTCCTGGGAAGGAGAGGCAGGGCTGTGAGTGAGCAAAAAGGAAGGGCTGATCTGCAAAAGCCTCAGAAAGCCGCCAGCCAAGGGGAGTTCCCGAGGGGCTCCCAGACACAGCTGGAGGGAATGTAAAGGAGCCGTTCCCACAGAGCCAGCGAGAGCCACCACGGGTTGCAGACTGGGCTCTGCTGAGATCAGGGAAGCCTGGCTAGAGGCACCAGGCAGAATCCCCACAGGCAGACTTGAATATCAAAGGAAAACTGAGCAGCACCTGCCAGGTGGTTGGACCAAATGGCGCTTGCTCACATGCTATTAAAATGATGGTAATTGAAATTTGGGATAAGGGGCGCCCGGGTGGCTCAATCCATTGAGCATCTGACTCTTGATTTTGGCTCAGGTCATGATCTTAGGGTTGTGGGATGGAGCCTGGGGTGGGGCTCCACGTTCAGGGTGGAGTCTGCTTGAGATTCTCTTTCTCCCTCTGCCCCTTCCCGCTCACACACTCTCCTTCTCTCTCTCTTTAAAATTAATAAATAGGGGCGCCTGGGTGGCTTAGCGAGTTAAAGCCTCTGCCTTTGGCTCGGGTTGTGATCCCAGGGTCCTAGGATCCTAGGATGGAGCCCCGCATCTGGCTCTCTGCTCAGCAGGGATCCTGCTTCCCTTCCTCTCTCTCTGCCTGCCTACGATCTCTGTCAAATAAATAAATAAAATCTTTAAAAAAAGAAACAAAATAAAATTAATAAATAAAATATTTTAAAAATTTGGGGGGATAAAATGAAAGTCACGTGCCTCTGAACTATCCCAAACGGAAGTCTCCTTGCGGACTTGCACCACAGCGCTGGCCATCGGGGCTGTGAGATCGGCTTTTCTGTTGGCGACTTCAGTTTCTCATTCATACAGTGGGGACAATAATGGTGCCCACTTCACTGCTCGGCATGCAGGAAGCACTCAGCGAACACTGGCCTTGACAGATTTTCTCACAGGCTTGGCACTAACGAGGGCCAGTGTCTGGTCAGGGAGAGGCAGCTGGGCCTTCCTCTGACTTCCCTTTTCTGGCCCCCATAGGACCCTCTTGTGACCTGAGTACCTGCACACCCTCATTCATTCTGGCAGCAAACTCCTAAAGGAGCACGGAGGATACAGCCCCGACCCTCAAGGGGGCTGCAGACACTGCGCAGAGCTGTGAAGCTGTGAGGACGGAAAAAACACACCTTCACAGGTTCAGAGCAGACCCCCACCCCCCCCACACACATCCTCTCCTACTGTCCTTTCCAGCTCTGTTTGAGCCTTGCTTTTCTCCCCTGCAAAATGAGATTCACAGGGTTATTTTCATGTTCAAATGAGAAAAGGGATGGATGTGAAAGAAATTTCTAGACTGTCAAGTGCATCTAAACAGATGGCCAGGACTATATAAGGAAAGCAGAGACCTTCTTACAGAATGATGCTGTTGGCCAGTGGGCTCTTTCTTCAGGGCAGCTTAAAAACCTATGGTTTGGGGGCACCTGGGTGGCTCAGTTGTTAAGCGTCTGCCTTCAGCTCAGGTCATGATCCCAGGGTCCTGGGATCAAGCCCCGTATCGGGCTCCCTGCTTGGTGAGAAGCCTGCTTCTCCCTCTTCCACTCCCCCTGCTTGTGTTGCCTTTCTCGCTGTGTCTCTCTCTGTCAAATAAATAAATAAAATCTTTAAAATAAATAAAAAATAAAAACCTATGTTTTAAGAAGGTTTCAAATAACGGAATGATGCTCAGGCCATCTTTTGAGGAGGGAAAGGGATGGGGGCAGTTGGTAGGGGAGGTATGGGGCTACATTTCGGTTGCTCATCCTGCTTTCTAAACCGCCAGGACCTGAGTGATGGGAGGGTCAGGAGCAGAAGCAGATGGAATCCAACCACTGTCTTCCCCTGGCCTGGCCTCCTAGAGGTCAAGGAGCTGAGGGGGTGGGGACACAGAAACTCAATGCTTCAGCAAAGGGACAGTACTGGTCAGAGGACAGGCCATGCTGCTGTCACATTGCTGCTACCATAAGACAAAAACGGAACAGTCTGGGGAGGTGGTCCAGCCTTCGTGCCCAGGATCTTCCTATTTTGTAGCTCAGCCATCCCTTGGAGGGTCGCCCTTAATCACATGCCTTCAGCCACAAAACTGCATCTGTCTGTCATTTCAGGCAGAGGGAGAAGAGAGAGAGAGAGAACGGGCTGACGCATTCCTTTCCTATTAAGGACACATGGTAGCCAGCCTTCGAGACTGTCCCCAATGATCCCTGTCCCCGCTGTGTGATCCTTTCCTACACTGAATAGGGGTGGTTGTGCAACCAATAGAATATTCTGGAAAAGATGGAGTGCACCTTCCGAGACTAGGTCATAAAAGACGTGGCAGTCTCTCCCTTGCTCTCTCTTGGGTCGCTCGTGCTGGGGGAAGCCAGCTGCTGTGTCCTGAGAACACTCATGCCCTGCGGAGAGGTCCACACTGTGAGGGGCTGAGGCCTCCCACCAACAGCCAGCGGGAACCTGCCCGGCCATGGGAAGGAGCCTGGAGGTGACCGCAGACCCGGTGGACATCTTGACAGCAGCTTCCTGAGAGTCGCTGAGTCACTAAGCTAAGCCGTTCCTCAATTCCTGCCTCCCACCGGACTGTGTGCGACACTAAATGTCTATTGTTGTTTTAAGTTGCTCAGTTGTGGGAAAGCGTGTTACTCAATACTGGGTAAATCCTACAGGTCGCGACTCAGAAGGCACGTGTATCCGGTTCATTCACAGCTATTGGCCTCAACCCAGCCACGTGGCCGCGTGTAGCTGCAAGGGAGTCTGGGAAATGTAGTCTTCAGTTGGGACACTATGTGCCAGGCTAAAACTTCAATGACTCGGGTCCTTAACTTCATCACATCTGCAAAGTCTCTTTTGGGTGTAGTTTCGCCCTGGGTGTAGAGCTTACTTAAAAAAAAAAAAAGAAAAAAGTTAAAACAAAATTATGCTGGTCTCTCAGACTGAAGACCTGGCTTCTGGGTTCTAGTTGTGGTTCTTTCTTTAATTCACCTGCAGCGCTTCGCTGGCCATCTCTAGGACTCTATCAGCCCACTGTAAAATGGGGGTTGGGGCTTATGTCACAGGTTTTCAGAGTTCTCTCCCTAACAGTGAAACCTTTTGTTCAGATGCAGACGCTATTAATACCCAGTACTGTGATCCCCCATGGGACTTCTGCCAGCACCGGTACTACCTCCCTGGAGGGCTCTAGCTGAGCTCAGGAGAGGTGGGAAGCGCTGAGAGGGGGTTGCCCTCTGACAGGAGCTGCTACAAAGTAACCCTTCAGGCCAGAGGACTAGGTGGTGTGGGTTGTGCAGTGGCTCTTAGAGGAGCCCTGGACTGCTGGGGAAACTGGCTTGATGGCACCTGCTTTGTCACTTGTCTTGCCGTCCTTGTCTCACTGTTCCCTCTCCCTTACCTAAGGTGCCTGGGAGCATGATCCAAACAAATGACATGTATTCAAATCCTTGTCTCAGGCTCCACTCTGCTTCTAACCAAGTTAGAATCCCAAAATGCAAACAGATCACAGCTGTGGTCTGGTTTGGGAGGCAGGAGGGTCGGTGAGGGCTGGGCCATTGAAGGGGGGGGTGGTTCATCCTGAAGCCCTAGTATATTTTGATAAGGAAGGGAGTAAATAGGGAAGCACAGCTGGAGAGGAAACCTCATGAACCAAGACACCATGAGGGACCCTGAGACGATAATTTGCTGTCCCCATCCTCCAGGCTGACCAAGTCACCCGGTGGTAGTTCTTTCCATATCTTTCCTTTTCACTCCAGACCATGTTCCTCTTTTGACCAAGAAAGTGACCCAAAAAGGATTGTGGTCACTTTCTTATCAGGCCTGTGGTGGGGGCAGGGCACACACATCAGGCCCTTCCCCAGCTCCTGTGGCCCTAAGCAACTTCTCCAGGGACGATACCACAGCCCCACTGGAGGCCACCACTGGGCATCTCCCAAACTCTGAGCCAGATGAGGGAACCCTGGTCAATGTCCTGAGGGTAGGGCCCAATGGAAGCTAGGTAACATGGTCCTAGGAGAGAGCACTGGAGAGAGAGTCCAGCACTGCTCTTGGAGAGTGTTTATCCTTCCGAACTTTGGTCTCTTCAACAGCATCCACACACCAGGATCCTGGGTGGGCGTGTGTGAAAAATCCCCATGGACCACGAACCGTAACCAATTGTATTGTTCAGCTGGGAGTTATCCTTCCACTGAGGGCAAAGCCCTCGTTTCACATTGTGTCCTGGCATCAGGCACAGGGCCTGACACAGGGCTCAGTAAATGCTTACTGAATTAATGAGTTGGTGAATGAATGAATGAAAGCTTGGATAGGTCATCCAGTCTGACAATTCAATCCAACCGAGTATCACTAAGTGGGCCTACTATGTGCCAGAAGTTGGGCAGGACACTGAGGGAAATCACGAATAACAAAATGGGCTTTCTTCCCCTTTTGAGCTGATGGCTTAAGAGGGGAGCAGCCTCTGGTGGAGGCCCGTGTGTGTATACCTGGGGATCCTCTGCGAGATTTCTTTTTTTTTTTTTTAATCTTTTTTTTTTTTTGAAAGATTTTATTTATTTATTTGACAGACAGAGATCACAAGTAGGCAGAGAGGCAGGCAGAGAGAGAGGAAGGGAAGCAAGCTCCCTGCTGAGGAGAGAGGCTGATGCGGGGCTCGATCCCAGGAACCTGGGATCATGACCTGAGCTGAAGGCAGAGGCTTTAACCCACTGAACCACCCAGGCGCCCCTCTCTGCTAGATTTCTAACTGGAATCTCAACCCAAGGTCACTGCTCAGGCTGTCTGTGCTGGCTGAACTCTAGGCCAGCCCCAGGATCCCTCCTCCTGGTGCTCACACCCTTGTGTAATCCCCTCCCCTAGGGTACGGATAGGGCTATAGTTTGCTTTTAACCAACCAACGTGATAGCGGGAACATGATTATGTGTGGGTGACTCCATTATGCACGCTCTTCTTGTTGGGGGGAGGGCTCTGTCCCGATTGCTGGCTTTGATGAGGCAGAGAGCCATGGTAGGGAGCCCAGGTGGCAGGGCTCTGAGGGAGGCTTCCCACTGACAACCAGCAGGGAAATGAGGCCCTCCATCTGACAACAGCAAGGAACTGGATTCTGCCAAGGATTGTGGCCACTTGGAAGTAGACTCTTCCCCAGTCGAGCCTCAGATGAGACTGTAGCCCCAGCCAGCACTTTGTCACCTCGTGAGTCCTCGAGCTGGTAATTAAGCCATGCCCATATTCCTGACCCACAGAAGTTGTAAGATCATAGATATGTGTTGTCGTAAGCCTCTGAGGTTCTGGTTATTTGTTATGCAGCAATGGATAACTCACACATCCTTCCTTCTCCCTGAAATGCCCTCTTCCCAAGTCACCACATGCTCTATCTTTTGGGGAGAAGGCGCATGTTGCTTTTTGCCTTCCCAGAATCCCATTCTTCCTTCTCTGATAACACAGCCCAGCTTCCATGTGGGGGACCACCTCTGTCCCACTGTTGGGTGGCCCATATGGGTCACATGGGACTGACTCCACCCCCTAGCTCCAGAGTTTGACACATGAATCTGAATCCTCCCACTCAGAACTCTCCATTTGCATGCCCATAGGCAGTAGGTTCACGGTTGAGCATGTGTTCTAAGCTGGTGCATTCAGAAGTAACTGAACTTTTTCTGAGTTTGCTACACTGATCCTTTAGCTTTTTGCACAATTGGTGTCATCTTGTAGAAAGAACCCTTTCAGAATGGAGCCAATAGGAGGAAAATGGAGGTAGACATGGATGGAGACAAAAACCTTTATGACATGATTATGAGTACCTAGATCCAGCCATGCCTGAAACTGGAAATCTACTCCTGGACATTCCACTCATGTGAGTCAATAAATTTTAGTATTTCTTTAACCCAACTGAGTGAGGTTCCTGTCAGTTGGAAGAGAGAAAGTCTTGATTAATACACTCATGTCTACAGGTATAATTCAATAACTTCCCTCCTTAAGAAAGCCTTCCCTACTCATACCAAGTGGTTTCTGCCTGTTACACCATTCTTCCAACTTAGCTTTTGGTTTTATCCCCTCCTGTTGTTCTTTTTTTTTTTTTTTAAGATTTTATTTATTTATTTGAGACAGAGAGAGAGGATGAGAGAGTATGAGCAGGGGGCAGGGGCACGGGGGCAGGGTGCAGAGGGAGAAGCAGACTCCCCGCTGAGCAGGGATCCTGACGTGGGACTGGATCCCAGGAGCTGGGATCATGACCTGAGTCAAAGACAGATGCCCAACAGACAGAGCCACCCAGGTGCCCCTCTCCTGTCATTCTTTAGCATCTCGAGTGTAAGTTGTAATGCCCCAGTGAGATTTAAAGCACTTTTTTTTTTTTAAAGATTTTTATTTATTTATTTGACAGAGAGAGATCACAAGTAGATGGAGAGGCAGGCAGAGAGAGAAAGAGAGAGAGAGAGGGAAGCAGGCTCCCTGCTGAGCAGAGAGCCCGATGTGGGACTCGATCCCAGGACCCCGAGATCATGACCTGAGCCGAAGGCAGCGGCTTAACCCACTGAGCCACCCAGGCGCCCTTAAAGCACTTTTTAAAAACCTTTCTCTTGTGCCAAGCGCATAGTAGGTACCCAAACAAAACAAAACCAACCCAAGCCAAAGAATATCTTTTGGATCGGGGCGCCTGGGTGGCTCAGTGGGTTAAGCCTCTGCCTTTGGCTCAGGTCATGATCTCAAGGTCCTGGGATTGAGCCCCGCATCGGGCTCTCTGCTCGGCGGGGAGCCTGCTTCCCCCTCTTCTCTCTCTCTCTGTCTGCCTCTCTGCCTCCTTGTGATCTGTCAAATAAATAAATAAAATCTTAAAAAAAAAAAAAGAATACCTTTTGGATCAAAATGTGATGTTGTAACGAGGTGGCTAAGTGGACTGAGGGTCACCACCCCGCACAGGGCACCCCCAGTGCACCGGGAACTCTCCAATGGGCTGTCCCCAAACCCCCGGGGCTTTCGAGGTAACAATTCAGTGAAGGGACTGGGGTTGAGCAAACAGCAGAACTCATGCCTTCTCAACACTAGAAAGGGAAAACAGTGGTTCTCAAACTTGACTGCACATAAGAATCCCCCTGGGGGGCTCGTTAAACAGAGATTGCTGGGCCCTCCTCCATAGTCTCTGATCCAGGAGGTCGGAGGCGGGCGAAGAATTTGAGTCTCTAACAGATCCCCAGTGCCGCTGACAAGCTTCCAACTGCAGGTCCTGGCACCGCGCTTTAAGAACCACTGGACAAAATGCTATTAAGAAAATTACAGAGCCTGGGACGCCTGGGTGGCTCAGTTGGTTGGACGACTGCCTTCAGCTCAGGTCATGATCCTGGAGTCCCGGGATCGAGTCCCACATCGGGCTCCCAGCTCCATGGGGAGTCTGCTTCTCCCTCTGACCTTCTCCTCGCTCATGCTCTCTCTCACTGTCTTGCTCTCAAATAAATAAATAAAATCTTAAAAAAAAAATAAAAAATAAAATCTTTAAAAAAAAAAAAAAGAAAATTACAGAGCCAGTGAGGGAAACTGAGTCAGGCCTGGAGGCTACACAGCAAGAAGGGAACCTGAACCACATGGAGGGACAGTTTCAGGGAAGAAGATCCACGGCTCAGTTGACCCCGCTGACCCCAGGCACTGGCCACCTGCCACTCCACCACTGCGGCCCCCACCAAGGCTGCTGCCTCCCCCAGTCCCTCCTCCCACAATGCCCCCATGTCTGCAACTGAGGTCTCCTGGGGGTTGCACGCTTGAGTCCGAGCAGCAACAGAGGCCAGCAAATGGAGGTGAGACTCATAATGTGGAAATTCTCCCGAAAAAGATTTTCCCAAAATGTCGGGTGGCCATAGAGCACAACCAATGGAGATTTGGGGTGCCTGTTTGATGCTGGACAGGAACAATTGTTCGTGACAATGAAAATTATTATTATTTTTTTTTAAAGATTTTAAGGGGTGCCTGGGTGGCTCTGTCGGTTAAGTGTCTGACCCTTGATTTCGGCTCAGGTCATGATCTCAGGGTCCTGGGATCAAGCCCCACCTTGGGCTCCCTGCTCAGTGGGGAGTCTGCTTCTCCCTCTGCCTCTGCCCCTCCTCTCCCCTCCCCGCGCATGTGTGCGCGCTCCCACACTCTCTCTTAAATAAATAAATAAATAAAATCTTTAAAGAAGAACAAAGATTTTAAGTAATCTCTACACCCAGTGTGGGGCTCGAACTGACATCCCGTCTGCAGGCTCCACGGCACAGACCCACAGAAAAGCCAAAGAAAGCCTGTGGGTCCAGGAAGCACAGTGTTCTCTCTGCCCAGTCTGTTTCTCTTTGTCTAGGTGTCTTTCTCGAACTCTCTCACTCACCATTTTGTCTCTGGGCATCTGACTTGCTCTGCCTCAACTGTTTCCCGGACTCTTTTCTCTTACTTCTATGCATCTGACCCTCTCTTCTGTTACTTTCTGTCTCTGGCTCTCTCTCCCAGCTCAGTCGGCCTCCCTCCGCTCTGCCCCGTCCTTCCTCCTCTCCCTGTCTCCCTGCCTCCTTCCTCTCTCCTCTCTTCCCTCCTCCTTTCCCCACTCTCTGTGTCGTCCCCCCTCCCCCAACCCCTGAGTTCAAGCAGAGACCCAGCTGGCCTCTAGGAGACACTGGGCTCTCCAGGGGCCCGGCAGGAAGTGCAGTTTTCCCTCTGACCCCATCAGCTGGCTATGGGGGATGCAGCTTCCCTCCCACTCTGTCCGCTGGGGCAGCCCTGGCAGCCTCCCTGGGGCTCCGGATGGAGCCTCTCACTTCGGAGGAGGACAGCCTTTACCAGGAGGGCAGAGGGTAGGGGGGTGGTCTCTGGTCAGGTGAGCAGGGGAGGAGAGCCCCATGTTCACTGAACACCTCCTGGGTGTTGGCACAGCACCGGTTGTTGGGGGTGGGAGAGGGGTAGCAGCTGAGGCCGCAATTGTGTCCCCTTCCTGGAAGACAGCAGGACCCGCAGGACAAGGAGCGGAGGATGGGTGTTGGGAAGCACAGAAGTTTGAGGGGCGAGAGGGGTCTCTGCAGAGGCAGGAACCTCCTGGCCAACCCCAGTATGATAAAAACCATTCCCATGGGGACGCCTGGGTGGCTCAGTCAGTTAAGGTCTGTCTTCAGCTCAGGTCATGATCTCAGGGTCCTGGGATCCTGGCCAAGGTCAGGGACCCTGCTCAGCGAGGAGTCTGCTTCTCCCTCTCCCTCCCCACTCATGCTTGCTAGCTTGCTCTCTCTTTCTCTCAAATAAATAAAATCTTAAAAAAATAAATTAAAAAAATAAATACGAATGCATCTTAAAAAAAAAAAAAAAAAGAACCACCCTCATGAATTTGCACAGCCATGAAGTTTTTCGCATCCCGGGGTGACCCTTTGGAGAGGGATTGTGCCACATGAGCATCCAAGGGCTGGAGGCAGAGACCTGGGGTCTGACTGCACATCCACCTTGCCGCATGTGTGAACTTGGACGTGCCACATAACCTCTCCTGGCCTGTTTCTTCATGTAGGAAATGGGTGTAAAAAGCCGGTCATGGCAGTGACGTAGAATAGATGGGGGACTAAAGAGGGAGAGGGGAGAGAAAGGGGCACAGGACCAGGAGCCCGGCTTAGAACCACGCACACGGAGGGTCTCCCGGCTGCAGGGGTCAGAAGTCCAGCACTGGTCTCACTGCACAACATCAAGGGGTTGGCCAGGCTCTGTTCCTTCTGGAGGCTCTGGGGGTCCACGTTCCTTTGTCCTTTCCAGTGTCCAAAGGCTGCCCGCATCGCTTGGCTCACAACCCTTCCCTCCATCCTCTCAGACCTTCCTCCTGGAGCCACAGTTCCCTCTCCCCTGTTTAAAGGCTCACTCAGGTAATCTAGGACAATTTCCTTATTTTAAGGTCAACAAATCAGCAACTTTTTTTTTTTTTTAAGATTTTATTTATTTAAGGGAGAGAAAGAGAGAGCACAAGCAGGGGGAGAGGCAGAGGGAAAGGGAGAAGCAGGCTCCCTATTGAACAGGGACCCTGATGCGGCCGGATCCCAGGGATCCTGACCTGAGCCGGAGGATGACTCTTCACCTCCACCAACTGAGCCACCCAGGTGCACAATCAGCCACCTTAATTACCGCTTGAAGTCCCCTTCGCATGGAACCTAACTGTTCGCAGGTTCCAGGGATTAGAATGTCCTAATGACCATCTTGCGAGTCATTTTTCTGTTCACCACATCCTGGAAGGGGGAAGGTTTAACCCCTGCCCCATCTCATTTTAATCTCCCTAACAACCTTGGGGGATTAGTGTCATTAACCCCATTTTACAGATCTGGAGACTGAGGTCAAGATACACCAACATTGGGGCGCCTGGGTGGCTCCGTGGGTTAAAGTCTCTGCCTTCGGCTCGGGTCATGATCCTAGAGTCCTGGGATTGAGCCCCACGTCGGGCTCTCTGCTCAGCGGGGAGCCTGCTTCCTCCTCTCTTTCTGCCTGCCTCTTTGTCTACTTGTGATATCTCTCTGTCAAATAAATAAACAAAATCCTAAAAAAAAAATAAAAAAAAAAAGATACACCAACATTAAGTTAGTGCACTGGAGGGATTTGCGGAGGATTTAGATGTGAGCTCTACCTTCATAGGAATTTATAATGGGGGGAGGATGTGGAGGGGGCCAGGCACGCCATACCCAAAAGCAGAGAGGAGAGAGGTGGGGAGAGGCAGGGTAAGGGGTGGGAGGAATGACTTCTTGGTGGCAGATGAGGACCCTGATATTCCAGGGTCTTTAGGCCAGGAGGGCTTTGGAAGTGGGCTAATCCAGTGGTTTCCAATGTATTGATTAGCAGCAAATCATTTCTCCAAGGGCACGTCCCTGGAAGGTCCGTCCATAGACAGGATGGATGGAAGCGGAAACTCCCCACTCCGGCCTCCTGTCTCCAGCGTTCCACCCTGTACCTGCCACCCATACCCCCCAGCTTGGGAGACAGAGCTGGTTTTCCTGAAGTAGATCTGTTCACTCCCCCTTCTGGGCCTCTGCTTCTCCTCCTCCCTCCCCTGAGGCAGTGCGCCTAGTGTTTAGGGACAGGGACTCTCAAGTCCCAATACTTATCAGCTGTGCGCCCTTGGAGAAGTTACTCACCCTCTCTGGGCTTCGGTGAGGAGTAAATAAAAGATCATGTAGTGGGCCCCGAGGGCACACACGTACTTCAGGTCACAGCACAGGTGTATGGCCCCTTCCCAGATACCCCACATCTCCCTGCCCTGTCCTGCCCTCCCCTCCCACCTCCAACAATCAACGCATCTGGAGAACCAGGCTGGGAGGGGCATCATGGGGAGACTCACAGGAATCAGGGCCCTTCTCTGGGGAGCTCTGAAGACAGAAGCCCAGCCTCCAGGGCGGGAAGCCCCAGGAATTTGTTCTCCAACATTCCTGCCCCAGGGCCTCAGGAGCAGGCCTCAGCCCCCAGGCCCCCAGATGATGGCTTTGTGCAGACCTCAGTGGGCCCAGCAGCCGCAGGAGCTGGGAGCCTGGGAGAGGTGTCGGGATACAGGCCAAATTTTGCACACACCCCCCCCCCCCCGCCCCACTCCTGTGCTAAAGCAGAAGAATGGCCCCTGGTCTCTTGACTCAGGAATGCGGAGCATTTCTTAGCACCTCTAAGAAGGAAGGGGTCGAGGCCTCTGATGCCAAGCTCTAGAAGGATCCAAATTGTTTGCTAAAACCACAGCCCACATGAGGTCGGAGGAGAAATGGAAGTCTGAACCTGTGGCAGAGATCCCGGCTCTGATTACCCTTGGGGAAGAGGGGCCTGCCCTTTAAAAAGAAAAGTGACCCATGGAGTGGAGGGGTGGTGGTGGTGGATAGATGGAGGGAACAGGAACAGGACTCTCCCTCCCAGGGCCACTGCCACGCTGGCTCCCCAGAGGTGTGGGTGATGGTGTGGGTGGGCTGGCCCTCCCCTCCCCCACCAGGAACCCCACCTCCCAGCCCCGCCCCCATTCCCTCCTTTTCTCAGTCCTCAGATCTTCTTTGTCAAATGCCTTGTCTGCTGGGCCCTGTTGGCCGGGCCAGTCTCCTGTAACTCGTGCTGTGACTGTGATGGGCCAGACACCGCACTTGGCAAGCAGCCCTGGGGAGGGGCAGGGTGCCCCAGGAGGGCAGGGCTGCTCCTTCCCTTCGGTGGTGTCCCCAAGGGCCCAGGATGGCCACAAGCTGGTCAGAGGAAAGGATTCGGTGCAGTCTGGCCTTGCTTTTCCAGCACCTATAGCCCGCTCGGTCCCCAGAGAACCCCCCTGCTAAACCCAGGCCCTGATCTTCCCTCCCACCTGGCTCATCCCCAGCTCTGCCCTCCACCCCTGTGTTTGCTCAGCTGCCTGTGGGGAATGCACTCTCTCTCCAGCCCCTCCCTGGAGACCTGGGCCCGACACAGACCCCAGTGGAGGGGCCCTGACCTTCTAGACTATCCTGAGCCAGCTCTCCCCTGCCCACCATGACCCCATTCTGAGTGGTCTCCCAAATACAGACCCCCCAAGCCAACGTCCCTTGGCTCCTGCTGGCCTCAGGCTTCAATCAGAGAAAGAGAAGCTGCAGGATATATATATATATAGATTGATTGACTGATTGACAGTAAGGCTTATGCAGCAGTGGGAGTGGGTGAAGCAGGTTCAATCTTCCAGGCAGGCCATCAGCAAGGGCGGGGGCGATTTTCTTCCACCTCCAGAGCCTTAACTCACCCACACCTGCAAAGTTCCTTTTGCCATATAAGATAACATATTCACAGGTGTCCGGGATTAGGATTTATTTTCATTTACTGGAGAGAGAGAGAGAGAGACTGGACCCATGAGAGCATGGCGGGGAGGGCAGAGGGAAACTGAAGAGCACTCAGTACTTGCCCGACCTAGGGCTCCATCCCAGGACCCTGAGATCATGACCTGAGCCAAAACCAAGAGCCAGTCGCTCAACCGAATGAACCATTCCAGGCTCCCCAAGTGTCTGGGATTGGGATGTGGCCATCTTTGGGAGGCCAGTACTCTGCTCACCACAGCACCCCCACCGCCCACCCCTCCAGGCCACCACCCTGCCCATTCCTTGACCATTTCAGTTTTCCACATGGTCCACAGAGGACCTGAGCCTGTGGGGAGACTGGGGGGGGGGGCACAGAGTGAGGTAGCCTGTGGCCCTCTCCTCCAGGGAGGCCACCATCACGGGCCAAGGTAGCCACAGAAGCAGATGGCTGTGATATAGAGTGATTTTGGTGACAAGGTAGGGGTCAGATTGGAGAAGGGTGGGGGCAAAGGGAAGACTGGCTTGTCCTCAGGGACCAGAGGGCCTCATGGGGCCTTTCATCTTGGGGCCCTTCCCGCTGGGGTGGGTAGGGACACTGCCATGCCCCGGCTAGAAATCCTAGCCCTCTGCAGTCAGATTTACTGCCACCCTTAGGGCAGGCAGGAGAGGGAATCACGTTGTAGTAAAACAAACACAGATCTGCTAGGGAGTGGAAGGCAAAATTCACCGGGTTCCTTAAGAAGAGTGGAGACCTGAAGGTGAGGGGGTCTCTGGTTTCGTTCTTTGATCCGCCTTCCCCTTCTTCCACCTACCAGCTTCCCCTCGCTGCCCCGGAGACACCGTGCTGGGTTTGAGACGCAGGCAGGGCAAAGCTGGGCCGGGACTAGGAACCTACCCGCTGCTCGGGGCCAGGCGCACACCTGAGCGCCGGGCGGGGCCAGGTGGCGGTCTCCGCCCCTCCTTCTCCCTCCACTTCTCCGAGGCTCCCAGTCTTGCCTTCCTAAGCTGCTAAGTGCTAGGGACACCGGAGATAGCTAGGTGGCCTGTGAAAGGAGACCCCTGGGGACAAAGCCAGGATCCAACCCCTGAAGCCCCGTGGAGGGGGTTGGGGGGCAAGTGTCCCTTCCTCTCCTGTCAGATGAGGTTAACTCCCCGCCCTCGCCCTCATTCCTGGCGGAAGGCCACAGGCCTGGGTAAAATCCTGCCTAGAGTTACAAAGCCCCAGTTAAGTTCATCTCCTGCTGCAATTAACCACATCTGCAGCCCTTCCAGAAAAATCTCCAGCAAAGAGGCAACTTGTTTCCTCCAGGATGTAGCACACGGTGGGGACACAAGAAGTACCGTCTTTCTTCCTTCTTTCCAAAAATCCATGCTAATCAGGGGCTTCTGGGTACCCCAGTCGGTTAAGCATCAGCCTTCAGCCTGGGTCCTGATTCCAGGGTCCTGGGATCGAGCCCCGTGTGGGGCTCCCTGCTTAGCGGGAATCCTGCTTCTCCCTCTCCCTCCTCGCTCGCTCTCTCTCTCAAATAAATAAATGTTTAAAAAAATCTTTAAAAAAATGCACACTAACCAGTCTACAGTGCCATGTGCAGATACTAGGCTGAGGCTTAGGCCTACCTATTTTCACTTGGCGGCTAAGGAAAGGGAGACTCAGAGAGGTTGAGTGACTTGCCCAAGGTCACACAACAGGTAACTCCTAGTAACTGAACTACCCTGTTCTTCTACTGGGCTTTTCCCACTTGACCAAATCATCAAAGTGTGGAGATACGGTGGAAGGGAAGGGGGTGGTCGGAACAACAGGGGTTAGTCTGGAACAATGGGCTGGGGCAGGCTCATGGGGATCATTGACCGTCAGGTGAGGGACCAGGGAGAGTTTGGCCTTCATCCTGCAGGCCACATGGACCAGAAGTTAGTTCCGGCTTTGGGCCCTTGTAAAATGAAAGTGGCCTCAGGAGAGGGCTTGTTACAAGCGCTCAGTTTTCTCATGTGAAAAAATGGCGCAAACCTGTGAATAAATGTTTGTAAAGGGTTTGAACCTTAGAGTCAAACATATCTAGGTTGAAAGCCCAGCTCTTGCCACTTCACAGTTGGGGGATCTTGGCAAACAAAATCACTTACCGTTCCTGAGCCTTAGTGACCCACTGGGGAAATGGGACTCATCTTCCCATCGTGCAGGGAGACTCACAGGGCCAAGCTGGGGAAGCACCAGGCACAGTGTAAGTAGCTGAGAGAGGTAGCTGCCATTATTAGTATTATTATTATTATTACTATCATTAACGTATTACTATTATTATTACTATCAGCCAGGCATTTGGGGCTCAGACCCAACACTGAAAGTCCCCTAGCTAGGGAGCAGGGCTCCCCGTGTTCTGTGGGCCCCCCTCTCCCTACAGAACTTGGAGCCCTTTTGTTTCTGGCTTCCCAAATGTCTGTGCATGTTCCAAAAGCCTAGGTTTACAACTCATGACCCTCATGAGCAGATCACACTAAGCAGCATGAGAAAAAAACTGGCTGGAGAAGGGAGATCCAGGGCCGAGCCCCATTCTGCACCAGCTGGCGGTATGATCTTGGGTGAGTCATTCAGCTCTCTGGGCCACAAACAGGGAAAGGTGGACCAGACGACTGGAAGAGCCTTTTCTTTTTAAATTTACTTATTTAGGGGAACCTGGATGGCTCAGTGGGTTAAGCCTCTGCCTTTGGCTCAGGTCATGATCTCAGGGTCCTGGGATTGAGTCCCACTGGGGGCTCAGGGTCCTGAGGTGGAGCTCCCCACTGAGCAGAGAGCCTGCTTCCCCCTGGCTCTCTTCTTACTTGTGACCTCTCTCCCTCTGTCAAATAAATAAATAAAATCTTTTAAAAATACATTTATTTATTTATTTGAGAGAGAGAGAGGGAGCGAGACAGAGAGAGTGAGAGCGCCTGCAAGTGGTGGGGGAGGGACGGAGGGAGAGAGAGAGAGAGAGAATCTCAAGCAGACTCCCTGACCATTGCAGAGCCCACGACCCTGAACCGAAATCAAGTCAGACACCCAAACAACTGAGCCACCAGGCGCCCCGAGCCATTCATTCTTTCATTTCTTCTCTTGGTATCAGGGGCCTGGAGATGGAAACCCAGCACTGGCCCCAAAGCGTGGTGCCTGCAGGGTCTGATACAGAATAAGGCCAGGTCCCAGGTGTCCAATTCCTGAAGCCTCCAAAGACTTAATTATAAGGAATTCTCATGCGAGGCACACCTGGCAAACTCAGTCTGGGGAGTGTGAGACTCTTAATCTCAGGGTTGTGAGTTCAAGCCCCACACTGAGTGTAGAGATTACTTAAAAATAAAATCTTAATGGAATAAAAAAAGGAATTCCCATGAAATACAGGAGGAGGGGCCAGATTTGGCAAATGAAATTACAGGGTGCCTGGTTGAATTTCAGGCTAAATAACAAATAGGGATTTTCTTAGTATAAGTATGTCCCAAATATTGTATGAAACAAACGTATACTAAAACGTCATTTGGGGGTGTCTGGGTGGCTCAGTGGGTTAGGCCTCTGCCTTCGGCTCAGGTTATGATCCCAGGGTCCTGGGATCGAGCCCTGCATTGGGGTCTCTGCTCAGTGGGGAGCCTGCTTCCCTTTCTCTCTCTGCCTGCCTCTGCCTTCTTGTGATCTCTCTCTCTGTCATATAAATAAATAAAATCTTTTAACAAAATAAAAATAAAAAATAAAAAGTCATTTTTTTTTGAAGATGTATTTGTGTGTTTATCTATTTGACAGAGAGAGAGAGGGAACACAAGCAGGAGCAGAGGGAGAAGCAGACTCCCTGCTCAGTTTAACCTCAACGCTTGTCTCCATCCCAGGACCCTGGAATCATAACCTGAGCCCAAGGCAGATGCTTAACCGACTGAGCCACCATGGCGCCCCCCGCCCCCCCAAGTCATTTGTTCTTTATCTGAGGTTCAAGTAATTCAAATTTAACCAAGCATCCTGCATTTTATCTGGCAACCCTAAACACAGGTAAATTGAAAAACAACAACAACAACAACAACAACAACAACAAAAACGAGGATGCTCTCTTTGTGTCAATACGAAATGCTCTCAGGGACGAGTTGAGGGAAAAAGCCAAGCAAAGAACAGCCGATAGGCAGCTCTGGATTAGCAAGGGAGGAAAAGCATACAGGGAGGTTGTACGCAGAAGCCCCTGGAAAGGCCGGCCTTCTGGGGAAGGTAGCTGCGGGGCAGGAACGCCGGGATGAAAGACTTCACTGGGTCCCCTTCGTACCTTTTGGATTTCATGGGATGCAAATGTTTTATCTGGGCAAAAATAAATAAATACGTAAGTAACATAATCAGGCAGTTTTGCCCTGACCCCGCTCCCCGCACCCTTAACCTCCTGCATTCTAGAAATACTCCAAGGCTTGTGTTATCCTTATCAAAATTCCTTTAGGCCTTCAGCCTCGTCGCAGCCTGTCGCAGCCTGTCCGCAGTATCCCCCGCCTGTGGGAGTGGGGTGAGTCACAGCCACCCCCGGCCAGCTGTTGGCCATCTGCAGGCCTTCCTGGGGAAGAGCCCCTTCCTGCTGTGGCCCCCATCCCTGCAAAGACTCTAGGGTTCCTTTCCTCACTCTCTTTCTCTCCCCTTAGACTGTAATTCAAGGGAATTCAACCCCCACTTATTAGCGGTGCCAGGCACTGTTCTAGGAGCGAATCTGAAAGGGAGGGATGACCAGAGCCGGGGGTGGAGGGTGGAGGAGCAATTCTGTATGTGTGTTGCAGGGAGACAGCATCCGGGAAGTCTTCCTGGAGGTGATGGCACCTTGAAAGAAAAGCGCTCTCCTGGGCACAGCCAAGGTCTTTGGGAATTTATCAGCAGGTCTTTCTTGAGCACAAGGATGCATGAGGTCAGTGTTAAGTGCAAGGCTGAAGGCCAAATGAGGAGGCACAAACACAGGGCCTTTCCTCAAAGAACTTAGTCACGTAGGGGAGAAAAGAGCACATCTCATAGGAGGCTGTGGGAACTGCTGAGCAGAATGTGCTTCATTGCCATATCCAGGAGGAGAGGCAGGCTGCTAAGGGGCCCAGGGGATGGTTATGAAACTCATGGGGGAAGGGCCTTCACACATCCGCACATCTCACTCATCTTCCAGGCAAGGTCTCAGGCCCAGAGAGGGGCAGGCAATTGGGCAGGTCACACAGCAGGTCAGCGGCAGAGCCAGGACTAGCCCCTGGGCTCCTGACTCCCAACTCAGGACTGTCTCAAGAGCCCCCACTGCCTCCCACAGGGCTGAGAGCTTGGGCTGGCATCAGGGAAGTCTTCCAGGAGCAGGGATGCTAGGCACTCTGACCCCAGGCATTCATTGGGCAGGTGGCACAGACAGGAGGCACAGGAGGGCAGGTGGCACAGACAGGTGGCACAACAGGTGTTGTCCCAGGAAGGGACCTGCCCCTTTTTGTAACCTGGGGAGACTCTGCCCCGATTGGGCTGAGCTCAGAGTAGTCGGCGAGACCAATCTAGACAGGAAAGGGCCACCTGATAAAGGTAATCTCATGTAACCCTCCCTGTGGGACTCTGTTTAGGAATCAGGCCCGTTTCTAGGAGATCAAATGAAGGCTTAGAGCAATGAAGTGACTTGCCCAAGGTTGCTAGGCAGTGATGACCATGACTCAGCCATAAACAGTGCCCTGCGCTGTTTCCACAAGACCATTCTGCCCGCATTTAGGAAGTTCATAGCCCTCCCTCCAAGGCACACTCGCGGTTCCTCCATATGTGCCCAACAAGGGGGTGAAGGCTTACCAGGAATGCTCTTTCTTCCTGCTTCCCGCAGGCACCCCCTTCAAAGGAGCAGGTAACCCCCGAAGGCCCCATCAGCCATTTACACTTGAGTATAAATTAGTTATCAGACTCTGAGACTGCAGCTGAATACAGGGCCCTGCCCGCAGTGACACACGAAGGTGAAGAGGGAGAGGTCCTTGGGCCTGAGCTGCGCCCCAGGAGTGGCAGGGTGGAGCTTCCCTTGAAGCATCTGGGCGCTGGGCACCGTGTCCAGGTGGCACCAGGAAGGGAGGCGCCCAAGGGCGGAGGCGCACAGAGATGGGGAAAGAACAGCAGCTTTGCTCAGGTTCCAACCTGTGCTGTCTGAAGCCAGCCCTCACCTCCCTGAGCCTCACAACGGCACCGCTGCAGTGGGGAGACTTCCTGAAGGTGGGGGTCCTAAGAAGGGGCTCCATCCTAGGGTTCTCAAACTTAAGGGAGCACTGGCATCCCCTGGAGAGCTCCTAAAACCCCAGACTTCAGGGCCCCTCCTCAGAGGGTCAGCTTCAGTTAGTCCAGGGGAGGGGCCTAACTAACTAACTAACTAACTAACTGAATGCCCTAACAAGTTCCCAGGTAGCTCAGAGGCGGCTGGTGCTCTCCCCCTTCTCTATAAAAACCAGGTGATTGCTACAAAAGCCTAGAGACTGTGGGGGCGGGGGTGGACAGTGCAGAGCCCAGAAAAGCCTTAGGTACAAACTCGACATCTGGCAGGGATTTCACACCCCCATCCCCTCGGTTGGACCAACGGTGCCCAGGAGGAGGAGGCATACAGGGCCAAGGTCGGGGTGAGGATGCTGAGCTCTCCCCGCAACTGCCCCCCGTGAAAATCTCCTACTAAGTGCATGATAGCAGGTGTTGCTTTCTATGCCAGGCACTGTGCCCAGGGCTGCCCATGGACTGTCTCACCTGATCTTGCCCGCAAGTCTAGGAAGTAGGTCACCAACACCCTATTTCACAGGTAAGGAACTCGTGGCAGGCAGAATAATGGCCTCCAGAGGTGTCCATGTTCCCAGCCCCAGAGCCGGTGAATGTTGGCTCACATGGCAAGAAGGACTTTGTAGATGTGATTCTGATATGGATCTCTAGACAGGGAGATTCTTCTGGATTATCTGAGTTAGCTTGGAGTGATCACAGAGGCCTTAATCCCACGAGGCAAAAAGTCAGTGTCTTAGTCCATTCGGGCTGCTATAACAAAACGCAGCACGGGCTGGGTGGCTTATTAACAACAGACATTTATTTCTCACGGTTCTGAAGGCTGGAAGTCCCGAGATCAAGGTGCCTTCAGGATTGCTTTCTCCTAAGGTTCCTCCTCCCTGTTCACGGATGACACCTGCTCGCTGTGTCCTCACCTGGTGGAAGGATGAAGGTAGCTCGCTGGAGCTGCTTTTTTAAAAAGATGTGATTTATAAAAATAGTTTTTTAACCTTAAAAAAAAGATTTTATTCATTTATTTGAGAGAGAGAGAGCACAAGCAGGTAGAGCAGCAGGCAGAGGGAGAGGGCGAACGAAGCAGGCTCCCCGCTGAGCAGAGAGCCCAATGCGGGGCTCGATCCCAGGACCCGAAGCCCTTACAAAAGAGGGAAGGGCTCTGCCCTCCTGACCCAAGCACCTCCCAAAGGCCCCACCTCCAAATACCATCATCTTTGGGGGTGAGCTTTTCAACACATGACTTTGTGGGGGACAGAAACATTGAGACCGCAGCAGTCAGGGAGTCGGAAAGGAGGGGTGAGAGTAGAAACAGAAGTTGGAGACATGAAGGATGGGGCTGCCAGCCCAGGTGTGTGGAGGGCCTCTGGCAGCCAGACAAGGCTAGGAAGGATTCTCACCTGGGACCTCCAGAAAGACCACAACCCAGCCAACACCCTGATTTTTAGCTCCCTCAGGTTCATTCTCGATTTCTGACTTCCATAATGGTCAGATAAAAAAAATGGGTCTTGTTTTATGCCCCTGAATCTGCGGTAATTTGTTATAAGGCTCGTGGAAATTTCATTCCAAACCAAAGGCTCGGAAGGATGCAGTGATAAGACTCAAATGTTCTCTTTCTGTCCACAGGAACTGCGCTCAGACTCCTAACCGCAAAGTTGACTCAACAGCCAACCAGGGTCAAGAATGGAAGGCACCAGTGCCATTCCTCCCCCCACCACCCCCACCCCGCGGAGTAGAAATGAACTTGAGGGTGAGCATGGGGGAATTCTGCTGCTGTTAAATGTCAGAAGAATTGTTATGGGGAAGAGGGAGACTTTTGGACAGCCACAGCAGAGAGTCTCCATATTTTGGAATTCCAGTTGATAAGAACTGGCTGCCTGGGGCTCTGTGTGGGGAAGGTGGGGGGTGGTTGCGGGGGAGGGCGGCGGGAGCGGGGTGGGGGGGGGCAGCATCTTGGGGCAGAGCCCGGGCTCCCAGGGAAAGTGTGTTGTGGTCGATTGGTAATGCCTGACTTGGCTCTGTCTGGAGGACCAGCATTGTATGCGGATCGGGATTAGATAAATTCCATAGGGTTGGCCCTGGGTCTGACTCATCTTTTTATTCCTGGGCCTAAGATGTGCCCCAAACAAAGCAAACACTCAATAAATGTTGCGAGGAGGGACAGGACAGAAAGAGGCAAGAAGCGGGAGGGGAAACAGGGAAAGAGAAATTTGTTTCCAGTGGGTAGAATCCCCTGGTGGGGAGCTTCTAATTCCCTCGCTTTATTCTGTTCACAGCAATCCCTTCTTTTGGGGACGGCGGAGGTCCACCCCCGACCTCATTCCAGCTGGTTACCGCAGGGCTGCCAATCACAAGGGCCTGCCCCTCCTCTCCTGGGGCAGGCCTAAGACTCAAACCAGGCAGCAGGACTCTGGTTCCTAGAATCACCAAGGGGGAGAGTGCGTCTGACCGCCACATCCTGGAAAGGTGGTCCATAAACTCAACCAGTCAAGAGGAAGTGGTAACTGGGCCAGAACCCTGGTCTGTGAGACTCGGGAGACCAAGCTCAGGCACTCCTAACCTTAAAGACATCTCTCGTGGGACCGCCAGCCAGCCAAAGGCACAAAAGCCACGCCCCCTCCCGGGAGGTGCAGGCACCCAGCCTTTCCTGCAGGGGCCTGGCCAATGTGTTCCAAGAAATCCCCCCACCTCCATTTTTATTCTGCTTAGCTATTCGGCGTCAGTTTCTGGGGCTTGAAACTGAAAACCCCAAATTTGAACAGTGTTTCTAGAAGGAGGAGCGGGCCAATCATCATAGCTGTTGCACTCGGGAAAAGCTCTTTAGTTGGAGACTTGAGAAAGGAGAGGTTTGTGCTCTCCCAGATTCACGTGTTGAAGTTCTCATGGGATGGATGGGAGTTAGAGGCGGGGCCTTCCAGAATTTGAGCCCACCCCCACCCCCACCGTGATGGGATGAGTGCCCTCTGAGGAAGACAGAGGGCGCTAGTGAGCATACAAGAAGACAGCGGTGTGGCAACCAGGAGGAGGCCTCCCCAAGGACTCAACCTTGGGGGCACCCTGATCTTGGACTTCCAGCGCCCCCATCCCTGGGTAGAGCAGCCCGCCCTGAGGCACGGCAGCGGGGGGGCGGCCGTTCGGTGAGAGTATTGTGGGGTCAGTTGGGGAATGAATGGGAGGGAGGGTCCAGAGCCCCATGGCCAGTGACCTTGTGCTATACGCCCTCCATTCCGGCATGGGGCTTGACCAAGTCCCTTTACTCCAAGTCCCTTTGCTCCCAGAGCCTCAAGGAGGCCAGGTCACGAATATTATTTATCTCATCCGGTCTCTATGAGGCACATGGAGATAATGCAGACGAAGCCCTTAGCACATTTCCAGGCTTCTCTCCTCTCCAGAGTGCTCACGCCATGAGAATAACTCTATAGATTAATGGACCCGTGAAGCATTAGTGAGCGTCTGGTCCTCTGACGGGCCAGCAGGGGGCTGGGGCTCGAACCTGGGCACTTTCCATCAAGAGCCCCAGATCATTTTTGTTTTTTTTCAGTATTCCAAAATTCATTGTTTATGCACCACACCCAGTGCTCCATGCAATATGAGCCCTCCACAATACACACCACGAGGCTCACCCACCCCCATACCCCCTCCAAAACCCTCAGTTTGTCTCTCAGAGTCCACAGTCTCTCATGGTTTGTCTACCCCTCCGATTTCCCCCAGCTCACTTCTCCTCTCCTTCTCCCAATGTCCTCCATGTTATTCCTTATGCTCCACAAGTAACTGAAACTGTGTGATAATTGACTTTCTCTGCTTGACTTATTTCACTCAGCATAATCTCCTCCAGTCCGGTCCATGTTGGTACAAAAGTTGGGCATTCATCCTTTCTGGTGGAGGCATAATACTCCGTAGTATATATGGACCACATCTTCTTTGTCCATTCATCTGTTGAAGAGCATCTAGGTTCTTTCCACAGTTTGGCGACTGTGGCCATTGCTGCTATGAACATTGGGGTACAGATGGCCCTTCTTTTCACTACATCTGTGTCTTTGGGGAAAATACCCAGTAGTGCAATTGCAGGGTCATAGGGTAGCTCTGTTTTTAATTTCATAAGGAATCTCCACACTGTTTTCCAAAGTAAGAGCCCCAGATCTTAACCAGTATTCTTCCTACCTCCTCTAGGGAGAGGCCCAAATCCTTCCCACTGTAAGAAGCCTTGACTATAGACACATGGTCTCAAATCCCACCCCAAAAAGTATCGGGTCCATTTGGAGAAGAGATTCCCACATGCAAAAGGAAGGTAAACTGAGAAGGCAAATCATGCATTATGAGAGCCAGGGGAGCCAGGAAGCCCAGCGGGAGGAGGGCCCCTCTACCTGGATTTCAGGCCATATCCAGTGTCTCCAGAAAGAAAGGACTAGAAGCTACCAACCTAATCCCGAGGCCCCGGGGAAGCGGCAAGCTCCTTCGAGAAGACAGGTTCCCACAGGCTTTATCTTCTGCTCTCACTCTTCTCCAAGCAGCTCAGGCGCTGGAGAGGAGGAAGAGAGGGGTGGGGGAAGAGAGGGGTAGGGGAGGCTGGGGTGGGGGAGGATCCAGCACGGGACTGGAGAGGGCTAGCAGCGCAGGCTCAGAGCGGGAGGGACTCAAGGACCTCACCTGGTTGGTGCCCTCATTCTGCAGCCCAGACAGGGCAGTGACTCGGGCAGGGCCACAGAAAGGGGGTGGCAGAAGCACAGTGAGGACGCAGGTCTCCCAGGCTGGGGGCCATGCAAGCACATGGCCCCGCTGCTCCCAGATGGGAGGGACATTTCTCCAAGCTCTTTCCGGAGCCCCCCTCCCCTTTCCGCAGACCCTCAACATGCAACAATAAGAAAGAGCCCTGGGTTTGGAGCCAGGAGACCTGAGTGTCCAGGGCTCACTCTGAGACTAACTCATCTGTAAACTTGGGTGAGGTCCCTCACCTCTCTGGGCCTCAGTTTCTTTCTTTCTTTCTTCCTTCCTTCCTTCCTTCCTTCCTCTCTTTCTTTCTTTCTTTTAAAGATTTTATTTATTTATTTGACAGACAGAGATCACAGGTAGGCAGAGAGGCAGGCAGAGAGAGAGAAGGGAGAGGAAGAAGCAGGCTTCCCACTGAGCAGAGAGCCTGATTCGGGGCTTGATCCCAGGACCCTGAGATCATGACGTGAGCCGAAGGCAGAGGCCTTAACCCACTGAGCCACCCAGGCGCCCTTTGGGCCTCAGTTTCTGCAAAAATAAAACAAGGGGGCTGGACTCCATTTCGAAGCTTGAAGCCTCCTTGGGTCCGGCATTCTGAGGGCCAAGGGTTATGAGTAGGGTCCACCCCCCTGCTGCAGCCCATCTCTCTAGATGAGTAGGGTCCACCCCCCTGCTGCAGCCCATCTCTCTAGAGGCGTCAGAGATCCCAGAAGGAAGAGGAATTTTGCCAGAAGCATGGATGGGGAGGGGCTCTGGCCCCTGTATTCACCCTTTGCTGATCCGAAGTGCCCGCCTGCAGATGGGTGGTTGGTACCGGCTAGAGGACAGAGGGGAGGACTGAGCCCAGGTGATGGAAAAGAGTCCAGATCCCAGCTGCGGCCTCCACTACCCCCTCCTCCCCACCCCACCCCCGGGACCAGTGGCATCCTAAGCCAGCCTGGCAGGGGAACTAGATGCCAAGTGGAGAATGAGGCAGGGGGTGGGGGTGGGTAGGGGTGCTGGGAGGGTGTGTTAGATTGTGGGGTTGGGGCATGTCGTGGGATTATGGTGGGGCTGTTCTCCTTCTTCTCATCTGGATCTCGGATCCCCTGGGAGCCCCACCTGGGAGCCCCTTGCAGCCATGGGATCTTGATGGGGGGGAACCCAGACATTGGGGCAGGCTGGGGGACCCGCCCTGCCCTCTGGGGCTGCTGCTTTACAAGTGAAAGTAGCTGCGGAGTGAAGGACAGCCTCTCAGTTTAAATTCTTTATGAATCAAAAAAGGCCTCCCAGCCACCACTAGACCCTTTGGAAGGATGCTTGGATCCCCATTTTTCAACACGCCGGTCTAAGTGCAGGATTTGGTGAGTCACGCTCAGAATTTCCTACCAATGATGATGATGATTAAAAAAAAAAAAAGAATAAGAGAAAATATCAGAGTGAGTCTTGGGTAGTACACCATCTCATGAAATGCTGGTTTCAGTTTGGCGAGCTGCGCCCGGCTGTGATGGGATGTCTCTGGTCGCCGTCTGGAAACCTTGAGAAGCCACTGCCCATGGATGACTAGATGACAGACGTGCCCTTTGTTCCCCAGTGCGGGGTCGAGGTGGGGGGGTGGAAGGGGTGGGGAGGGAAGTGAGCCAGGGTGCAGGGCCCTCCCTGGGGTGGGGGCACCAACCTGGCTCAGCTCCCCACTCACACACCCCGACCAAAGGCTCCGGCCACACCCAGCCAGGGGCCCCACCCCTGCAAACGCCACGTGCTCACACCACTCTGCTTCCTTCAAAGTCCCTCTTCCTTCAGCCCCGCTGCGCCCAATCCTGCCTTTGCTCCAGGACGCTGCGTAGAAATGACCCTCCATCCGACAATTGTTCCACAGAGGGCCAGGCACGATGATCCCTTCATGGCTGGCTGTCCCACAGTGTGCTACAGCTGACTTTACCCTCTGTCAATCAACTGGTCCGCATTGGGGCCTTGGCATACCACGATTTCATGATGAATGACATTGCTCGTTTAAAACGAATGAATGAATGAATGAATGAATGAACTCTTGATTGCAGATTGAATTGCTCTGGGGGGCAGGTCCTGGTGCGGAGGCTTTGCTGCTTTAATAGTCACCCAACAACTGCTGTGCACCTGCACGGTATGCCCCCGAGCTACTGGGGACACCAGACCAAGAGGACCGAGACGATTTTCCTTGAGGAGCTCATTGTCCCATGTGAGAGACAGGCATGTAAATTACCACCCCACTATGATAATTGCCCCAAATAAAGACATATGCAAGGGGACCCCATGTTGGTAGTGACACTAAATCAGCAAAGACTAAAAGCAGGGCACGGTGGGCTGAGTGGGGGGTCTTCCTGGCAAAAGGCGAAAACTCTCTTGGAAGTCCTTTATAGCACATGACACTCTAAACACTTTTTTCACGCTACTTCTTTAATTTCCCCACTAGCCGGTAAACGCCAGGAGAGCTGGCTGGAGCATGCCCGCTGAGCTCCTCACCACTCACTGCTGAGTTCTGTTTCTGCCACATCCTAATGCATTAAATATTTACTTAAGGAATATTCAGGAAGCTGCCAACGGCTCAGGTTGACCGGAAAGTGGAAGGAAGGAGTGTTAGGAAAAGGCGCTGCGAGGTCTGTGGGGCCCAGACCACCGAAGGCACATCAGCCCTGGTAAGGTTTGATCTTTCTCCTGTGGGCACTGGGGAGCCGTGGAGTGGTTTCAGTGGTCTAGAAAATTCTTTTGGTTGTAGTGGGCAGGGCAGGTGCCTGCAGCCAGGTGGGCAGTGGAGAAAGCAAATATAGAAATCACCCAGGCGAGGTGACTTGAGTCTAGAGGCACCCGTCTGGGGTACTGGCATGGTGCCCACTAGGTCACCCCAAGCCAGACTCCGAGATCTGGACTGCTCTTGCCCCTGGCGGGAGGGAGAGGCGCCCATTCCCTCCTGGGACACAAAGCAGCTCCTGGGGGTCCCTGCCAAATTTCAGGCAGTTAGCCTGCTCAGAAGCTTTGCCTTTGCACTCTTGGTACTCTCCTTCTTCCTTCTACAAATCAGCTCCTATTTGAACGCATTTATCTGTGCACATTAGATGACTAAAGGAAAGATCATCGTATTAACATTCTCTATGCCCTTGTGTGTACTTCACATTTTCATATTAAAAAGCTTAAGTGAATATTATGTCCCTACCACGTATGGAAAGCCAAGTACCATAAACAGCAATTCTAAACTCTTTGAGCAAAGCGGAAATCACCAAAACAAAGTCATGTTATTAAACCTACCCAGCTCCTTTCTCCTGCCCGGGGCTCCCAGTCGGAGGCCCATCCCTCCTTTGCTAAAAATGGAATCTGCTAAGGGGGTGGTGTTAGAGACACTCTAACCAAAGACTTTCTCCTTGCCCCTAACCAGGATTTACTAAATGTGAAAATTAAGTACCGGGTGTTTTTAAAAAACTGCCTATGCCCCCTAACCCTGGCAAACAAGACCAGGGCTGAGGCTGAACTCCTGGGGGTAAGGGTTTTCGTTTCTGACCCATCAGGGCTCAATTATTTATTAACTCCACCGAAAACTGCTGAAAACCACTAACTCCTCTATTAACACATTCAGTGATCACCCTGCTCCTGAGGGATAAGCCATTATATGCCCATTTTACAGATGAGAAAATCGAGGCACAGAACTACCTCACTGGCCCATAGCCCACAAAGCCAGTAAGCAACCTCGCTAAATCGAACCCGAGTCGTGTGGTTGGAGTCTTGGCTCTTAACTCAGCCACACCACGCAAGTTGGCTGGGCGATAAGCTTTGTAGAAGTTGAGGTTACTGCCTGGCATGTGGCCGGCACCGGTGGACTGGGGGGGAGGTCCCGAAGAGAGGCTAACTTTCCTCCCACACCCACCCCAGCTTGACCCACCCGCCATCTCTCCGAACTTTCCGGGCCCACAGCCCCGGCCGGCTGACTGCGCAAGGATCCGCGCCTGTGCAGCTGGAAGGGAGGGACGCAGGTGCCTCGGCCGGCGTGCTCCGGGGCGGTGCTTGCCGGCAGGAAGGCGCTGGGCGGCGCGGCCCTGGAGGGGTGCCCCTGGCGGGCGGGCCCCAGCGCGCAGCGGACACACGCAGGTGACGACAGGCGCCCCAGGCCGGAGCTCGCCGTTGCGCTCACCTTATAAGGGCAGGCGCGGCGAGGCAGGGGCGGGGCGGGGCCGGGCGCGGTAGGGGCGGGGCATGCCTTCCTGCCGGCCTCTCCCCGAGGCCCGACAAGCCCCGGGGAGACTCTAATTGCGAGGGCGGGGCCCCTCCAGTGGAGCCCCTAGGTCCCCCGAGGCCCTTTGGGACTCCCCCCGCCCCGCGTCCCTCTTGGCTGACACCGTGCCGGGCCCCGCCCTGCGGGGAGCTGAACTTGACCGACTCGCCTTGTGGCTGTGGGCGGGTTTCTTCCTTCACCCCAGCGCTGGCAGCAGGTCCACAGTGGGTAGCTGGGGGAGGAGGACCTTTACCGGGCGCCTTTCTAACTGCCACTTAAAGAGTCTGTAGCCCCAAGCTCAGCCCAGGACCTCGCTAAACATTGGCCGTTGATTCGTCGCAAGCGTATGGTTGACTGAACCCTTCTTGGAGGGACAAGACTTTACAACAAATAGGAAGTGTCCCACCTGAGTCAGCACCCCCCCCTCCCCAATCGCCTGGCCTCCACTCTTCTCCCTATAACCTCCCCTTACAGCCCAGATCCTTTTAAAACACAATGTGTTCAATTGCTTTTCTTTGACTTCCACTGGACTTCACAACCTCCCAGTCGCCTACAGGATAAGTGTGAACCCTTAACTCAGGGCACAGACCTCTGAACTTGCAGTTCCCTGGAGGCATCATGCTGTTCCATGCTTCCCAACCTTTGCACCTGCTGCTCCCTTCTGAAAAGCCCCTTCCTTGCACACATGGAGACACAGGTTCATCCTTCAAAATGAGGTCTCTCAATGCCCTCTCCCTGACTTCTCTACTGATTATTTCATCTTTCTGAGCCTCGGTTTCTTCATATGCAAAATGGGGATAAAATAATCTTCACCTCGCCGTGCTTTGTGAGGGTCCAGCGAGTCAATGTCTGTACACTGTTCAAGACAATGCTTGGGACATAGTAGTTGCTCATGAAAATTTACTACTGAATAAATTTGTCTTAGTGTGTTCTAATTGCCCTCACGTGTGCTCTGAGACACATGAGGACTGGGCTCTTCTTTTCCACCCTTGCAGACCCGGTGCCTGGCATATAGTAGGGTCTGATTAGCGACTGGTAGGAAATGAGCGAATAATAGGCAGTGGAGGGGGGCGGCGATGGTGAAGGAGGGTGAAGGAGGAGGAGATCCCTCACCAGAAGGGCCACCACTAATGGTGAGAAAATAAACCCTCATATCTGCTTGGATATAACATGTTCTAACTTTCCCTCCGCAGTCTTCTGGGAACTTCTTGAGGAGGATGTTGGATGGCTACTGACCCCCTTTCCCAGATTCACTTCTGAGGCCTGCAGAGGGGAAGTGTTTTTTACCCATGGTTACCCAGTGAGTGGCAGAGTCCAGACTTGGCCCACTTTTAGCTCTCAAATCCCATAAGTCCTGGCAACCTCCTTAAGTCACAGGCAGGCAACCCAGGATGATTCGTCACCTCAGATCCAATTCCAAAACCTAGTCTCTGGAGGTTCCCCATCCTCCACCCTCCCCCGGAACTGCCCCCTTGTGCCCATGCTTTTTAGTGAATTTCTTGAAGATGCAATGATCTCCAGCCAGAAGTTCTGGGCTGCTAAAAAAAGAATCTCTCTCTCTCTCTTACTTCCCAAAAGTCACTCACAGCCCCATGGGGGTGGGGCATGAGAGCATCTGAAGGACCCAGACCCAGGGCTAGGAGCTGGTTGCACTTTGACACAGAAGAGAAGGCCAGCCCCACCCTCGGACTCTTGTGGGGGAGACAGTGTGAGGACACATGGCGACAGTCTGGGTTTGGACGGCTGGAGAAGGGAGGGATGCCTCCGTGGGGTTTCTGCAGAGCCCTCTCCTGACTTAGCCACTCCCCAGTTGGCCTCAGCGCCTTCCCGACCTCCTCCCCTGGCTGGGTCCGGCTTCCTCTGTAAACCTGGGGGTGGAGACTGGTCTCTGGAGGCCTGGGGGCTCTGAGGTTCATGGCTTGGGGAGAGCAGAGTTCTGGGAAATGTGGCCTCCAGAGAGGAGGCCTCAGAGGCCAAGCACGCCCGAGTGAGCGAGGGTGCAAGCCCGGGGCCTCATGGACACAAACAGCTTCATCTTCCCAGGCTGCCCTGGCCCCGCCCGCCCCATCCTCCCGGGCTTCTGTCCAGAGAAGCCAGTTCTCTGCCTGGTCCCCAGAGCCCATAGGGACCAGGACCAGGACAGGGAGGGCCTGGGCCAGACCCCGGAGAACCTGGTCTCCCTCCCTCTGCTGGGGAGGAAACTCGTTCTTGTGGCCTGAACAGGGCAGCCCTGAAGTTGGCCCAGCTGTGCCTCAGTGGTCAGGGCCAAGTGCTGAGCAAACACCAGGCCCGCTGGGCAGCCAGTCCCACCGCGGAGTCATTCCTGGGCCATGTTGAGTGCTGAGCTGGGCTGACAAGTGCAGGCAGGGAAGGGAGGGTCTTTCCTGGCTCGAGGAACCCCCCACCCCACCCCCGGGCTCATTCCTGCCCCTATCAACTCCTTTAGAAATAATCCCACCCCCTCATCTCTCTGCCAGCCTCCAAAAAGAGCAATCCCAGGACTGGCAATGAGAACCCAGAGCTGCTTCTGAATTCTCTCTTCTTGCTTGCTGGTTGACCTTAGGCAAGGCTCTACCCTCTCTGGGCTTCCATTTCCCTCTCATCATCCAGACTTAGTTGTCGTCTTCCCTTCTCTCCAGATCACTGGGAGCCCGTTAGATGGGAAATGAATATGGGAAAGATCATGGGAATCACGAACATGCTTGTTTCATGGGGAGGCGGGTGGCTCCTCTCGGAGACTCAGAGCGATGTCCAAATTCGCATGGAAAGTGCCAGAGGTGCTGAGGTCCAGCTGGGCCTCCTTGGTGAGGAGAGAGGGAACTTGGCAATGGGGTCTGGGCTGGAGATAAGGATGGGGACCAGAGCAGCAACGGGGCCTGGCAGAGAACAGCTTATTAGGGTTGGACACGTCACTCGTTCATTCATGTTACAGATTCCTGGGTTCCTCTGTGCCTGGCCCCATGGGAAGGTAGGGACATGAAAGGCTGCTCAAGGAACAGGTGCAGTAGGACGGGCTTGGAGATGGTTCTGGGCCCAGGAAGGACATCTGCCCAAGTCCAGGCTCATCTGCGTCTGAATATCTATGGCTTTAGGAATGCACATTCTCAGGTCCTGCCCCAGACCCAGGACCTACCCCAGATGCATAACCACAACCAGGCCCTTATATGAAAGCTTGCTTTCGACTCAAGTTCTCAGAAATGCCAGGATTGGGGGCCTGGAAGTTTCTTTCTTATTGTTCTTCTTTACATTGAGGCGTGATTGACTGGGGCCTGGAACTTTGCAAGGGAGAGGTGGCCCCGGATAAAAAGGTGGCTGGAGGTGGGGCAGGTCTGATGACTTTCCTGCCACTCAGCCTCCCCTCCCCCAAGGTAAACCAGCAGGTGGGAGGTGCCCGAGCTGGGGGAGAACCTGGCTCAGATTTCAGGCCCCGGCACAGTCCTTCTGGGCTCTCAGCGACCATGAAATGCTCCTTTACCCGGAGAATCCTGCATCTATAAAACCCAGAAGAAGAAAGAAGCTCTATGTCCAAATATGTTCATTACGGTCTCATTTGTAATGGACAGAAATATTAACTGGAAAATACCTATGTATGGGACAGCCGGGTGGGGGTGGGGGGAGGGGAAAGGCTAATGGCCTGACCCTCCCTGAGGGGCTTCCTCGGGTCTGGGGTGGAGCGGGGAGGCCCTAGCAATGCTGGGAGTGGCTGCTTGGAGGTCGTGGTAAGGCTCTAAGGGAGGGTGAAGAGCGGGGCACTGGTCAGATTGGGGGGTTTTCTTTTTTTTTTTAATTTAATTTTTTAATTTTAATTTTTTTTTTTTTTTTTAGACTAGGGGGTTTTCATCCTGGCTTTGCACCTTCCTAGCTGTGGGACCTGGGGTCATAACTAAATCTTCTGTGCCTCAGTTTCCCCATTCATAATCTGGAGCTGATACAGAACCTACCTCCTAGGGTTATAGGAGTAACAGAGTTTAGAACAGTGCCTACAACCTCTGTGTGTTATCCATGATTATTAAACTAAGTAACAGGATTTTATGGGCTGAGTGTCCCCTCCCCCACCGCCGCCCCCAAATTCTCCTGTCGGAAGCCCTAAACCCCAGGTCCTCCGAATGTGACTATTTGGAGATGGGCCTTTACAGAGGCATGAAGTTAGCATGAGGCCATTAGGGTGGGCGCCCCAACCCAGTTGGACTGGTGTCCTTACAAGAGAAGGAACTTGGGGCAAGGAGACAGGGTTCTACCGGCACAGAGGAAGGACCCTGTGAGGATACAGCCGGAAGGGGGCCATCGGCAAACCCAGGAGAGAGGCCTCAGGAGAAATAAAACCTGCTGACACGTTGACGTTGGCCTTCCAGCCTCCAGAACTGTGACAACTACATTTCTGTGGTTTGGTTCACCCAGTCTGCGGTTCTTCGTTCCGGCGGCCCCACGACCCCACGCGCATGCCCGGGAGCTTTCAGTAGGAGGCTTACGCAACAGCGCTGTGCTCTAACATTACATTTATGATCTCATGCCTGTGTCTTAACCACGGGCAGAGAGTACTGTCTTCCCATTTCCTTTTTTTTTTTTTAAGTAGGCTCCACACCCAGCATGGAGCGCCATGCAGGGCCCCAACTCATGACCCTGAGATCAAGACCTGAGCTGAAATCAAGAGTCAGACATTTAACCAACTGAACCATCCAGGTGTCCCTATCCTCCCATTTCAGAGATGAGGAAAGCTGAGGCTTGGCTAAGGAGGGGAGGGGCTGGGATTGGAGCCCGGTCCATGCGATTCCAAGGCTTCAGTCAAAGCCTGCATCCATTCCCCCCCTCAGCAGGACCCCACTGGGCCCCTGCATCCCATGCCTCCCTCCTTTGACAGATCATGTGCTTTCCCACCCCTGTGCCTTTGCACCTGCTCTCCCCTCTGCCTGGAATGCTCTTCCCACTGCTCGGCTCTTCTGACGAACTTCTCTTCAGTTCTTTGAAACAAAACCCTGCAAACACTGTCCCTTGTACACTGACACCTATCTTGAGAACTCACGACCATTCCGTACTTTATCTTCATGACATGCATGTTCTGTGGCATTCAGGCCAGGCCGAGAGAGGCACCCCCAAACACCAGCTGGCTGAGGTTAGGGGTGCGGTTGCCAAGTGGAGACAATAATCCAGCCCTAGGAGAAGGTCCTGAGGAAAGAGAGTCTCCTGCTTCTGGCCAGGGATTGGCGATGGGGAAGGCAGGTAGGAGAGGCCCGAAGGCCCCACGCCTGGCATAAGAGGAGGGATCCTTTGCCTCTCGTGGGGACAGCGGTATGTCAGAGTGGGGAGGATGGGCGATTCGGTTAGGCCACCCCAGCCCCATTTCCCAGGGTATGTCTTAGTCACGGTACACCAGTTCTCTGGGCCTCAGTTTCCTTGTATGTGAAATGGGAACAACGATGGCTACCTTGGGTGGGTGCAGGGAGGGCTAGATGTGGATAGAGCACCTGGCAGTTTGGGGAGCCAGGGATCAAGGCTGGGCTGCCCCTCTGCTGGGAGGCAGCAGACCGGAGAGAGACAGCTACTTGCCTACTGCTTCCTAGGAAGCTGAGAGAAGGTGGGGGACCAGCTCACCCCCAATTAATAATTAGCAGCTGTAGAGTGGGGGAGGGGGTCCAAGCTCACAAGAGGTGCTCCTATCAGTGGCTGCGTGTGACCCACAGGTTTATGGAGTGAGAGGGCAGTCAGATGGGAGTCAGGCCAGGAGGCACAGAGCACGGAGGCATTCTCCGAGGGTGAGGTCACCACCGCCAGCTCCCTGGGGCTGCTTGGAGCCACAGGCACCTCTAAGCCAGCTCCAGAGTGGGAGGCGGTGGTGGCAGAGGTTGGGGCCAGCGCAGTGAGCCCAATGTCAGGGCCATGGCCTACTACAAGGACAGTCCTGTTCGTCCGTGGTGAGGTGCCGGGTCCGTATCTCAGGAAACCCGGTGGTTCCTGTTGAAGATGTCGTTGGAGGAGGGGAAGGGAAAGCATAGCCGTGGACACTTTCGGAGACCCAGCGAGGTACCAGAATGCTTCTGCACTGCACGCCTCGCCATGTTGTCCCCACCGTGACCTCATGAGGAGGGCGTGTCACTGGCCCAGCATGCAGATGGGGCCACTGAAGTGCAAAATAGTGAAAAACCTTGCCCCCAAGGGAAAGCAGTGGCGCTAATAGGTAAGGACCCAGAGCCTTTAGAGTCAGACACACCTGCGTCCAGAGCTCCTGACACCTGTCAAGACCGGGTCCCTGAAGCGCTCTGGGCCTAGTGGCAACGGCAGTCCCTGCCTCTCTCTGGCTTGTTGAGAAGGCTCAGCGAGAGGACACCGGAAGTGCACTCAGTGTTGCCTGTTTCTATTCATCTCACCTCTGAGCTTCCGCATGGGGATGCAACATGCCCAAGGCCACACTAGTAGGTGGCCCAGTTGGAACTTGAACCCGGCTCTGATTTCTCCCGTCCTCCTTACACCACTGTGGAGTGGCTGCAGACCACCCCGGGCTTCCAGAAGGCTGTCTGGAGTGGCTGGAGAGCTGGAGCTTCTTGGCAGAACCAGTGGTCCTGGTTTCTGGCAGATCCATGGCAGTCAGCCCAACCCGCCGGGACCCAGGGTTCAAGGTCACGCCCACAGCCGGTGTTCCAGGCAGCCGAGAGGAACTGCTGCTGCATGCCTGGAAGCCTCGCGGGTCGCACTGCGTCCTGCCGGCCACCAAGGCCCCAACATTGTTCTCTGGGCCCTCCCCAGCCAGGGCCCACACGTTTGGGATTTCCGGCAGCCCTGCCAGAGCTGCCTTCACTTTCCGGACAAACTTTCCCCAGGCGTCTGGGGCAGGGGCTGAGCGCCCTCCTGCGCCCCTGTCTTGGGCAGGGACTGCTGGGAAGGCCACTGGCAGCACGTCAACATCCTCTTGACCCAACAGGTCCTGGCCCCGGAGCCCGGCCTCCGTAGAGACACAGTGTCCTCTTCTCTGCTCCTGGAGCCCTGGGAAGCAAGGGCCACCAGAGTCACTTTCATTTTAGGACTGGCTGCAGTAAGGGCCCAGGGACTCAGGTCCTCATCACACATAGGCAGTGACCTGGGCAAGTCATGCCGCTCGTGTCCTCATGGGGGAGGCGGGATGACACCCTGACATTGTTCCCAGAGTGGCCTATGGCCCCTGGCTCTGCAGCCTCGTCCTAGTGCTTCCCAGGCCTACGGGCGCCCTTTGTTGGGGAGCACTCCTGTTTGCCCGTTTGCTGCGCATCTCAGCCATTCTGTGGACGCCATTCTGACCCCAGTCTCCTCCACTGGGAAATGGGGAGCACTCCCGCCCGGCGGGCTGTGGTGGGGATCACGGCGGAGGCTGTACATCCGACACGACAAACGCAAGCTTCGGTCCTGGGCTCCCGTCTCTGGGCCCACCGGAGGACTTCGGGATCAGAATACATGTACAGACGCCACCCCTGGCAGGTCGTGGGGCCGAGGGGACCCGTGGTCATGCCCCCCCTCTCTGGGGAGGTGTGTCTGTGCTTCTGAGGGGCTGGCGCTGACTCCCTTGCCCCGCAGCCACACTGCCGACCCCCTATTCTGCAGTTAGGGGAGCCCAAGGAAGCACCCAGAGGGCAGCGGGGGGGGGGCCGCGATGCAAAGCTGGCAGCGTCCCGGTGAGGTCAGAACCATGGAATTAGTCAAATGGGATCACCCCGAGGCCTCTGTGCTCCCAGCCAGTGACTCATGCCACGAATAGCCACATGGGCACCTGCCAACCTGGGCTGGCGGAGGCCACCAGCCGACCTCACCCCGCAGCATCCTTTTAAGGACAGGGAGCTCGGGGCGGTGCAGAGGCCTGGCCTCTGGTCCCGAGGCTCTTTGGCAGCCTCTTCCCACCTGCCAGCGGTGGAGAGACCAGACCCCCACCTGGATTTAAATCTGGCCTCAACGCTCTTTCGACATGACCTTGGGTAAGTCCGTGTCTCCGAACCGGTTTTACCACTGGGAACGTGGAAATAATACTTGCCTCACAAGACAGGAATTAAATGAGGTAATTGTAAAGAAAGTGCTCGGCAGAGGCACCTTTTAAGGAGCGGCAGTGGGGTCCCGTGGCAGGGCCCCGACTCGGGTGTCACGGCACCCCGACCTTGAGCTCTGGCCCACCCCTTACTTGCCAGGCGTCTTGGACAGTAACTCAACCTCCGTGTCAGCGTCTCTCCTGTCAAGCGAGCCACCAGTGTGTCGGCTCTGGGACAAAGATCACATACTACATTTTGTACCGTGACGGAAGAGGTGTGCCCTGTGGGCTCCGTGATCTTGGACAAGGCTCTCAACCCCTGAGGGGGTCTCCCGTGTAGAGGGGAACGAGGATGAGGACGCTGACCTTGTACAGCCACGGTGGGGTCAGGCAGCACCCAGTTAGCGCCCTTGGAGCACGGGTGGCTGCTGCCCCCCTCCCAAAGCTCTCGGCCTCCCTTGGCTGATGCCAGCTGCTGACTCATCTCCCCTCTGTGTGCCTGACAGATCCTGGGTCTGAGGTCTTTCAGGGGCTGCTTCTGAGGTAGCCCCGCTCTCCCATCGGCCACAGCAGCCTTCCCGAGGCAGTGCTGGTGCAGACCCCTCCAGGACCCTGGTATGACCTGGGCACGTTCAATAGCAACCCGAAAACCACTGAGGACAAGGCACCCACAAGGAGACACAGTACCCCAGGGCCGAGGGCAAGGGTGCCAGGACACCCCTGCAGTCAAGCCCCCATGGTTCCCAGGTAGCTGGAACCTCAGCGAGGCAACTGAGCCAAAGGGCCCCTCGGCCCCAAGAGGGAGATGGAGGGCGGGCTCTTCTGGCTGGCAAGCCTGGTGGCCTGGCATCTTCCTTCATGGGCCACAGGGAGCTGGGAACAAGAAGGGACAGAGCGGCTGGCCCTGAGGGCTCAGGCGTTCCTGTGGCATACACAGGAAGAATGGCCCAGCTCCCCCAGGGGCCAGGCTTTCCAGGGGTACGGCCATGTGCCATCGGTGAAGGCAGGCCCAGAAACATCAAGGGGATCAGGTGCAGGAGTGCAGGTTTCAGGGGCGACAATTTCTGGATGCAAACCCTGGCTCTGGACCCCAGGAGCCTCAGTGTCCTAATCTGTGTAATGGGGACAAACAAGCACCCTCTTGCCTCACTTGCCCGTGAAGGCGGTACCGGTCAAGGGCAAGAGGGTGACGGAGTCACAGGAAGCAGGGACAGCAGCCCAGCCTGGGGAGGGGTCCCAAGTGCTTCCAGAGCCCAGACAGAAGGGAAGCTGTCAACAGTGCAAACCCCTGGCTTTATTGGTCGGGTTTGTTCACAGGGAGGCTTCCCAAAGCAGGGGTTCTGAGGACGCCCCCCTCCTCCTGCCCCATGTGTGTGTTCTCTGCCCTTGTGCCCGGGAGGAAGGGAGGTGGCTCTTTGGGGGGCGGTGGCTCCAGGGTAATTTTGTGTGGAGCCTAGGGTCTGTTCTTCAGAGCAGGAGGTAGAAGGGAATCACATAAAGTTCTTTATTACAGACCTACAAAAAATGAGAGAATTATAGATTACTCTCACTTGTTTGGGTTTCTTTTTTCCTTTTTATAAAACAGCAGCAGGAAAGAAAAAGGCAGGAGGAAGACGGGCCTGGCACCGGGGCGTGGATCAGAAGGAACCAGGGAGATGCGGGCCGAGAGGTCACTGCCAGCTGGCCTGGGGCTCCCTCCAGCATCCCGGGAGAATGGACTAGCCCTGTGGGAGCAGGCAGAGGATAGTGGTGGTGGTGGTGGGGAGGCGGCTGTCCCCAGATCAGCAGCAGCCACGTTCCTCTGGCACTCAGCAGGGCTGGAAGCACGCGAGGCTCCCGTGTGTGGGGGCCCGGTCTCCGAAGCATGGGCCCGCAGGGGCCGGACAGAAGGGAGGAGGCAGGAAGGGCCAACACAGAAGGGCTCTGAGTTCTATCGGGGACCCTCCTGGCACCATGGGGGTTCAGGGGGCAAGGGCAACCAGGCCTCCTCCCTGCTTGTCAGCCAATGAGCTTCTTCAGGAAGGCCTCCAGCTGGTCCTCGTCCTTGATGCCCACAAACTTGTCCACCACGTCCCCGTTCTTGATGGCCAGCACGGTGGGCACAGCTGATACCTACGTGGAGGAGATGAAGGGAGACCAGGTCACCCGGAGACGGACTTTTCTCAACGGCTGTTCCCCAGCCTTTGTGGTGAAGGCTGGCGGTATACGGAGGGCAGTGACTGCCCAAGCGGCGGGCGGGGCCCTTTCCCTTGGTGCAGGGGTGCCGCAGGGCCTGAAGGTTCACCCGCTGGAAAGACTTTTCCACTGTGGGCTCCCGGCGGTCCCCTTCCTTCCCCAACCGCAGGACTGACTCACTGGCCCAGTGGTTTGGCTCCAATGGAGGAGGGATGAAAATAGCGCACACAGCTGCAGGCCAGGGCTGGGGGGCAGGGGGGAGCCCCCCGAGGGGCAATCCGGCCTAGCGCGGGGGAGGCGCAGAGATGTGAGGGTCTGAGCCCTGGCTCTGGCGCTCCCCAACAGGCCGCGCCGCCCTCAGGGGCTCGGCGCCCTCTTCTGTAAAATGGGGGCGACAGGATAGACCTTCAAGGCTTAGGACAGAGATGAAAGATTCACAGATAAAGCTGGGTGGTTGGGGGCTCAGGCTCCGGAAGGGGCTGACCTGAAGCCAGGCCGCTCTGCAGAAGCCCCTTCATTGCTCCGTCTCCCTGTTCCCATCTGCACAATGGAGCCACTGAGCGCCCCCGTTCCAGGTCCGGGGCCGCACCAGGTAAGGCGAGCAGTCTCAGCGCCTGGCAGGGCCCTCGAGGGTCAGACCTGGCTGCGCCCGGTATGCAGGGACGTTCAACAAATGGTGGCCACAGAGAGCGTGTCAGTAAGGTCTAACAAGCCCCGTCGCTCGCTGCTGTGAATGGCCAGCAGGGTCCAGAAAGTCACTGACTCATACTGGACGGTGTGGGAGGAAGGGCTCAGCCATACATGAGCTGATGTTTATTTATCGGGGGGGACGGAGGGCAACATTCTTGGCCTATGAAGCGTTTTCTCAAGTTCCCTCGGGGGACCCGTACAGATTCCATGGCACGTCCACGAGGCCCACTGCCTGCTGTGGCATCGAGTATTTTCTGCGGCCTGGGCTCCCTGCCTGACATTTGTAGACTTTTTTTTTTTTTTTATAAAAAATGGATAAACAGAACAAGATAAACATTCTTTTGTTACACATGTTAACTACAAAGTAACAACAGCAATTTACACAAACATACCAAGTCTTCGTGAATTCCGAGTGCGGTCCTGCCCATGAGTCACCCTGGGGAGCCAGACTTGGGAGTTCGAAAGGCGTCCAGGTCAGTTACAAGAGAACCGAACGCCACACTGGCCCGCTCTCCAGTCTTGGGGGGCTGCCCCCATTGACTTCCCATGGCAGGCCCCGCCCGCCTCCCCTAACAGGTTCTGGGTGGATAGACAGCAGGGGAGATGATGCGGTCCCTGTTCGTATGAGTCCCATGAAACCCCGTCAAGGACTGTCCTGGGGCTGATGCAGGTGGCAGAGGGAAATGTGCAGGGAGACCCACGTGGCAGCGGGCTGACCATGTGCGTGCCCCAGTTTGTGGTCCTACCACTGGCTCTTGCCCTCATGGCTCATGACTGTGATACGCGAGGTGGCATGAAGGGCAGAGATCCAGCGGGTAGCCTGCCCTGTCTCCAGGCACAGGCCAGGGCCCAGGGAGACTTGCTGCAGATCGTACCATGGGATGCCTCAAGGCGGGCATGGAGCTGTGTGTTTTATCTTTTTTTAAAAGTTTTTTTTTTTTTTTTTTTTTTTTTTTTTTTACCCAACCTGGGGCTTGAACTCACAACCCGAGATCAAGAGTCACACACTTTGGGGACGCCTCGGTGGCTCAGTTGGTTGGGTGTCTTGTCTGCCTTTGGCTCACGTCATAATCCCAGGGTTCTGAGATGGAGCTCCGAGTTGGGCTCCCAGCTCAGTGGGGAGCCTGCTTCCCCCCTCTCCCTCGCTATCTCTCTCCCCATCTCTCAAATAAATAAAATACTAAAAAAAAAAAAAAAAAAAAAAAAAAAAGTCACACAGAAAGAGCCAGCCAGGTGCCCCCAGAGCTGTGTTCTTATGCGCCCTCTAGTGGCCTGTGAGGGCAGCTACGGCGCCTGGAGTCTACCCACTCCACTGAGGGACAAGGCTCAAGCCCTAACTGGATTCCACCCCGTCCTGTTTCTGTAACTGCATAAAAACTATATGCTGGTGCATGAGAAGGGGTCTAATGGCTTTTACATGTCCTCTAAGTAGGACTACGCTGGCCGGGGTGGCTGGGAGTGGTGTCAGTTCTTAGGGACACCAGACGAGTCCTACCATGATCACATCCGTGCAAATGCACAGACACAGCCACGCTGCAGACATAGAGCAGACATTCCAAGGTCTAGTCCTTACTGACCAAGGGCGCTCTTCGGAGGGGGAGCCTAAATCAGACGACTGTACACAGCCACACACTTGCCAGAGGCTGTTTTTTCCAAGACACGGCTGGAGCACCTGGACTGGGATTGGGCTTCCCTCCCCGAAAGGAGGAGGATGTGGCTTTGCTTGTAAACACGGCCTTAAATGGAAGCGCGTGGGTCCTTGGCACACTCCTCTGGAATGTGATCCAAGTGGAAGAGGGGCCGCAGGGGAACAGGACCGCTGCTTCCCTCTGCGCTCTGCCCGAGCAGCTGGAGGGAGGACCAACGGATGCGCTGAGATGTGCTGCTCCTCCTGCTCTGTGATGCCGCCTCCTGGAGCCTCCCAGGCTGGGCCAGAGATGCTGAGACCTCAGGGCAGGGTGTGTGCGTGTCCGTGTGCGCACATGCCCGTGTGCGCACATGCCCGTGCGTCTGTCCCCGCCGACCTCCAGCCCAGCCCCGCACTGCCTTGGAGCTCAAGGATCCTGCAGAGACTTCCCAGCCTCCCCTCCCCCCATCTGTGAGGCCCTACCAGGGGACAGGGACCATGCCAGCTGTCACACAGGTCGGGGACTCCTTCTCGGCTAACTGCAGAACGAACGCAAAGGAAAATATGACCGGTGGTGAGGCCGCTGTGTACTGGGGGACCTCAAGTGTCGGGGAGATGCTAACCACTTGCGGACATGACCTCATAAATTCGTGCCTCAAGGTGGGGTCACCTTACAGATGAGAAGACCGAGGCCCGAGAGCGGAGTGACCAAGTGACGGAGCTGGGGTCTGACACAGGATCTATGACTCTGCTGTCCCTGATGTCTCACCGTGCCCCGAGCTGGCCTGGGAGCTCCTGAGCCCTGGCAAGGCAAGGAAGCGCAGGTGGGGAGGTGCCGAAAGGCTGACTCCATACTTCAAATGAGAAGCTTCTGGATGCAGGAGAATTCTTGCAAAAGGCTATTATTATGATTATTACTTTTTTTTTTTTTATTTGTCAGATCACAAGTAGGCAGAGAGGCAGGCAGAGAGAGGAGGAGGAGGCAGGCTCCCCGCTGAGCAGAGAGCCCAATGTGAGGCTCGATCCCAGGACCCTGAGATCATGACCCGAGCCGAAGGCAGAGGCTTTAACCACTGAGCCACCCAGGCGCCCCTATGATTATTACTTTTTAAAGATTTTATTTTTTTCTTAAGTCATCTCTGCACCAGTGTGGGACTAGAACCCACAACCCTGAGATCAAGAGCTACATATACCACAGACTGAATCAGCCAGGTGCCCCAGGCAAAAAAAACCCTATTATTAAAAAAAAAAAAAAAAAAAAAAAAATCAGGGGCGCCTGGGTGGCTCAGTGGGTTGAGCCTCTGCCTTCGGCTCAGGTCCTAATCCCAGGGTTGTGGGATCGAGCCCCACATCGGGCTCTCTGCTCAGCGGGGAGCCTGTTCCTCCCACCCTCTGCCTGCCTCTCTGCCTACTTGTGATCTGTCAAATAAATAAATAAAATCTTAAAAAAAAAAAAATCAAATCCAGGAGCGCCTGGGTGGCCGGTCAGTTAGGTGTCTGACTCTTGATCTCAGCTCAGGTCTTGATCTGATCAGGGTCGTGAGTTCAAGGCCCACGCTGGGCTCTGAGCTCAGAGCTGGGCATGGAGCCTACTAAAAAAAAAAAACAAAACAAAACGAACAAAAAACCTAATCCAACTATGCAACATTCTGGAAAAGGCAAAACTATGGAGACAGTAAAAAGATCAGTGGTTACCAGGGGCCCAAGGGGAGGAGGGAGGAGAACGAGGAGCACCGGGGACCTAAGATGGTGAAACTCTTCTCTACAGAACTGTGATGGTGGATCCACGTGGCTGCACACTTGTCAAAACCCATGAGACGGACACCACCAGGTGGGAGTCCTCGCACGCCCCCCAGAAGGTCAGCAGAGGCCTTTGGAACTTTCACTTCTTGACGTTTGGTTCCACGTGCTGCCAGTGGTCACTGAGAAGCCTGCAGGAAAGCAGGGTCTTTGGCTCTTCCTAGACCTACTGATTCCTCATCTGCTTTTTTTTTTTTTTTTTTGAAGATTTTATTTATTTATTTGACAGACAGAGATCACAAGTAGGCAGAGAAGCAGGCAGAGAGAGAGAGAGAGAGAGAGAGAGAGAGAGGAGGAAGCAGGCTCCCTGCGGAGCAGAGAACCCAATGTGGGGCTCGATCCCAGGACCCTGGGATCATGACCTGAGCTGAAGGCAGAGGCTTAAACCCACTGAGCCACCCAGGCGCCCCTCCTAATCTACTTCTATTTTTTATTTATTTATTTTTTTGCTTTTTTTTTTTTTTTTTTTAAGATTTTATTTATTTGAGAAAGAGACAGTGAGAGAGAGCATGAGCGAGGATAAGGTCAGAGGGAGAAGCAGACTCCCCGTGGAGCTGGGAGCCCGATGTGGGACTCGATCCGGGAACTCCGGGATCATGACCTGAGCCGAAGGCAGTCGTACAACCAACTGAGCCACCCAGGCGTCCCTCTAATCTACTTTTAAACAATATCCCAGATCATATGAATGTTTGTGAGGCACTGATCTAGAATACTTTTGAAGTATGGGGTATGGTAATAATTGAAGTACTATGCTCTCCAGCCATGAAATACTACTACTCAATGAACTGTTCTATGAGGTTATGTGAAACATTAAAAGGGAAAAAATTCAAATAAAAGCTTAAATCACCCCAAATTGTGACAATGATTGTATTGGGATTCTAAGATGACAGGTGACTTTTCCTCCTTATTATTTAAACCTGGCTGTTTTTCCACTGCTTTTTAAAATGTCTTCTTCTTTATATGAGGAGAAAATAAAAGGATAACAGCTCCAAGTGGGAAGTCAGAAGAAGCCCTGAAGGAGAGCACAGAGGCTCCAGGGCCCACGCCTGGATCTGCTCTTTGCCCCTGTAGCTGGCAAGGTCTGAACGATTAGGGAACGCCCGGCCATCCAGTGGGGACGAGGAGCTGGGAGAGCAGAGAGCTTTTTTTCGGCCAAGTCAGGGCAGTGCACAAACAGCGTGGATGGGGCGGGGGGGGGGGGGGCGGCACATCGAAACCCCAAGGCCCCCAGGCTTTCCCTTCCTTCTCCTTTGAGAGACAGTGGAGTTCTAGGGTGGGCAGCTGACCGAAGCAGAGGTGTGGGGCAAGGGGAATTTGTGTGAGGAAGGAGACTCACCCTGAGGGTGTGTGCTGGGAACGGGCTGGGGCCGAGGGGATTGGGGGGTGAGGGGGAGTTCAGGAAAGCTCGGGGAGAGGCGCCAAATTCCCTGAATATAATTTAAAGTACTTTCTCCCACATGTTCACCCAACACTTGGAAAAGGAGGAAGCTGTCTCAGGAGGTACTACGGATCTCTCGGCTGAAACTTCTTCCTCGGGCTGTCTTCCAGAAGAACAGGTGTGAAGGAAGGAAGGAAGGGCTAGGGGAGGGGGTCAGGACAACCCCGGTTGGAGCTTCCTTAGCACTGCAGTGACATCCGCCCGGGGCCTCACAAAACAAGGAGGCCAGGACCAGGTGATGCAGGCCCAGCCGCCCTGAGGTCCTCCTGAGTGACCTGGACAGCGGTCAGAGGGAGGAGTGAGAAGATCCTGTAAGGGGACCCTCCTCCAATACACACACTTTCCAAGCCTAACTATAGGACCTTGGTGGCCAGCCCGACGTCACCAGGCTCCCCGGAATGCGGGTGGGGACAGGTTACTCTTCTTCCAGTCTGCACCAGCTAACCACAGCTCCTGAACCATGGCTGGCGCTCAGGGGGTGTCTGCTGAGAGGTTCCACTGGCTGAGGCTGACTGCTGCGGTGTCAGGAACTGGCCTGTGACACCTTATACTTGCCGGTCACCCTGGGGAATGTTCTAGCCGCTCCAATTCCAAGCTCTTCCCCGTGATGTCTCACTGTGCCCCATGCTGGCCTCGGAGGAGGGAGGGATGGACAAGTAGGAGAAAGACAGGGGCATCTAAATGGCCAGTAAGTGCCCCCTGGACTGAAAGGTCAGTGGGAGGGCTTCAGAAAAACAGCACCTCGGGGCACCTGGCTGGCTCAGTCAGTAGGGCATGTGACTCTCGATCTTGGGGTTGTGAGTTCGAGCCCCATGTTGGGGGTATTGTTTACTTAACAAAACAAGCACAAAAATAGCAAGTCATCCTTCCCCACCAAGCCCGTGTAAGCAGCCCAGTGCCACGGACTCTTCCTTCAGTAAGGCCCCCTTCCCCACCTGCAGTGGTCATCAGTGGCCATGCCTGCCCAGCATCTACTTCCTTTGCCTCTGTCTGGAGCAGATGTTTCCGTGGGTGACCACTCTCACCCCAGCGCAACAGGCAGCCAGCTTATCCTCACCCCAGCTGGAGGCCGCACTGCTACCCGGTGGTCTTGTGAGCGCTGAACCTGGACTTACAAACTCGGAAGAGAACAGGCCCCCACTTCTAGTCACTGGCTGCCCAGAAGGAAGGAAGGATGGAGGCTCAGTCTGGCCAGATCTTCAGGAGAACAAGAAATTTGGATTTTCATGTGAAATCTCTGTTTTAGATACAAACATCTGGTTCACTATTTGAAAAAAAGAACCCAAAGGCCAGGTCAAATATGTTGGGGAACCAGATCTGGCCATGGGCCACCAAGTATGGCTCGATAAGAATAGTATCCTCATCATGGCTTTCCCGACCTCTTCCCCTCTGGCCGTGGCCAACTTCCCCAGCGGCCTGTGCTCTCACTCCCTGCTCAGTTCTCCACACTGGCCATCCAGCCACAGTGCACCTCTTCCCTTTCTCTAGCTGTCCTGGTCTCCGAGGCCAGGAGGACGCCCTCACACCCCATGCATCTCCCACTCCAGGCAAACAGGCACTGCTATCCTGTGAGCAAACTGGGCTCACCCTGACCACAGGGCCTTTGCATCTGATGTCTGTTCTGCCTAGATTGCTCTTCCGAAGAGCTGCCTGGTTCACTTCCTTACTCTAAGTCTTTGCTCGGATGTCAGCTTCTCAGAGAGGTATTCCTGAGTCCACCTTTTTTTTTGTTTATTTATTTACTTATTTATTTTTAAACGAAGGTCTACAGCCAATGCAGGGCTTGAACTCACAACCCTGAGATCAGAGTCGCATGTTATCACGGCAACAGCCCGGTGTCCCACCATCCACCCTTTTAAAAATGAACCCCTCCCCAGCCCCATGCTTAGTCCCATCTCCTCTTCCTGATTTACTTTTCCCCACAGTACCTATCCTCTAAAGCAGGGGTCAGTGAACTATGGCCCACTGGCCAAACCCAGCTTGCTGCCTAATTGTGTGAATAAAGTTTTATTGGCACACGACTACACCCATTTGTTTATACACGGTCTCTGGCTGCTTTCCATGGCGGCTATTTGCAACACAGACCAATGCCCCGTAAAGCCTCAAACCTGGTCCTTTAGAGAAAAAGTGTGCCGACCACCCATGAAAAATACTAGATGGAGGCCTGGTGGCTCAACTGGTTAAGCATCTGCCTTCGGCTCAGGTCACGATCCTGGGGTCCTGGAATCGAGCCCCGCATCGGACTCCTTGCTCAGTGGAGAGTCTGCTTCTCCCTCTCACTGCTGTTTCCCCTGCTTGTGTACCCACTCTCTCTCTGACAATAAATAAAACCTTAAAGAAAAAACCAACCAGCTAGAATGTAGGCTCCACGAAGGCAGGGATTTTACCTGCTTTGTCCACTGCCTTATGAGCAACTGAGAGACAGCACCTGGCATTTAAGAGACACCGAACACGCACACCAACGAAACACGTTGGACTCCTTCCTGTCTCACTGTGTGCCGTGCGCTTGGCCCTTCTTCTCATGCATCCTCCATGGCCCCACTCAGCAGTCCCCCTGGTGGGAACCATCCCTCCTTCCCCACCACCGCCCCAGCAGTCAGTCTCTTCCACACCTCTGCTCTTAGCACTCCTCACCATACCGTGAAATGAAATGTCTACCTGTTGTTCTTTTGCTAGACTAAGAGTGCTGCACACAAGGAAGTCGTCTTCCTTGTGCCAGGACTTCCTTGTGCCAGAGTCACGAATGCCCGGCATGTGGCAGGGCTCCCACGTAACTACTGATTGAATATGAGCACGAGTGAATATATGAACGAAGGAACGCACCCATGTCCCAAGATTCAGAGAATAAGCTGGTGTTTTGGATCACACATTCCACTTCCTAAAGGTGGTAAAGGGACATGAGTGGTTCAGAACCTCAACAGGTCACAACCGCAAAGCGCTCTGAACTGAGCGCGCTAGAAAAAACTGAGACGCCCCTTATTGGCTACTGGTGGCCCCCAAGCCATGTCCCGCCCAAGCACCCCCCATACCAGCCGCTCTGGGGCAGTCCTCTGCCACCTCATACCTCATATTCTAGGGCGAGGTCTGTGTGGTCGTCAATATCCACCTTGGCCATCACCACTTTTCCGTGCTGCTTGGCCACCACCTTCTCTAACCTTGGTCCCAGGATCTTGCATGGGCCACACCACCTGACAAGGGGAGAGAAAAGGCGTGCAGTCACAGGAGCGCTCAGCAATCGATCTTCTGTCTCCCCAGAACCCTCCCTTGAACTACACCTTGCCGAGGGGCCTTCTGCCCCTCTCAGCTCTGTGTATGGCAACTATGAACCTGTAATGATGATATGCCAAACGATAAAGCCAGCACTCCGCAGCAGGGGAATCTGCAGAGGTCCCGGGCTTCTAAAACACAGTCTGTGTCAGAACACAATAGAGAAATACACTGTCATCCAGAAAATGTGAGATTTGAAGTTAAAAGATCTAGGTTCAAACAGAGACTCCTCACCAGCCAGTTGACTGTCCTGGGGCCTCAGTTTCCTCTTTTCAAGTAACAGAGATTATGTATCTCAAGGCAGTGAGGAGACAGCCACTAAGGCAATGGGGCTCAGGGTGCTCTCTAAAATGCGGACTTACTTCACACACTTCACGGGCCCAGAACCACAGGGAGGAGAAGCCAGTACGAGGGAGCATCTCCAACATCCTTGTCACTATGCCAGGATCTTCTCTGTTTTTACTGCCCAGAGCCCTCAGCCCCACAAAGAAAAACACCTTCCTAAGAAACTAAGGACCATACAGGTCCTGGAGGCAAGGTCCCAGAGTCTGACAGGCATCCTGGGACTGCAACCCAAGGTTGTCCTCCAAATGTCTTCTTTGAGCCCTGGGTTATTCTGTGATCCCCAGGCCCTGGGTCAATGCTGGCACTGCACTCATCACAGGGGCGCCCCTCTGGGTGGTGAGCTCCGCGACGACAGGCTGTCCTCTCCAGGGCACTAAACAAACTCACATCTTATTTTCTGGTCAGAGAAGAAAATGAGGCATCATCCCACTTATCATTCATTTTGGGAGTCCTCGCTATACGAAGAAGGGAGAAAGCTCTGCTGGCCATGAGCTCCTGGGCGACGACCCTTATTTTAAGTCTCAGCCTTTAAAAAACAATTTCCGGTCAGAGATTTCAATTAATTGAACTCAAAACACCTAAAAACCCAGCTTGCAAGATCTTATCTCCTATTATAAGTGAAGAAGGGGAGGCACAAGGACATCAAGCGACCTGCACAAGGCAACATGGTGAGTTAGGGAGAAAGAACAGGAAAGAAAGCAGAACAATCTGTCAGAGATTTGCCTAGAAGGTCTCCCAACTTCTAACCCAGCCTACACCAAGAGGCCTCAATCTGAGGGGTTTGTCCAAGTTCTTTTGTGGCCAGCTGGCTAGTCAGGACCTGAAGTCTGGAAATGAGGAAAGCCACGATAACAATCCGAAGGCTACAGGCATTTAACTATTCCTACAACTCACTTCTACAGCACTGAAAAGAAAACCCTGCCCAACCCCCGTGTGCTTGGGCAGCACTACGGTGCAACGATAACTTTCTGCCAGCCCTTTCCCACTTCGGTGGCAAGATGTTAAAAATCAGCTTATCTGCAAGGCCAGGAATTGGTGTCCACCCAAAGCCAGATGATGTGACCGTCCTATTTTTCCTGCTTTGGTCCAAGTTGAAGGGGCCTCTGAGCCATTTGGAGAGTGAGATACAGAACGTGAGTGTTTCTCAGCTCCAATGACAGTGAGCTCTGAAGACTGTTCACTAGTCTGTGTCCTATCAGACTACACTCAATCTTTGAGTGCGAGGGGTGGGTCTTACCGGTCTTCGGAATGAGACTGTGTCTGAGAAGTATGAAACGCGGGACTGAGACAGAACAGGTACTCAACAAATTCCTGCACAAGAAACACCCCAGTCTTCTGCTGACCCCCAGGACTTACTGTGCATGGAAATCCACAACCACCGGTGTTTCACTGTTGACAACTCGGTCTTGAAAGTCGGGTCCATCCTGGATGTTAAAGGTGGTTGTGCACACTCTGGTGGTGTATACTGACCGGGCTTGGTTAGGTGTTACTGTCAGGTTACCAGGACTGCACTGCGGGGTCCTGAGGGTGACGGGTGCCCACCGACCCTGAGGGGGCTTCCTGGAGATGACGGAGGCCAGAAACCTCCTCAGGAGAAGTCGCTGAGCCATCTGTGAGGGAAAAAGGCAGGAAGAGTGCAGGAAGTCAACACACCAGGAAAAGAAAGGTATCTGGGCAGTACTGGGGAGCGGCGGCTCAAGATTCAGGGCGTGAAGAAGAATACCAGGAAATGATACTAAGATTTCTGGAGTAGAGGTTAAGTGAAGAATGAGAATCAAAAGCAGAAGGAATCGCAAACCAGGACAGGAAAACTGGGCTGACAACGAAAACGAAATCAGGATGTGGAAGGAGTTACAACAGAAGCGAGGGAGGAACCTACATTTACGGCGCACCTGCTAAGGGCCAAGTCCATCCTCATCCCCAAGTGCCCTACACACGTTAGGGTTCTGCCAGCTCACCCTGGAGGAGGTTTCTACAGTATTGCTCGCATCACAGATGAGGAGTCCGAGGCTCAGGTAATGTGACATGTCCAAAGAAACCTAACTATTAAATGAGAGTCAACACTGGAACCCAAGGCCGTCTGCAAATTCTTTATTACTCATTTAACAGGCATTTTAATGGGGAATTACGGGAAAAGGGTATTGTCAAAGGATCAAGAAAGAGGAATCGAGACAATTCGAGGAAAACTAAGAGGCTCAGGAACAGGAGTGTGTGTGGGGGTTCTAAAAAAGAAAGGACCTGTCTGAGGAGGGACTGGGGAATCGGACGCCACCGGGGATCCTGTCCAACCGAGGAGAGGCCCCCCCACCCCCGCCCGGGGCCTCCGCCCGCTCGGCCGCCGGACAGCGCAGGAACAGGCCCGGAGCGTGTCTCCGCCGCGACGCCACCTCGAGCCACCCCCACGAGCCTCCTACCTCCCTGCAGCGCGAGCGGAGGGATGCACAGCCCGGCCCTCCCCGCTCGTCAAGGGCACTCCCGCCGTCACTTCCTCAGGGGAGGGCCCTTCGAGCATTACTTCCGGGGACAGGCAACCAGAGCATCTCTCTCCGCAATTTGAGGGGCGGCTTGGATTTTCCACCAATGGGGATGGCGGGAGACAGCATAGAGGAAGGGGTGGAGCTTCAGTTAGGGACCGGAAGAGGGGGAGAGAACGGAAGAAGGGGCGGCCCGGGGGGGGGGGGGGGGCCGGGGGGGGGGGGGGGCCCGGGGGGGGGGGGGGACCGGAAGAGAGGGCGGGCTGTTGGGGAAGGACCGGAATACGGTGTGGCCTTGGGGAGGGGCCGGAATAGGCGGGCGGGCCCTAGAAGAGGTTCGGGAAGAAGGGGAGGAGGCAGGTGGTGGAGGCATAGGGGAGGTACCCATGGGAGAAAGGGGCGGGAGGAAGGCGTGGTTCCGGATCTTGCAAACTCTGGCACCGCCCACCGCTTTGCCTCAGTTACTTCCAAAAACTGGAGGTGCGCAAGGTTCCTTCTCTCCATTTTGCAGATGAGGCAGCTGAGCTCCTCGAAGGCGGAGTGCTGGTCGGGGGCAGAAGACCCTGACTGGGCGTAAAGAGGACGTGTCCCAGGCTGGAGTCACAGATCGCGTCTTCCCCGCACCCTGAATTTACATTATTACCGCCACTCGGGACCTCGTGGCTCTAGAAATGTATCACTGCCTTTTTCCTGCTCCTTGGCTTTGCTCAGTTTGAAGTGCTTTTCTTTCTCTTTCCACTTGGTGGAACATCTACTAATCACTTCTTACAATCACCTTTTTTTTTTTTTTTTTTTTAAGATTTTATTTACTTATTTATTTGGCAGAGAGATGGAGAGAGAGCACAAGTAGGCAGAGTGGCCGGGAGAGGGAGAGGGAGAAGCCAGCTCCTTGCTGAGCAGGGATCCCAACGCGGGGCTCTATCCCAGACTGACCCGAACCGCAGTGGTCCGAACCAACTGAGCCACCCAGGCATCCCATCATTGTTTCTTCTTTGAGCAGCATTAACTGCTTCCTTCTCTGCAGTGCTTTGCTCGTAACTCTTGCATAACACATTGTACAGTGTCTGTCTCTTTCCCTAGACCATAGCTTCCTGACAGCAGGAATTTGTAGCTTTTATTGGAAGACATTTGCCCAGGAACCTGATACAGTGCCTGGCTTACAGAGGATGTTCCATAGAACTGCTTATTAAACAGTATCTTTGGATATCTCAGGGAATGGTTTGCAGAAAGGTTATATGACTTGTCCAAGGTCACAAGGCAGGTTAATTGGCAGAGCTCCAGCTCACACCTCCATTTCGACCTACCTGCCAGCCAGTGGGAATCCCTTACAGTTCCAGAATTTGCTTAAATGTCTCTCCTCTCCCTGAGTTTTGCAGTTGCTACTCTCTATGACTGGAAGGCTTTTCCCTCTCCTCTCCATGGGAGAAAATGCCACCAGATACCAGACTAGGTATCATCTTTGGAGACCCTTCCCTGAGTCTCGAGTAGGAGACTTGTCTTCTGAACTTCCACAGCCTCTGTGCATCTGTCAGTCAACAACCACACTCAACACTCTGCTGGTACTGTTTCTTTTTCTTTGCTTCCACTGTATTTATTCATAAAAAAAGTGTTAAGGGGTGCCTGGGTGGCTCAGTGGGTTAAAGCCTCTGCCTTCAGCTCCGGTCATGATCCCAGGGTCCTGGGATTGAGCCCCGCATCGAGCTCTCTGCTCAGCAGGGAGCCTACTTCCTCCTCTCTCTCTGCCTGCTTCTCTGCCTACTTGTGATCTCTCTCCCTCTCTCTGTCAAATAAATAAATAAAATCTTTAAAAAAAAATGTTAAAAAGAAAAAAAAATGCCAGGCACCCGTCTGGCTCAGTCAGAGGAGCATGTGACTCTTGATGTCAGGGTTGTGAGTTCAAGCTCCATGTTGGGTGTAGAGATTACTTAAAAATAAAAATGAAAAATATAGGGAAACCTGGATGGTTCAGTCAGTTAAGTATCTGACTTTGGCTTAGGGCATGATCTTGGGGTCCTGGGATCGAGCCCCGTGTCAGGCTCCCCTTTCAGTGGGGAATCTGCTTGTCCATTTTCCCTCCCCACCCCCACTCATTCTCTCTCTCACATAAATAAATAAGTAAATAAATAAAATCTTTTAAAAAACAAAAAATCTAAACAAGCAAATATAATTCATTCTCTGTTTTCCAACGGCTCTCATCCTTCCCTCTTGCCCACACAACTCCTGACCCATTTCCTCAGGTTCAGTTCATGACCGAACCTGTTCACTGCCGATTTCACAGAAAATAGCCAGTGCCTGGGATGGAGGGGAAGAAGACAGGAAGAGGGCCACAATACTGTCCAGGTTTCATCCAGAGGTAGGCCAGGTGGCGATTCACAGAATTCAGATGAGAGGGCTGGTGGCCTCCCAATGATGGAGTCTCACTAAAGTGGGCTGGAGAGGGGATAGGGTAACCTGTCAGAGCATTAAAGGACATTTCATGGGCTGCGTCAAACCCAGAAAAACCAATGCTAAGAGAAGGATGGGGAGGCCAGGGAGGCATGCTGGGACATGCGGGAAGCCTAGAGGGCACCAAGAGCCTTGTTCATTTTGACAGAAAAACTTCCTCGGGTGTGGGAAGGTCACAAAGATGCCCCAGACACTGAGAAGGGCCACAAAGGACACACGTGCAGTGGCCACAGACCGGAGCCGTGGGGGTTGTGCTTCTGATGCAGAAACCACAAAATAGTCTCAGCTTCCTCCTTCCTCACTCCTCATGACACTGTCAGTTCTCGAAGGGTCCATGTGTCTCTCCACTGCTTACCTCAAGGCCTGGGGGGCCTTGGTAGGTGCTCAGTGATGTTTTGTTCCAGGAACAGAGCGCAGGAGCGTAAATCCCATCTTCTCATCCCAAATCTCATTTTTTCTGCCATATTACATGGCTCCATTAGACCCTTCCCATATCGCTGCCGTATTCCGCCTCCCTTCGTCTTGGCCATATTTGTTCCCTGTGCAATGGGCAGGTTCACTCCCTCACTCCCCCAGCCTGCACAGCCACGGCTGTGCGGGGACCTTCCTCCGGGATGGGGGAGGGAATCTCCCTCCTGGTCATCAGCTCCATCAGCCTCCCATGTCCTAGACTGTCCATCACAGGCATGAGACTAAGGGTACGGGCAGATGCGGCCCTCTCCACCCTGTCTGACCTCTTGCTTAGGCCTGGAGCCAGTGGTGGTAATCCACAGCGGGAGCCCCAATACCTCTGGCTCCCCTGACAGCATCCCTTGGTGCAGCTGTTTTGCTAACACAGATGCCATCTGGCGGGGGTGCTGTCTCCCTTGCCTGTGCTCATTTCTGTTTTCCTGTACCTCCCTCACTTTCTCTTCTAATCACTTCTTTTTTTTTTAATTTTAAAGATTTTATTTATTTATTTGACAGGGAGAGAGAGATCACAAGTAGGCAGAGAGGCAGGCAGAGAGAGGAGGTAGCAGGCTCCCGCTGAGCAGAGAGCCCGATGCGGGGCTCGATCCCAGGACCCTGAGACCATGACCTGAGCCGAAGGCAGAGGCTTAACCCACTGAGCCACCCAGGTGTCCCTTCCAATCCCTTCTTAATCCTATTTGTCCTGTCCGCTGAAGGCACTTTCTGGTAGGCTGATTTCCCTGCTTAGTTCACATGCCGAATTCCAAAGAGGGACCAGTCCTGCTTATCCTAATTCCATAGTCACTTCACCTCTTGGCCTCAGGCTTCTCATCTGAGCAATAGGAAGAATGATGCCTTCCTCAGAGGGGCTGTGAGGCTGGGAGAAGGACTGAGAATGGGGCCTAGCACACTGTCAGTGCCTGATGACTGATGAAATCTCTCTCCCCCTCTCTCTCTCTCTCTCTCTGCAGGGAGGGAGCCTCTGACAAGGCAGCCCTCACAGTAGGCCACAGAGGGTCTCCTCAGCTCCATGCTGGTGCATCTGCCCAGCCAGAGCTCCCCGGGCGTGGGTCCAGCTCAGTCACCAGGCGGCTCAGGGCACAGGTATGAGAGGAGGGGAAGAGAGCCAAGGCTAGCAGCCTGAGCTAGGGGTAGCTTATACTGCTGTCTCTTGCTGAAATTTACTGCAGTGGTTTTTAAACTGCAGGATGTGAGCTATCGGTGGGTTTGTGAAATTAATAGATGGGTTAGGATCCGCTTTAAAACAAACAAATGGAATTGAAAATGTCAAAGTACGTTGTAAGTTACGAGGATGATTTTGTGCAACAGTTGTTGGTGTTATGTGTCTGTGTGTGTGTCCTGGGTTGTGATGTAGAATGTTTCTTGCTGTGGGTCGTGTTCAGAGGGTTTGGAAGCCGTTGATTTCATACAGAAGAGCTACCAAACAGCCAACACTGTGCTAAGTACCCTGCGCGTATCAACTCACTTCATCCTACAGCCCTGTGAGTTCCCATCTCGCGGATGGGGAAAATGAGGCGCATAGAGGTTACATAGATTGTCCAGGGTTACCCAAATAATAGGAAGTAGAAGCTTAAAGGTGTTCTACTGCCCCTAGCAAGGGGCTGATTTGACTCTAGACTGCTGCTACCCACCCACGCCCCTTCAATCCCTGCAGACCAGCCAGCCAGTCTAGGCCATCTGACTGCAACTGTGGGGCTCAAATCCAGGGCAGGGTGGGCAGTGGCAGGCAGGGGTGGTTCTCAGCAGTGGTCATTACTAGCGGTGTCCACATGGTGGCAGTGTGGCTCTCACAGTCTCCTCGGGCCAGGCAAGCTGGGCCCAGCCCTGGTGCTCCAGCTCCGGTCAGGTCCAGTGCCGATCAGGGCACTGGTGTGGGAGGCAGGTGCATCTCCGTGACCGGGTGTCCGAGGATTTCCGAGGGAGGCACTTTAGCAAAAAAACACTGCAGAGAGAGGTAGTGGGCCACGTCTAAGCTCATAGTGCTTCTGAGAGCTCTTTTTCCTAGAGTATCCGCTTTCAGTTTCCATCTTGATGGTAATTGCTGGTTTCTTAAAAAAAATTTTTATTTTTTTATGTTTTTTTTAAAAACGCTTTTGCAGAACTGTTAGAACTGTGAGGTACACCTTGCAGTTCGAGAAGCTGGTTTCGTGTTCTGCGGTGATTCATGTTCTGTCATGTTTCCAGCAGTCACACAATATCCCCTCACCCCTTCCTGAACGTGAAGTCTGGACACCGGAGCGGCACCGTAACCCTTAACTCCCCAACCGGCCACCGTGCCTTCCTGGGTTGGCAGGTCTGGAGTGCTGTGACTGTCAATGCAGGCGGGCGTATGCTGTGGGCCCTCATGTACCACCCCCCACCCCATGCCGTCGGACACGTGCAGGCTGGGGGGTGCCAGGGATCATTCTTGATCCTTCCCGCTGTTGGGGTGAGATCTCCAGGCAGGTCTGGTAGCTCTGAGTCTGCAGGTGTGTGTTTAACAGCTCAACTCTCCTGTGCCTTTAACATGCTCTGTCAATAAGAGTTAACATGTACAAATCTCTTTGAAAAGGTATCCTTTAGAATCAACATTGGTCTCGTTATGGACTTTCCCTGGAGGTGCGGATCACAGACCCAGGCTGGGAAGGCCGGCCCCGAGTGTGCTGGCGTTAGGTCTCTGGGGCCCAGGTCAGTGAACATGTGAGCTTTGGAGTCACGTGGACCTGGAATAGATCCTGGCTCTGCCACTTACCCGCCATGTGACGTAACCCATATAAACCCTGGTTTCCTCATCCGTAAAATGGGGCCGGCAGTATGGCCCTTAGATACTGTTTATGGATGGAAATCGAGTCTTGGAGAGGTCATGTGACTTGCCAAAGGCACGAAGGTAGAGGTGAGGGCAGGCTCACATCTAGATCTTCTGACTACGTGTCCTGGGTTCTTCCCACTGACTGCAGGGATGTGGTGGGGTTAGGTCTGCGGATAAGTATATATGTCTTTAGTTTGTGAAAGTGTTACAAGAATTATGATGAGGCCCCGTTGAATAAGAATGACTTTCGCTTCCTGAGCTTTTGCTTTTTCCTTTTTTCCTTTTTTTTAAAAAAAATATTTTATTTATTTATTTGACAGAGAGAGAGAGATCACAAGTAGGCAGAGAGACAGACAGAGAGAGATGAGGAGAAGCAGGCTCTCTGCTGAGCAGAGAGCCCAATGCGGGACTCGATCCCAGGCCCCTGGGATCATGACCTGAGCCGAAGGCAGAGGCTCAACCCACTGAGCCACCCAGGCGCCCTCCTTTTTTCCTTTTTTAAAATATTTTATTCACTTATTTATTTTGGGGTGAGGGAAAGGAGCAGAGGGAGAGTGACAACCACACTTCACACTGAGTATGGAACCTGATGTGGGGCCTGATCCCACTACCCTGAGATCATGACCTGAGCCAAAACCAAGAGTCAGTTGCCTAACCTACTGAGCCAGCCAGGCGCCCCCTGAGCCTTTGCTTACTGTGTAAAACATTCACCAGTGTCTTAGGGTTATTGTGAAGGATTAAACAGGATGATACAAGTCAAGGGCTCATAGTAAGTTCTCTTAGATTTCAATCTTGAAATGTATGGACATTTGTGTTATGGCCCAGTCTGTCTCTGTGTCTGTCTCTGTGAATGTACCATGTGCACCTGAAAGGACTATCTGTTCTATAGTTGCTGAGCGGTGTGTTCTATAAACATCTTTACTGATTGTTCTCGTAGCTGTTCTGCTAATTATCGTGAACAGGATATTAAAATCAAGTATGACTGTGAATTGATCTATTTCTCCCTTTAAATCTGTCCATGTTTTCTTCATTTATTTGGAAGCTTTGCTATTAGGCTCCTACAGATTTAAGATTGTTGTGTGTTTCTAATGTAGTGACTTTCACTGTTGTGGGATGTCCCTCCTTAAGTCTAACATTGCCCTTTGTCTTGGAGTTTATCTGCTATTTAAAGAGCTATGCCAACATTCTTATGAATACTGTTTGTCTGATGTATGTTTTTTAATCCTTTATTTGTCAGCCTAGGGGTGTCTGGGTGGCTCAGTGGGTTAAGCCTCTGCCTTCAGCTCAGGTCATGATCTCAGGGTCCTGGGATGGAGCCCCACATCGTGTTCTCTGTTCAGCAGGGAGCCTGCTCCGCACCCCCCCCCGCACCACCTGCCTCTCTGCTTTCTTGTGATCTCGTCTGTCAAATAAATAAATAAATAATCTAAAAATATTGTCAGTCTATCTGGGACTTTATGCATAAGGGCATCTGTTATAGCAGGATATAGTTGGATGTGGCTTTTAGTTTTTTCCCAAGTAGGCTCCAAACCCAATGAGAGGCTTGAACTCAAAACTCTGCGATCAACAGTCGCATGCTGTACCGACTGAGCCAGCTAGGTGTCCTGGGGTCTCGCTTTTTTATTCATTTTTACATTCTCTGCCTTTTAATTGGAGTATTTGGTTCATTTATGATAAACATAATTACTAACATGTTTGGATTTAGATCTACTATGTCACTATTTCTTTTCTGGTTGTTCCATATGCCTTTTGTTCTTCTGGTCTTCCTTTCTGGATTTCTTTTGGGTTGACTGAATATATATGTTTTAGAATTCAGTTTTTAATTTATCTATTGATATAAATCTATTTGCATTTTTTAGTTGCTACTCTAGGGATTGTGATATAAATCCTTAGCTTTCCACAATCGACTTAGAGTTAATACCGTGCCCATAAAATAATGTAAGAATCTTGAAACTGGATAGGTCCATTTACCACCTCTTCTCATCCCTATGATATGTTGTCATATGCACTATATCTCTAGGCTAAGAATCCTAGATTGGAATGTTGATATTTTTGCTTTAAACTGGTATATATGTATGAAATTAAGAGAAAATACAGTCTTTAATATTTATGTATTTGTTTTTAGATTTAATTTTAAGTAATCTCTATGCCCAGCATGGGCCTTGAACTCACAATGCCAAGATCAAGAGTCCCATGCTCCACTGACTGAACCAGCCAGGCACCCCTAATATTTACGCCTACATTTGTCCTTTCCAGGGCTCTTCAATTCCTCTTGAAGAGACAGGTTTTCATCTGATATAATTTCCTTTCAACCCAAAGAAGTTACTTTAGCATTTCTTACAGTTCAGGCCTGCTGGAGATTGGTTCTCTTCATTTTAGTTTATCTAAAAATGTCTTTGTCTTAATTCTTAGAGAATATTTTCATTAGCCATGGAATTCTCGTTGATGTACTTTCTTCCTTTTCTTTAGCATTTAAAAAATGCCCTTTCACTGTCTTCTGGCTTCCATAGTTTCTTTCTTCTTCTTCTTTTATTTTTTTAAAGATTTTATTTATTTATTTATTAGACAGATCACAAGTAGGCAGACAGGCAGGCAGAGAGAGAGGGGGAAGCAGGCTCCCTGCTGAGCAGAGAGCCCAATGCGGGGCTTGATCCCAGGACCCTGGGATCATGACCTGAGCTGAAGACAGAGGCTTTAAACCACTGAGCCTCCCAGGAGCCCGTGGCTTCCATAGTTTCTAATGAGATGTCAGCAGTTATTCATTCCAGGTGTATAATGTGTTGCTTTTTTTCTAGTTGCTTTTAAGATCTTTTGCTTATCTTTGGTTTTCAGCATTCTGTGATATGCTGTGATGTTCTCTTTGTGTTTATCTTGCTTGAGTTCACTGAGATTCCAGAATCTAAATTTAGTCATTTCACCAAATTTGGGGAAATTTAGGACATTATTTATTTAAAAAATTGTTTTTTAGCAGTGCCTTGGTGGCTCAGACGGTTGAGTGACTGCCTTCAGCTCAGGTCATGATCTTCAGTTCCTGGGATCAAGCCCCATGTTGGACCCTCAGCTCAGTGGAGAGTCTGCTTCTCCCTCTCTCTCTGCCTCTCCCCCTGCTTGCGCTCTCTCTGTCTGTCTCTCTCTCAAATGAATAAATGAAATCTTAAAAAAAATTGTTTTTATTCCACTTTCTTTTTTCTCTGCAATTATACATATATTAGAGCTTTTTGTATTATCCCGTAATTACTTAGATTCTTGATTTTCTGATTCTTTTACTGTGTTCTTCAGATTGGATTATTTCATTTCTTTTCCTTTAAAAAAACATTTATTTATTTAAGAAAGTTCTACACCCAACATGGGACTTGAACCCATGACCCAGAGATGAAGAGTCACATGCTTTTTCAGCTAGGTGCCCCTAGGTTGGATTTTTTCTATTGATCTATCTTTACATTCATTGATAATCTTCTGTCATCTCCAATATGCTGTTAAAACTGTCAAGTGAATTTTGGGGGTGCTTGGGTCTCTCAGTTGGTTGGGTGGCTGCCTTCGGCTCAGGTCATGATCCTGGAGTCCCGGGATTGAGTCCCACATCAGGCTCCCTGCTCGGTGGGGAGTCTGCTGTTCCCTCTGACCTCCCCGCTCTCATGCTGTCTGTCTCTCTCTCTCTCATTCTGTCTTTCTCTCTCAAATAAATAAATACAATCTTAAAAAAACCTGTCAAGTGAGCTTTTGATTTCCAGTATTATATTTTTTCAGTTCTAGAATTTCCATTTTTTAAAATAGTTTTTATTTCTCTATCGAAATTTTCTATTTATTTACTCATTGTAAGCATTTTTTATGTCCTTGAGGATATTTATAATAACTGCTTTAAAATATTTGTCTGATATATCCAGCATCTGGGTCAACTCCATGTCATTCTTCATTAGTTGCTTTCCTCTTCAGTATGGGTTCTATTTCTTTATATTTCTAATAGTTCTGGATTATATCACATTGTGATTAATATATTCATTGCAGATACTCTGAATTCTGTATATTTCTCCAAAGAATGTTGATTCCTTTTTGCTTTGTTTTAGTGGACAGCTAACTTGGCTCAATTTGAACTCCAAGCTCTGTCTCCTTTGTGGTGAGCAGGACTGAATCCTTTTCATTTTTCTGCCTTAGCGGAGCTGCTTATAATTCACCCCTCACATGGGTAGTTCAGGGATCAGCCAGAGATTTGTACAGAGTTTATATGCAGAACTTGGGCCCCATCTCTCTGGCACACACTCTCTCTCTCTTTTAGGATTTTATTTAAGTAGTATCTATATATGCAGTGTGGGACTTGAACTCACAACCCCGAGATCAAGAGCTGAACACTCTTCTGACTGAGCCACAGGTGCCCCTGTGGCTCTCTTTTGAGGATTTTCCCCACCCTTACTTCCTACTTCTCTGGTATCTTTTAACGCTTTCCTCTGGTTCCTTGAGCCAGCAAGACTGTGGGCTTCAGTTGGAATTTTAGCTGAGCTGTGTGGTGCCAGCTGGAGTCTGGCCTTCAGTGAAGAACTTTACAAAATGGGTAACTCACCCAATGCTATTTCTTTCTTCAGTGTGTCAGTTCTCTCCTAGTTCTGCCTACCTGGGTTGCTCTCCAGTGTCTTCAGGTAATTATCATTTTTATTTTTTTCTTTTAAATAAACTCTGTGCCCAATGTGAGGCTCAAACTCATGACCCTGAGATCAAGAGTCACATGCTTTACTGACTGAGCCAGCCCAGACGCCCCCTTCAGGTAATTTTGCTTTTTTAAGATTTTATTTATTTGAGAAATAGAGAGGGGTGGGGAGAGAGAGAGGGCACGAGCAGGGGGAGGGACAGAGGGAGAAGATCCCAGGACCCTGGGATCATGCCCCGAGTCAAAAGCAGACGCTTAACCGACTGAGCCACCCAGGCGCCCCTATGCACATAGTTTTTCCATATTTACTGAGTCGCCGGAAAACTTAAGTTGTTCTGTGAGACAGTAATTATTCAGCTGAGTGCCTCCAGAAGCAGAAGTTGAGGTCAGGTCAGGTTTCATGTACCTTATTTTCACTTTCTGTTCGCTTACACTGATCTATATCACCTCTGTTTTCTGTTTTCCGAAACTCCCAGCTCCTGGAGCACAAAGTTACTCTTTCTTGGAATAAGTGTGAACTGTGTTTATGTTTAGAACTACAGTTCTCGGGGCACCTGGGTGGCTCAGTGGGTTAAAGCCTCTGCCTTCAGCTCAGGTCGTGATCTCAGGGTCCTGGGATCAGCTCCGCATCCGGCTCTCTGCTCAGCAGGGAGCCTGCTCCACCCCGCCTGCCTCTCTGCCTATTTGTGATCTCTGTCAATAAACAAATAAAACCAACAATATATATATATAGTTCTCTAGGGACACATGTGTGGCTCAGTTAAGCACCTACCTCTCTCTCCCTCTTCCTCTGCTCCTCCCCCTGTTCATGCTCTCTCTCTCTCCCTCTCAAACAAATAAATAAAATCTAAAAAAAAAAAAAAAAAGATAGAAACAGCTACTCTGGGTGAGTTAAGGGACCCCAGGGAACCGGTCACCTGTCTGTAAAGGTGACAGATTATCCTCAAAGAAATCAGAGACTGGCTTCTGAGGAGGTCACTCTGTTTCTATTTTAGGGTCCCGGGCTTGGTCCACTTGCTGTCATCCACCACGGAGATTCATTGATGTATGTGTAAGGCCGAGAGCCCACTGTTACGGGCTGAATGTTTGTGTCCTCCCCAAATTCATATGTCAAAGCTCTAATCCCCAGTGTGATGGTGTTTGGAGGGGGGCCCTTTGGGAGATAATTAAATTTAGATGAAGTCATAAGGGTGGGGTCCCCATGATCAGACCAGTGTCCTTACAAGAAGAGGAAGAGAGACCAGAGCATTCTCACTCTTTATCTGTCAAATGAGGTTATGAGAAGGTAGCGAGAAGGTTTCCATCTGCAAGCCAGAAAGAGAACTCTCCTCAGGAACTGAAGTTGCCAGGCCCTTGACCTTGGACTTCTCAGGCTCCATAACAATGAGACCTAGATATCTGAATATCTGTTGTTTAAGCCACTCGGTCTGTGGTTATTTTGTTATGGCAGTCTGAGACACTCGCCAAGAGTAAAAAGATATATATTTTATCTTTTTTGGAACCAGGATACCGTGCTATGAAAACAGCTGTTGGAGGGGTGCCTAGGTGGCTCAGTCGGTTAAGCGTCTGACTCTTGGTTTCAGCTCAGGTCACAATCTGGGTTGTGGGTTGAGCCCCGTGTCTGGCTCTGTGCTCCTCAGGGAGTCGCCTTGAAGATGCTCGCCCTCAGCCCCTCCCCCAACTCATGCATGAGTGTCTGTGTATGTGTGTGTGTGTGTGTGTGCGCGCGCGCGTGTGTGTGCGCGCGCATGCTCACTCTCTCAAATCAATCAATCAATCAATCAATATTAAAAAAAAAAAAATCAGGCAGGACAATCTTCCCCTGAAACCCTCCTTACTTCTCCATGACCAGTACTAGGCGACATGGTCACTTCTAAATGGATAAGCGGCCAAGGGATTTGACCAATTGCAGCGTTCATTCTGTGGAGCCACGCCCACTTTCCCGGAGCTCCTCCAGCCACACACGCTCTGAACAAAATCAGGAAACTGCTCGCAAGGAAGGAGTGAAGGAAGGGCTACTGGATAGGTAGTTTGAGGCAATGGCTACTGGGTAGGTAGTTGGTATTATAATTAGTTTAAAATGCTGGAAATTTATAGAAAACAGTAAAATAAAGTGCACCTCATATCAGCAAATGAGCGGTTCAGACCACTCAGTGACTCGGATGATGGGGAGGTCAGGAGAGTGGAAAGCCAGAGGCAGAATTTATGGAAGGGCTGTTGGCTTCCAGAGTAACAGAATTTTATGTTGAGCCCAGGCTTTTCAGCTAAAGACTGCACTTCCCAGCGTCTCTCGCGGTTTCCTCTGGCCGTGTAACTAGGCTGTGGGAATGGAAGTCACTTGTTCAAACTCCAGGCTTTTCCTTTAAAGTGAGGGTCAGCAAACTCTTTCTTTAAAGGTCCAGATGATAAATACGTTAGGCTTTGCAGGCCCTAAGGCCTCTGTTGAACTACTCAGCTCTGCTGTAAGTGCAAAAGCAGAAATAGACAATGCGTAGATAAATAGGCATGTCTGTGTCTCAATAAAACTTTATTCACACAGATAGGCAGAAGGCCAGATTTGGCTCAAGGGTAGTAGTTTATCAACTTGTGCTTTAAAAGGATGGGGCATGCCATCCCTTTCTCTGTAATTGGACTATGGCTGTGTTGGCTGGAACTGGAGTAACTCCTTTGGTCCCAGGCTTTAAGTCAGATGTTGAAAATGGCGGAGAAAAAAATTAGGCGTTTGAGTCCCTGACCCCGTGGAACCACATACCCACTCTGCACTGCTCATGCCACCTGTTACTTGGGGAGGACTAAACATTTCTTTTACATCACTAGGATTTGGGGCCTTGTAGTAGCTTCCATATTACTAGCTGAGCTATTTTACTCCGTAGAAGCCAAGAGGCCATTGAATGTAAATTGCGCAATTATTTCATGCGTCACTAAGAAATAGAAACACTGCTGTGCCTGTTACTCAGCCTGCTTCTCAGCCCCAGATCCTCTCTTCCACACTGTGCGTCGTGATGACAGTGCTAGAAACCTGGGAACGCCATGGCGCCTTTGCCTGCTGGCCAGCTTCTGCTGCTAAGGGTCATTTGAGGGAGACGAGAGGCAGGAGGAGGGAGAAGGGATTTGTTCCTACCTATTTGCTTCCCATTCTTTTCTTTTTTTAAAGAATTATTTATGTTAGAGAGAGAGTGCCCATGAGCAGAGGGAGGGGTGGGGGCAGAGGGCAAGGGAAGCAGACTCCTTGCTGAGTGGGGAGCCCGATGTGGTGCTAGATCTCCCCACCCGGAGATCATGACCTGAGCTGAAACCAAGAGTCATGTGCTCACCTGACACACCCAGGCTCCCCTTGCTTCCCATTCTTACCACTGCCCGGAGCTCTGGCTCCTCCTCACCCAGGCAGCAGCCACGGGCTCCAGCTGTGGCTTTCTTCGGGACCTCAGCCCCAGATTCATCATCCCCCTCTGGGGGGCACCAGCACGATGGCAAGCAGTGCCTCCTTCTCAGAGGTCTGGGTCCCAGAGACTCCCAACAGGTAGCATAGCCCACGGTGGGGCTGGTGTTGGTTTTGCACATATTACCCCCAGGTTATCTCTGCATTCGCTTTGCCTCTTCGGTCCTCGGTGTGTGTATAGCAGATTCTATTAATTTTCCTCACTTGAAATGTGTTGTGTGGCTTCTGTTTTTCTGCTTGAACCCGGAATAATAAAACTGTCCATTATAACACTATGACACAATGTTTCTTGTCACTTAGAATTCTTATTTTATGCTTATTGAAAGAGTTCTTTTTGATTGACTGGCTGTATTTTTTTTAAAGATGTATTTTAGAAAGACAGAGAAGGGGGAGGGACAAAGGGAAAGAGAGTTTTAAGCGGACTCTGTGCTGAGCGCAGAGCCCCATGTGGGGTTTGATCTTATGACCCCGAGATCATGACCTGAGCTGAAACCCAGGAGTCAGAGGCACAACTGACTGTACCACCCAGGTGCCCCTGAATGACTGAGTTTCTAGATTTTAAGTAATCTATACACCCAATATGGGGTTCAGACTTATAACCCTGAGATCAAGAGTCACATGCTTTACTGACTGATCCAGCCAGATGTCCCTCTTTTTGATTTATTGAAAGAAAGTTTAATATGTGTCTTGTGCATATATAAAAAAGAAAATACTAGTATATTTAATAAGAAATTTCTTTATTTTTTTTTTATTTTAAAGACATTATTCACTTGTTTTGTCAGAGCAAGAGAACAAGTACAGTAAGCAGGGGAGTGGCAGACAGACGGAGAGGGAAAAGCAGGCTCCCCCATGAGCAAAGAGCCCAACTTGGGACTTGATCCCAGGACCCTGAGACCATGATCTGAGCCAAAGGCAGATGCTTAACTGAATGAACCACCCAAGCATCCCTAATAAAAAATTTCTAAACTAGGGCTCCTGGGTGGCTCAGGTGGTTAAGTGTCTGCCTTCAGCTCAGGTTATGATCCCAGGGTCCTGGGATTGAGTCCCTCATCCGGCTCCCTGCTCCGTGGGGAGCTTGCTTCTGCCTCTGCCTCGCTCTCATGAATAAATAAATAAATATCTTTATTTTATTTTTTTTAAACTTACATTTTTTTCTTTCTTCTTCTTTTTTAAGATTTTATTTATTTATTCGACAGACAGAGATCACAGGCAGAGAGGCAGGCAGAGAGAGAAAGAGGAGGAAGCAGGCTGAGCAGAGAGCCGGATGCGGGGCTCGATCCCAGGACTCAGGGATCATGACCAGAGCCGAAGGCAGAGGCTTTAACCCACTGAGCCACCCAGGCGCCCCAATAAATAAAAAACCTTAAAAAAAAAGAAATTGCTAAGTTTCACATATTCAGAATCCAGCTCTTTTGAATCCCTTCTTGACTCATGGACATTAATGTCCATATTTTTCCAACAAAATACCCTCCTCTGTGCCGTCAAGAGTGTTGTAACGAACTTTCCTGGTGTTGCCGGTCCACTGTGCTGCCTCTCTGTCTTTGAATTCTTCTCGTGACAAGCCCAAACCCCTCTGGCGACTCCTTCGGGAACCAGCTCAAACCCGCTCAAGAAAAGGGACTTGTTAGCTCATGGAACTGGCACGTTCAGGATGCAGCTAGCTTAGGCACCGGGGATCATCACTCCGTAATGTTGCAGAGCTCCGTGGGCTTTCCTCCGCTTGTTTTGCTTTCCTCAGCATGCTGGTTTCATTCCCTATGTGGTGGGGAAGATGGCCACTACCAGCCACAAGAAGTCCGGCTTTGGGTTTACAGGCTGAGAATAGGGAGTCCCCTTCCCTCCCAGTGTCCTTACGTGGAGTCTCAGACAAGGCTGTGATTGGCTCTGTTTGGGTCACGTGTCCAGCTGCGGTTCATTCTCTGATTGGCCAGTCTGTATTCTGTGTCTTCCCCGTGGTGGGGGCTCCCATGGAGTTGGGTGGACACTCAGTGGGTTCTCCAGGGGAAGGCCTGCGGATCACAAACATGCTTGTACTAAGGACCCTTTGCTTCAAGTCCAATAATCCTTCCCTAGGCCTCTTTGATCAATTCATGCATGACAAAGTTGGGATGACTTTGATGCTGGAAGAGGTTCCTTTGATCAAAAATTTGTGTTGGGCCAGTTTAGGTGAAAAATCCCTTTCAAGTGCAGTGTTTGAGTGCAGTGAAATACTGGTTTATCTTGTTGACTCGCCCACGTGTACAAGGGTTAGCAGGCTACTTGGGGTTTTCTGGAGGCAAAGATAGCCTTCAGACTCCAGAGTTTCCACCAGTTAATTTCAGGCAACCACGGAACAAGTATTGAGTGTATAAAAGTCTTCTTTTCTTTAACTTTTCTTTTAACTTTTCTTTTCTTATAAAGTATTTACTTATTTAAGTACTCTTTACATCCAACGTGGGGCTCAAACTCAACCCCAAGATCAAGAGTCGTATGCTCTTCCGACTGAGCCAAGGAGCCGACCCACTCTCGTCTTTTATTTATTTATTTATTTAAAAGATTTTATTTATTTATTTGACAGACAGAAATCACAAGTAGGCAGAGAGGCAGGCAGAGAGAGAGGAGGAAGCAGACTCCCTGCAGAGCAGAGAACCGGATGCAGGGCTCGATCCCAGGACCCTGGGATCATGACCCAAGCCGAAGGCAGAGGCTTTAACCCGCTGAGCCACCCAGGCACCCCACATCCACTCTTGTCTTTTAAATTGATCCCTCAGTGTATATACTCCAGATGGTGCAAAACCATAGCTATATTTTACTAAGAGTTTTTCGATGAGTGTGCTTTGCAGTTATCTTTGTAATCACTCATTAACAATTGTTAATTGTTAATGAGCCCCTGGGTGGCTCAGTAGGTTAAGTGTCCGACTCTTGATTTTGGCTCAGGTCATGATCTCCATGCTGGGTGTGGAGCCTGCTTAAGATTCTACCTCTCCCTCTGCTCCCCCCTCGCCCCCAAAACCCACCAAAACCAAGAAACAACTGCTAATACAGATAATATACCTGCTTTTACAGGGGAACTTTTACTGAAGCCACTCTCCGTGGTGTCTGTCCCTGTTACCTGTTGGTGTGTCACAAGCCATCCCAACACTTAGTGGCTTATGACAAGAATCATCTTCCTCACAGATGTGAAATTTGGCGGGGATAGCTCATCTCTGCTCTGCATGGGGAGCTCAGCTGGGACTGGAGGATCTCTTTCCAAGATGGCACACCCACATGGCTGCAAGTTCGTTCAGGCTATTAGCTGGTCATGCGCCTCACTTCCTGTCTACACGGGCCTTTCTCCATGGGGTGGCTGGGTTCCCAAGAAGCAGTGAAGTTGCCTGTCCTCTCGGGCCTGTACCCAGAAATCGGTGTGGCATCATTGCTACCATGTTCTTTTGGTCAAAACAGTCCCAGAAGCCACCCTAAGTCAAGGGGAGGGGACACACACCTCACATCTTGATAGAAATTGTCATAACCTTTGCGGCCATCTTTAATGTACCATGGTGCTTCATGGCACAGGCTTCTGGATTCATCTCCTTTTCCTGATTGACTGATCTGAAACTGAAACAGAGCTGGTGTGAAGGGGGCTCATCTCATACACTTTCATACTTGCTGTATTTCTAAATTACAATGACGGGTTATAACACATGGTGAACATTTCTAGCTAGATAGCATCGTCTTTTTTTCTGGTGGTGAGACTTTTCTGCACCTAACTAATTTATAATGATTTGGAATGACTCGAGAGACTGGTCTGAGACGATAATATCTCCAAGAGAATCGGGGAAAAAAAAAAAAAGGCGGCAGACTTTTGAAACATTTTGCAATGAGCATGAAACTCGGGACTCTCTCCAGAAGAGTCGGCAAATCAGTATGCAGAATTGAGAAAGGAGTGAGACAGGATATTCTGCTGGTCTTTTCTTCCCTGCTTAAATACAGCTGTTCTTTTTTTTATTTCAGGGTTGATGGATTAGTCGTGTGATGTACTTGGATCAAATACTTGGGCGAAAGCCTCTCGTCCATTTGCCTATCAGCTTCCCTTGATGGCGGATTTACATTCTGTCTGGATGCCAGATTGAATTAAATGCTTCTTCAAGGCCTGCAGTCTGACAAAATCCTCTCCCCAGTCAGCATTTTTACTGTATTAAAAAAAATTAGCATCTGCAGGGAAATGATGTGGCCTATGGGTTTCTTTTCCAGGGAAGAATCCAATTTAGCTTTCGGGGCTGATGTAATTGGTCAGAGAACCGAGGATCCTAACTGAGGCTGGAGCCTGGGGGAGGCGGATGCTCCAGATTCCAGAGCTTTCCTCGTCCCATCTGAGTCATCCTGCCCCCACCTGGGTTGCACGGATGTCTGGCTGATGGAATGGATGAATCCTCCTTTTGAGGGTACGTTTCTGTGCAATCAGCAGTTCAACATTGTCCTGCCACCCGGTGGGGCACGCACACTTTATTTCCTGTTTCTTAGGTTTGAGAGTTGTGTCCCTTAATTTCTTGTTCGCCAGTGTTCACTAGAAGGAAACCCCCAGGTGACGTGGCTGCGTTAATGATTTAATATTTAGAGGACGGCTGGAAGGAAGTGGATTTTCAAAGCACGTCACCACCGACCTGCTGTGTAGTTGTTCTCAGTATAAGAATGGGGAGAATAGGGTAGGAATAGGGGAATAGGATTAACTGTCTCTTAGGGTTGTGGTGACAAAGTAATGCAGGTAAGTTACTTAGAGCATGTATTCGTTATCTATCGCTGTGTAACAAAACATGCCCCCCAAAGCCCCTGAAATGTAGGGGCTTCCGACAACAGGCATTATCTCCACGTTCTGTGAATTGGGAGTCAGGGAGTGGCTGAGCTGGGTGGGTTCTGGCTGGGGGTCGCTCATGGGGCTGTGTTCAAGGTGGTGGCCAGCCCTGCACCCATCTAAAGGCTGGACTGGAGGACGATCTGCTTCCAGGCTTACACACCTGGCTCTTGACAGGCATTAGTTCCTTGCCACATGGCCAAGGAGCTCTCCATAGGTGCCTGGATGTCTTTGCAACATGGCCCGCGGGAGTGATGAGAGAGAGAATGGTCTCTGGGCGGGTGAATGCTAGTCTTTTTATAACCTAATCATGAAAAGGACATCCTGTGGCTTCTCCTCGTTTGCCGTTAGTGAATCACTTGGTCCTGCTCTCACCCAGCAGGAGGGGAACGAGTGCCAGCTCTGTGGAGGAGAAGCAGCAGAGGATTTGTGAGCTTTCCTTTCAGGCCACGGCACAGTTCTGGGTACATAGTAAATACTTGGTAAATGATTAGATGTTAGGGTTAATTTAGATAAATTCACTTCTTGGTGATTTACTTTATAGACAGACTTTAGTGACACCTTCATTTTTATTTGAGGAACAGAAGGAATTTGGGGCTCTACAGTGGATTGGAGATTATGCCCGGGGGACCTGTACAAGACGAGGATTTTTTTACCTTTCATTTTCTGTCACTCGGAGGGAAGGAAGATTTCTCCAGAGATCTCCTCTTTTGTATTGGATCAGTCGGTTTGAAGACTGTAGCAGAGAAGCGGGCACCACTTAAAATTCCCTTCTTGCGGGGGGTACATCTTCCCCCTCAACACTGGGTGTGGTGTCTTCTGGACTTGGGAGAGGGATGAAACCATGGGCACCATGAGGACCCAGGCAGAGCATGTGCCCTGGGAGGGCTTCCGGCTCCTCTCACCCCCAGCAATTTAAATCCCAAAAGCAAAGATGATTTTTAAAAAAATAAATGTATTTCACTATACAGTGTAACCACACATTTGGAGAAAGAAAAATGCCTCCATAAACCTCATAGGACTACTGTTGACATTCTGTGATATGTCCTTTCCAGGCTCCCCCATCTGTGGCTTTCCAGCTTTACACAGCTTTAAGTAGTTCACAACTAACTACACTCTCGTCACCTGCTTCTTTTCTATTGGTTTTGTCACACATGTATGTTTTATGGCATGGCCCTTCCCCATCTCTGGGAGGTTTTGAGAGCCATGTGGTATTTTATTGGGTGAATGTCCCATCAGTTACTTAGTCTTTTTTTTCTCATTAATTCCAATCGGTTGTGTAATAAAGATAGTATTTTTGTGTGTTGTATTCTGCTGTCACTGTTTTTACCCATGCTGTTTGCCTTTTACTTTTTATCCTTTTCTTTAAATGGTCACATTACTGATATTAGTTAAGTATGGGAGGGAGGGAGCCTGGCTGGCATGGTCAAGTGGAATGTGACACTTGATCTTGGAGTCAGGAGTTCGAGCCCCACGTTGGGTGTAGAGATCAGTTAACAAAACAAAACAAAACACAGAATTTCACCTGGAATATTAACTAACTGGAATTTAAATAAAAACTTAAAAAAAAATAGGTATGGGTTGGAAATGTTAAACCTTCTCCTCTGGGGAATTACCCCATTGCTTCTGAAGTCGGACAGTCCTTGCTTTCCCTTGTCACCTCCAGTTTCCATACGGCTTTTAAAAATTGCTCTGAACTTAATTCTGAAGTATGAAATAGGAATTTGAAGTGAGATTTATTTTCTTTTCCAAATTACTGACCAGTTTTACATGGAGAATACCAGGGAAGGCATCTGATCAGCTGCACCATGGAGCCAGGTCTTATGAAACACAGACGAAGCTGGCTGAAATTCTGAGGGCATCGACGATTTGGCAGAGGACAGGAGCAGAAGCCGAGGTCACGCAGGCGTCGGTGAATTGTTTGTTGCAGCACCATGAACTTCGACTGGGAGAAGGCGCTCAGCTGCCTTCAGTGGCTGGAAAGGTGTGATGTGTGTGGCAGGGTCTGCAATATGGGAACAGTCCTAGTGAAAAGATTTGTTTTTAAAAAAAAAAGTCTTAGGAAAGGAAGGGGGAGGTGCTGACGGGGCCCAAATCCGGTTCACGTATCACCTGTAAGAAACACGGCAGACCCAAGGCTCTGGGATCAGGGAGAGATCTTTAGATATTCCCGCCCCCAGGGAAGCTATGCCAAGTATTGTCACACGCTTGGGCTGCAGAGTGTCACGGCTCTAACTGCACACGACTGGAGAGAGAGGGATCTGCAGACAGGAGGTGGGCCCAGTAGTGGAGGCCAAGAGGAAGTTTCCAGAAAAGGGCCGTGGATCCAGAAAGCCTGCGTCCCTTAAATTCTGCGTGGATGCAGGGACCCAGTAAGAACGGATGAAAAAGCAATCATCTGGGTCCTGGCTTTGAAAAAATCACCAAGATTATTCTTCTGTATGAATGCTTTACGCGGCCTGACGGGCGCATATGAAGGGAGCAGATTCCTGGTGGGGAAGAAGAGTGAGGACCGCTGGGCAACCAGAGAGCAGAGGCCTTGTCGTCGTCACACAGACACAGTTAGAAACGCCTCCTCGCACACGCTTTGAACCAACAACAGGTGGAGCCGGCCCCTCGCAAATAATCCTCCCTTCCAGCATGGGGACAGTTTTACACAACTCGCTCAGGCAGACCAGAGGCAGGGCGGTTTGGGCTGTCAGAGGGCAGGGGCAGGGCGAGCGGCAAGTGCCGAGCGGGAGGGGAGAGCGGACGGCACAGGCGCTGAAGACAGAAGTCAGGGAGCGCAATCCTGGGGCAGGCGCCGCTCTGAGTCCTGCTGCTCCGGCAGAAGCCCGGTGAGATAGGGTGGCTCTGCAGGAGCTGTCCCGTCTCTGCCTGGTGACAGCGGGCCTATGATGATAAGCTGGGCTGGCCCCTGCCCCGGGTTCTGGAAACATGGATGGGGGCAGGGCGAGGCAGAGCGGTGAGGCGGGCAGGGTGGCACAGACCTCAGGGGACCCAGACAGGGATGCCTGGTGGGACCCTGGGAGTCACCTAACTTCTCTAATCTGATCGCTTCATCAGGGGTGACAGTCCCACCTGCCCCAGATGGCTGAGGATGTTAGAGCTTCGGTTTGAAGTGCCTGCCTCGAACCCTTCTGAAGATGAGGACAGCTCAACTGGGGACACAGTCCGCAGGCGGGTGGGATCCCAGTTCACCTGATGAGTGGACCAGAAGGAAATGGGACCGCTGGGCACTTATGGGGACAGAACCGAGCCAGCCTCGTGCCCAGTGGCAGTTCACTTGCAGACAAGCCTGGCTGTGGAAGGCGGCTCCCACCTGGCCAAGGGTGGCTTTCTCAGGACCTCATCTCCCAGGCGCCCAAGGACCAGACTGGAGGGGAGACCACCGCATGGCCACCCCTCACAGTGGCCTTGGTCACCGTGACAGTCTGAGTGTCTCTGGCAACCATGTGTCAGTGAGACGGAGGGGCCAGCTGGGGGCCTGGCTGGGAGCCTCCTGGTAGTCACAGCTCCTCCTTGTTGCTCTTGAGGGGCCGGACTGGGGGCCCCGGGGCCCGGGAGCTACCCAGTGGCCTGCGGGCCCCGTCCTCATGGCGCCTATCCGCCGTGGTGTAGTCCCGCAGGAGCCCGCTCTCTACCCCGTGCCGCCGGAGGCTCTCGGTCCCCACGAGCCCCTGTGCTCTCAGGTACCCCTGCTGGCAGAAGGGCGGCAGCTTCTGGTGTGTTAGCGCAAACAGGAAGCAGGATTCTACACAAAAGCAAAAGATGAATGAGTAAGACCCAGAGGTGTGGGGAGAGGTGTGGGGGGAGGGGGGTACTGATGCCCCGGGGCCTCACCCAGGGCCCTCCACCCCGTGAGTCCGGGAGCTGACTTTTGTGGGGCTCATCCCTCCCTGAAGTTCTAAGGATGGTGCCCGGACATTCTGGAAGAACGAGGCTCTAGACGGAAAGCAAACCACAGAAATGACTCAGGTCCCGAGATCTGGGCCCAGTCCACTGGGAGCTCAGCTACTGCGGAGCAGACCCTCAGCCTTCCCTTCTGGAAGCTGGCCTGGCTGGGGCCGGGAGCTCAGAGCTGCCTGCAAGGCTTCATTCCCTCAGCCATCTCTGGGTTGCAGATATGGTGTGGAAAGCACTGGTGTGAGCCCTGTGCGGGGGTGGGGGAGGGAAGAGAACACTGGGGAACAGTGCAAAGCTGGTGCACGGGTCAAGTCGGCCCTGTCAGGAAACAGCTGTGGGTACTTTTTATTCAGAAATACAAAGAAACCACCAGAAGAGCCAGAAGTACTTCCTTCTGGGACTGAGGGTGGAAGTGAGAAAAAGTCTTTTAGCTGAGTGCTTATGTAACTTTGACTTAAAAAAAAAAACAGAAAAGAGGGCTACCCGGGTGGCTCAGTCGTTAAGCATCCGCCTTCGGCTCAGGTCATGCTCTCAGGGTCCTGGGATTGAGCCCCTTGGGCTCTCCGCTCAGCGGGAAGCCTGCTTCTCCCTCTCCTACTCCCCCTGCTTGTGTTCCCTCTCTCACTGTCTCTCTCTCTCTCTGTGTGTCAAATAAAGAAAGTCTTAAAACAACAGAAAAGATGAAACAGATAAGGGACTCGGTCTTCTCGGGGATTGAGAGACAGGATGGGAAGGAGTGCACATCCAAAAACTGTCTTGAGCCTTTGATCTCAAAAAACTCGGGCACGTTACAAAGGATGTTGTGAGGCCCACATGGGTGAACAGGCTCTAAGGGGCCACGCGGACGGCACTTCCGACCTCAGTTCTGACTTCCGGTCCAGATGTTCCCCTGGCAACACAGGGCATGACAGTCCTCCCCGAGCAGGGAGAACCGTGGTGCAGGGGGAGGCTGGGAGAATGGCAGAAAGGGGGCTTTGGGCAAGCACCACCTTCTGATGACATAGGTCACCCCTTCTTCAGGGCCCCGGGGGGGCAGGGAGGGGGCAGAGAAGCCCAGCAGAATCCAGGGCCAGAGCTAGCGGCTGCACATCAACCGAGGGAGTGGATGGCAGTGCCCTCTGCCAGTGGGCCCCGAGGTCTGGGTGATGTACTTGAGGCAGCCGTAACCCAGGGCGGGACATGCTCCCTCAGGGGCATGGCCATCTTTGAGTAATCCTGAAACCTTGAAAAACAGCCATTTTGTAGTGGAGAGTTCTAGACCTGCCTCCCGTCACTTCCCGGGCGAGTGCGTGAAGGCAGGTGATGGTCTGCAGAAGGCCAGCACTGGAAGTTGCTTAGCCCTGTGCTGTGAATGAGGTCTGAGCATCTACATATATTTAGACAATCAGCCTGCACTGCTGTTTTAAGCCAGCTCTCTCAGTGTATACATCTTGATTTTGAGGTTGGCCAACGACGTCGCTTGGGGCTGAAACAAGGACACGTGTCCTCTGACCTGCAGGCCAGACACTGACCATCTTGCACCTGATTTGATTTGAATAGTACCTGACATACGACTGCTGTTCAACACATATTTGCTGAACAGAAAAGGGCAGATATTCTAGGCATTCGGTGGGTTTTAAAAAAGACCGAAATTGGGCCTGTTTCTGTCACTTCTCCCTCTGGGTCCTCAGACTTCTGTCAGAGCTACCTTCCAGTTCACCGATTCTCTTTTCATCTAACGTGCGACCTTATCTTTAGGTTGAGTTCTTTTTCTTTTTTTTACGTTTATTTACTTGCTTTCGAGAAAGTGAGCTTGTGAGCAGGGGAGAGGGATGGAGGGAAAGAGAGAATCCCAAGCAGACTCCCTGCTGAGCACAGAGCCTTGACACAGGGCTCGATCCCAGGACCCTGAGAGCATGACCCGAGCTGAAATCACAAGTCAGATGCTTAACTGGTTGAGCCCTCCAGGCGCCCCTAGGTTGTTTCTAGTTATATATTTTTTCATTTCCACAAGTTTTATTTGGTTCTTCCTGAATGCTGCCCAATTACATCTTTGATAATCTGTTTTCTCATTTCTTTAGATATTTTAGGCAGACTTTGCATCCTCTATTTTTAACCATTCCAATTCCCGTAGTCTTTTTGGTTTGATCCAGAAGTTTTTTTTTTTTTTTTTCTGCTGACACTCCCTCACAGAGGTTTGTGTCCTTATGTGTTAAGTGCTTTTTGCTTGGGGGTTGGGGGTGGGTTCAACTTACTTGGAACTTTATCTGTAGAAACTTTTTGAGCTCTAATTTTTTCTTTCTTTATTTATTCGAGAGAGAGAGAGGAAGAGAGCGGGGCCAGGGGGAGAAGTAGAGCAGGAAGGACAAGCAGATTCCATGCTGAGTGTGGAATCCAACTCGGGGCTCAATCCCAGGACCCTGAGTCATGATCTGAGCTGAACCAAGATTCGGTCACTTAACTGACTGAGCCACCTAGGCTCCCTGAGCCCTAGTTTTCTTTTATGTATATATGTATTTCTCCAGTTTTATTTTTTTAAAGTTTTATTATTTATTTGAGAGACAGTGCACGCGAGTGTATGCGTGTGCACAAGGGGGGAGGGGCAGAGGCAGAGGGAGAAGCAGGCTCCCCACTGAACAAGGAGCCTGACTTGGGTCTCGATCCCAGGGCCCTGGGATTTTGACCTGAGCCAAAGGCAGCCATTAACTGACTAAGCCAGCCAGGTGCCCCCGCCTTTCTCTAGTTTTAAAGTTTGTTTCTTGGGGCGCCTGAGTGGCTCAGTGGGTTAAAGCCTCTGCTTTCGGCTCAGGTCATGATCCTTGGGTCCTGGGATCGAGCCCTGCGTCGGGCTCTCTGTTCAGTGGCGAGCCTGCTTCCTCCTCTCTCTCTGCCTGCCTCTCTGCCTACTTGTGATCTCTGTCAAACAAATAAAATCTTTAAAAAAAAAAAGTTTGTTTCTTCACAGAAGACTTGCATTTCCTTCTGTGATTTTTACACCATGAGGACAATGTGAAGTTTGGCCCCAAACTCACATGAGGGAGGCTTAGTGTTTAGAAATTCTCAGGGGGAGATTTTCCCTTATTCTACCCAGAACCAAAAAGCCCGAGTCTCCGCCATCTCCCTCTTGAGAGTGTTTTGTGCCTCCTTGAGCCACTGAGATCTGAGCTTAGGTGAAGGTCTCTAAACAGACCTCCCTCCCCGCCCCAGCCTCACCTTCCCGCCCCCAAGCATGGCTCAGTTACAGAGGCTCTTGGCTCCTGCTGATGGCTGGCAGCTACCCCACGTCCAGCAGGGCCTTTATGCTTTTCTCAGAGCTCCTTTTCTCCCCCTGCCAGTTCTTTAAGAAATGAATTCTACTCAGCAACTTCAGGTGTGCTGGACTGGTAAGGGTCTCTCTGAACATCTCTACCTTGTGGATCACAGAATTCTCGGGTGTGGGTTCTTGTTATGAATTCTGAAAACTCCACAGGGCATGGATTGATCCCATCTTTTTTCGACCTCCTGCTCAGTCCTTTTGGTCCTTCTAGGAACTTAGGTTACCTGCATAGAAGCTTCGCAAATCGGTGTCCAAACAGTTCTCCAGGAAGCGCCTCAGAGGCAGGATATGCCCCACCGGGGCGGTCCAGTCGGTCAAGAAATCTTCCACGATGTGGTGGATGGCCGTGGGCCGAGGCAGGGCCCAGCCGGCAGGGCGGAACCTCACCTCCTGCTCTGTGGGGCAGAGAGGGGGAGTCGTGTCAGAGCCTGGAGGTTGGGCTTCCCATCCCGGAGATGACAATGTGGTTCCCACACGTCCTAGGTGCTTCCCTCGCTCCCTCGTGCTCGGCGTTCCCGACACACTGTGCTGGGCAGCTGCTGGCCTGTCCCACAGCCATCGCTGTGTCCGCAAGGCTGGCATGAGGAAGAGACTAGATCTGTTCTTTGTGGTGTCAGAAAGCGGAACCAAGACTAATGACTTGCGCCCGGGGTCTTTCTAAGGCGCACGTGGACTGAGGTTCTTTGTGACCGCTTCCGAACGGCCCTCTCTGGGCCACGACTCAGAGGCCCTGCCTCGCAAGGGGCCCGAGGGCTCACCTAGGCCAGCTTCGTGCCTGCTGTGGGGACCCTTCTGTGGCATCCCAGGCAGGCGGCCATTAAGCCAGGACTCAACCACCTTCGTACTGGGAAACTCGACTCTAGGGGTGACCCGTTCCACTGTGACAGCTCTGATTAGTTGCTGCTCCCGATTCTGATGAGAACCCGGAGTTCCTGTCGCTTATACCTGCTGACACCACCTCTGTCTGCTTTTAGGGCATCCTCTTCCAAGGGACAGCTCTTCAGTTTCTGAAGCAGGAGTGGTGTCCCCAGGGGTGGGGAGGGGGGGTTCACCTACTGGTAGCTACTCTGTGCCAGGTACCGTGCTGGTGTGCTGTGCTTTTTTTTGGGAAGATTTTATTTATCTTTTAAATAATCTCTACACCCAAAGTGGGGCTTGAACTCACAACCTAAGATCAAGAATCACATGCTCCACCGCCTGAGCCGGCCAGGCGCCCCACATTCTGTGTTCTTCATCTCATTTATCCTCACATAATCCTGCTGTTATCCCCATTTTTCAAATGAGGAAGCGGAGGCTCAGAGAGTTCCAGGAATGGTCCCAGGCCACACAGCAAGGAAAGCACGGCCTGAGAACACTGCCCAGCTTTTCTGTGCTTTTCAGGCTACCGGCCTGTGGTAACTACCTCCAGCACCTTTCCCCGGGCCCTCTGAGAGTCTGTCTCCAGGTCCCCTCTCCCTCCATGTTCGCCCTCCTTTGGACACACACAGCAAGGCTGTCCCTCTTGCTGTGTGTCGCCTGGAGGGGGTCACGACACTCCACGTGTGGCCTGCCCAGATCACGGTATGCGCCCAAATCTGGGAACACTGTTTCTTATTCCTGGACCTTCTGCCCCATTGGGTTTCTGGGTGGAGCTCCCCAGTGTCCTCTGCCAGCCGGGAGAAGTTGTGTGAGAGGTGACAGGTGTGACAGGAGAGAGACCTGGGGTCTGAGCAGTGCCCAGCTCCTGGAAGGAAGCCTGTGCTCGGGGGAGAGCAGAGGCCCGGCTCACCGGTGGGAAGATGCCTGTAGTAGTAGATGACAGGATGGAGGAAGTTAGACTGCCAGGCGTCTTCCGTGTGCCCCACAGACCGGTCATAAAAGAAGACGTCCTTGTCGGGCCCAGAGAAGTTTCTGCCATACTCCATGTTGATGACGAACAGCCCGTGCCTGGCCTTCCTTCCCGTGATGGTCTCCAGCTGGGCCAGCATCTGCACGGGGAACTCCTCCAGGTACTCAAATGCTGTGGCGTTCCTGGGGACAATGGCAGCACGGGAGGGCGAGACCCTCAGTGCTGTGGCAGAGCTGAGGAGTGTGTGCGTGCGCGCGCGTGTCCCTTGTACAGTGTACAGCTGCTGGTCATCCCCACACACCTCACTTTACCATTACTGTCACACTGAGCCCTGGCTTACACTGGGACAGATTCCAGAAAACTCCAAGCAACCTGAAATGTATCTGGGGAGTGGGTGACCCAGGCTGACAGGACAGTAACAGGAAAGCCCTGGGAGGGAGCGACTGCTGTGGTGTCTTCCAGGGACAGGAAGAAGGCCGATGTGGCTGGAGTGGCCTCGGGGGCAGGTCGAGGAGGGCTCATGTGTGCTCTGACGGCCCCCTGGCCCCTGGAGAGTACCGAGCAGAGCTGACTATGTGTGACTTGTGTTTTGAGAAGACTGTCAGGCCGCTGTGTGGAAAGCAGACCACGGGGCCAAGGTGGGAGGCCGTGGTTAGTTCAGGTGACAGACGCTGTGCCTCTGGACTAAGGCGGCAGTCTTGGGGCTGGGGAGAGGCGGTCAGATTCTTGATGTGATTTGAAGGTAGGGCTTACGGGGTTTATGGAGAGTCTGAAGTTGGAGAATGGGAATGGAAGAGAGGAGTCGGGGGGATGGGATACCTTGCTCTGATCACTGTGAAAACCTTGTGTGTCCCTGAACTTGGTGCATGTGGCCCTCCCTGGCTTTGGGTCGGGCTACTCCCCCTCTGTCTGAGGGATCCCCTCTGCTTCTCACCTGCCACCTGTCCTCGGAGCACCCTCACCCACAGCCCCTCTCCCTCCCTGCTCTGCTGGGTGTCACCTGGGATCTGCCACCTGCCACTTAATTGATAAGGAGCCCAGCCGGTCCTGGCCCGAGGGAGCCCGCCAATCCACACTGGGGGTTCACATCACTGCGGTTTACCCTCGTCCACCTGGGGCCAACTGTGGTCTCCCAGTGGCTTTTACTTCTGCCCACCAGGTGTGATTACCCCCACCGTGCGGGTGAGAGAAAGGCTCAGAGAGGCTATATGACTTGGTCCAGGTCACACAGGTCCCAAGTGGCAGAGCTACAATGCACATCTAGGGCTGTCTGTCTACCTGTGGTGTCGATTTCCCCGATGTTTGCCCCCAGAATCGGTCTCCCCTGTCTCCCCGCAGGCTTCCCCTGAGGAGGGAGCCCCGGGGCCCCTCCACACCTGGAACAGGCAGAGAAGAGCTAGGACAGGGTGAAGAAGGGTGAAGCCGGGCTACTCACTCCTTCAGCAGGACGACGTCAGCCAGCACACTGAACATCTGGTAGAGCCCAGAAGCCTCGTTCACACGCCGGACGATGGCGCTGGTCAGCTGTGAGGTGGGGAGCTCGGTGGAGGGCCAGGCGACACCGTGGTAGCGATGCTCCAGCAGGCGATGAACAGCCCGCACTGGAAAGGCCAGAGGGAGGGAAGGCACGACGCCCTTAAGATCTGCTCCTTCACCGCCTGATGCCTGTCCGGTCCCCACAGACTTCTTGGAACTCAAGACATGCCTGCATGTGTGGCGCCAAGAGGAGGCCTTTGTGGTGGGGTCAGTGGAGGCTTCTTACACCATGGGCCAGATGGACAGTGTTTTGGGCTCTGCTGCCTAATCGGTCAGGCTCCCCAGTTCTGCTTCCGGTGTGAAAGCAGCCCTGATGGTAGCTGCAAGGATGGGCGTGGCAGGCTCGGGCTCCAGGCCGCCCACACCACCCCTCCCAGCTGCTCTGTGAGCCCCAGACCCTGTGTCGGCCTCTCACCCTGCTCCGCTGGCCACAGTTCCCCTTTCTCTCAGGTCCCGGCTGAAGACCCTTTCAGCGTCCCCTCTCCTTCACTGCCTAACTCCAAACTGTCACAAAGACAGACTGATGTAAGGGCAGGAAAGCGACAGCTGTCCCTCTGCACAGAGTTGAGGACGGACACAGCGAATGGAGTCTGGGGACGGGCTCCTGATGAAAGGGCGACCATCTTGAGAGAGCCTGGCCCATTCTGAGAAGCAGGCGAAGGACCAGCCTGGAAAGGCGAGCTGGCCGGGGCCCGGCAAAGCTCGGCATGGCACCCCGAGGAGCTGGAGCGGTCCTGGGGGAGACGGGGAGTGTGGAGAGGGGCTTAAGCTGTAAGCAGAGAAAAGGGAAAATTTCTTTAAGAAACAGGTGTTTTGGCAGGGACCCTGCAGCTGGATGGGAAGCCAGAGAAACCTCTGGCAGCGGGAAGACCCGTTAGGAGAGACAAAGACGCCCGGGTCAGGGGAGGGAGGCCGGTGGGCTGACAGATCCAGCGTGGGGAAGGATGGGCTGGGCGTCGGGAGTAACTGTCCACACGGTTACGGTCTGTGCCCTTCCTACTTCCCCTTCTGTTGGCTTGCCTCTGCCTTACTGGCTGCTTCTGGTCTCCCCGGGGACCGGTTTCTCAGGTTGGGGCAGGATGAGCGGGATGTGCACAGCCGCACGGGCCCTCCCCACCGCAGGGCCCTCCGCTCCTAGTAGTGACCACACAGCGGTCGGCGCATGAACACCCAGGACTGTCGCCCACGTGCCCGAAGCTCAGTGGTTGGCTGCGAGCTTGAGGGTCAGACAACACTCGTGGATTCAAATTACCCGTCTGCCATCCACCGGCTGGGGGACTTGGGGGAAGTTACTTAAGCTCTCTGTGCCCTAGTTTCCTTATCGGGAAGTGGAGCGGAAATGACAGGCCCTGCCTCACGGAGCGGCTGTGAGGATTCGGTCTTGGAGCTGAGGAAAGATCGGGGGACAGAAGGAAGGGGGGGAGACGAGGCAGAATCTGCCAGGACAGCAGGTGCAGGGAGGGAAACAGGGATGAGGATTTCTTAGTGGGGAGACACAGCTAAAGGGACAGACACTTCCATTCCAGGTATGTGTGTGTGCGCGTGCACATATGTGTGTATTTGATCTGTGGATGTCCTGGTTTACAGACAGCTAACACCCTCTCCCTGGTTTCCTTCTCTGATCACACACAGGACATAAAATACATCGTCTGGAAAATCAAACACGGCTCTTTTTCCCTGCCAAACTGGAAGGACAGTAAAATGCAAACATAAGCATTAAGCCAATGGGAGTCATCAAATTAAATACAGAAACGCCGGAGTGCAGGATGGAGGACCCTTCTGGTGTTTGCGGCAAAATCAAACCAGGCCCATGTAACAGGCGCCCACCATCAGCCTATCTGGCGCGCAGAGCGTTTATACCCTCAGAACTGACGTCATCCAGCCCATAGCTTTTACTGGGATTTGTGGCTACCCAAAGCATCTGTGCACGATGCTTTGTAGCTCCAAGGTCCCCAGGTATCGTCTTAGTTCTTACGACAGCCCTACGAGGGCCGAGAGTTCACCTTGTTTACGCCTCTGACGCCACCGCGTCCGAAAGAGGCTCCCAGAGAGGTCACGAAGGCTTACCTCTCAGCCCCCCTGCTGGGGAGGGACACCTCCCCCCCCATGACCCCTCTTCAGGCTCTGCCTCCTTGCCAATGCCTGCTGCTCGACTGGCACGGGACTAGGGCAAGCCACACGCCACGCCCACATGGCCCTGCTCTCACACCTTCTCTGATGCTTCTCGAGATCTGTCCTCAGCCCATGAAACCTGCAGCCCTCTGTCCCAGACAGCGATTTTAAGACGACTACCAACAAGCACTCCCGGGAAGGCTGCTGTGAATCAGGGTCTGTTTACGAACCCTGGGGATGGTTCTCTCCGCCGGCTCACCCGTGTAGCGGAAACCGTGGATGAAGCCCCCCGCAGACTTGCGGTAATCCACGGAGTGGCTGGCGGTGCCCAGCACAAAGAGACCCCGGCTTCCTTTGGACTCATAGCTGGCTTTGATCAGCGGGTACTTCTTGCTGAACTCGCCCCCGGAAGACAGTCTGAGGGACCTGTGAGCCGAAAGGGTTGTTCGTAAAAATCACTGCTGTGTACAAAACACTGCTGTGTATGAGCGTACTGTGTGCTCGGCACCGAGCTCAGTGCCCGTGCTTCATATTGCTTGTTGTGTCGAAAACACACCAGGCCCCTAGGAGCTGGGTGTGATGATCTCTGTTTGACAGAGAGAGTCCCTGAGGCTCAGCTTGAAGATGTGGTAAGTCAGGGACAGAGCAAGGTTCAAGCCTGACTCAAGGCTAGGCTCTGGGCTCCAGCGGGGCCCTGGGGGTTGTGCTGGGATGGGGGGGTCCGCTTCAGGCCCTCCAGTTTCTCCACCTCTGCCCGTGTCTTGGCCAGAGGAGAGGGAGACACGCTGAACAGATTCTTTGATACCGAGCTTTGCCAAGGTACTGGGGCAGCAACGTGTCAAGCAAAGCGGTTGAAAACAATTATAAGCGAACTTGGTGTCTTACCATTTTATGAAGCCTATAGGATATACCAAGCACTTTCCCATGTTATTCCTCACAGCAGCCCTATGAGAGAGAACTATGCTCTCCGTTTTAGTGATGAAGAAAGTGGGCACAGCCTGGTTAAGTGACTTTCCCAGAGCCCGTGTCCTTAGCCGCTATGCTAACGCGGCCTCTCAGCAAGTTCCCCTTCCTTATTCCCCCGAGCTCCCTTTCCCGTCTCTCGGGTGGAAGATCCCAGCGCAGAGGAAGGCCCCCTGTGGCTGCTGCTCCGGGACGCAGGGCCTCTGGGCCGCCCGTCCTTGTCAGGACAGCAGGCTCCCACCCTGGGTGGGGGACCAGGCGGCATCCATGTCCACCCTGATGGCGCCATCCTGAGAGCCCAGCCGCCGGCTCACAGGATGGTGATTCTCTGCCCCCTGGGGAGGTGTCAGAAGGGGTTCGCGAGGAGACCCCAGCTCCCCCCTGTGTGGACTCACTTGTTGAAAATAGAGAAGTCGAAGTTCCAGCCAAGGCAGCGGATGACCCGGTCATAGGCCACGCGCATGGCAAAGTTGTCGTTGTCGTCCTGGGGGAGAGTGACGGCGTCGGCACTCTGGTTGCCTGCCTCCAGGAAGAAGTTCAGGGTGACGTGGAACTTGCCCTCGCGGTCCTTCACGATGGCCAGATCCGTCAGGTCGGACTCGAGCAACCCGTCCAAGGACTTCAGCTGGTAGGTGTCCAGCAGCCCATTGTTGATGGCCCTGGGGCCCGAGGGGAACGCCAGGAGAAAGAAAGGAGTCTGAACGGGGCACGAGGAGACTCAGAGGAAGGGGTGCTTGTTCCAGTGGGGTCAGGAATGGCTTTGGAGGGGGCTGGCGGAATGGATTCCACGAGCAGCTTGCAGCGTACCTGAGGTCTCCCACGTAGTGGGTGGCCCACGACAGCCGGACCCGGGAGCGGCTCAGCATGTGGATGAAGTTGGTGACACCCAAGATGTTCTCCGCCGTCTCAAAGGCAGAGTTCCCGCGCCCCAGGATCAGTACATTCTGACCCTCGAAGTCCTCGGGGTCCACGGACACAGACTCGTATCCCTCCACGTACTCAGAGCCTGGGAAGTCAACCTGGTTGGGGACCGACAAACCGGTGGCCACGAGAAGCACGCTGCAGGGAGGGGACAGATGGAAGACTGCGACGTGAAAATTACTCCCTGCACCTGCCACCCAGCTCCCCCGCCACCCCCAGGCTGCCGGCTCCTAAAAAAGCCAGAGGAGAAGTCCGTTCATTCATCCGTTTACTGACCTATCCCTGAGTATCCGACAGACTTTTCGCCCTTGCCCCTCCCAGGCCCACTCCAGTGGACGTCTGTCTCCTTTACCCCGCACTGGGATGATGCCAAACATGAGAATTCATTCAACTCTCTGACTGCGAAGGGAACACGAGAAATTAAGTAATTCCCCTAATGTTGAACACAGCAGGCAGGCCAAGTGTCTCCCTCAGGGTTGAAAATGACTCTTCCCTTTTTCTTTGGTCCACTTTCCCTTTTCTGATGGCCGGGCCAATGCAGGGGACTGCCGAGCAGGAATTCTGTCCCAGGCCCCTACCGAGTGTTTTGTGCATCACCTCACTGCCTAAAGCAGCCCTGAGTTGGTGTTCTTTGGCTTTCCAGGTGAGGGGACATAGGCCCTAGAGGCCTATGGCCTCCCAAGCTCCTACAATAGCCAAGTCAGAATCTGAAACCAGATCAGCCTGACTGATTCATGCCGGAGGGCGTTACAGTCCTGGGCAGGGCTGCACGGTGATTTGATTACAGGTGGTTTTGAAAACAGAACCGGAGGGCTTCTAGAAGACATCCGCAGCCCTTGTGGCTCCTTGTTTTCCGACCCCTGCCCGCCCAGCTCAGATCTGACTCCCCTAGGCGGTTGTCTGGCGGGCTAAAATGCAAGGGTCCCAGGCTGGCACAGTCCTTCTTTCCTGGGCTGTAACAAGCAAAGGACAAGGCTGGCTAAGGGCGTTGAGAAGATGACCTCCCGGCACCTGCCTGGAGCCAAGTGGCAGCCCCATAGCCTGGGAGGGAGAGGCAGCCTGGTATAGCAGAAAAAGTACAGGCTTCGCGGTGAGGAAGGCGGGCTCAGATTGTGTGACAGCACCAGTGACTCAACTTCTCCCGCCCGAGCACTTTATCTGTAAATCGAGGATCAGTGAACTGCCCCCAGGGTCATTGTGAGGAGGAAATCAGGGCAGTACAGTGTGTGACTTGGAGTTTGGGTTGTCTACACAGTATTAAGCTTTCTCCCACGCCAAAGCAAGCTAAAACTGAACGCCAGCAGTTCTGCCTGTGGGGCCTCCTGCTCTAGTTCAGTCTGAAATTCCACTGAGCCCGTCTAACACCTGCTGGACATCTTCCCCAGCATGTCTTCAGAGGAACACTAGTTCTAGGATCTGCTCCTCAGGAAGGACTTTTGGGTACATAAGCTAGACGATGCTGAGTACCCAATGCTGGTGTCACAGTGACTGTGACAGATAAATAAAATCTTTAAAAGAAAAAAAAAAAGTAAAGACCTTATTCTCTCATTTCTTCCACATCTCCTGCCGACCAAGGGGTACCAGCAGGTGGGCTCCAGGAGGCGTTCCTTACCTGCACTCGTGTGTGTGACCCATCTGGTCGGTCAGGATGAAGTAATGGCCGTTCCAGGCCTGCCGGGCCTTGTGCAGAGTGACGTGAGTAATGGTCGTGTTGTACAGCACGTGGAGCCTCAGGCGCTGGGCAAAGTCGCCCAGGTAGCGCACCATGTCTCCCGCGTCGGGGAAGTAGGCGCGGGAGTAGTGTCTGAAGAGCAGCCGGGGGTCGTGGCTGAGCAGAGAGTTCCAGTCGTGGCGCAAGTTGAACTCCGCATTGGCCTTGCCCGTGTGCCTCTTGTTGATGCTGATGAGCTGGCGGTGGCGCGGGTAGCGCGTGAAGAAGCTGCCGGGCTGCGGGTTGCGTTCGAACACCGCATAGTCCCGCCCGGCCCGCTGCAGGAAGTAGGCCATCTGCAGGCCCGCGGGCCCGGCACCCAGGACGCAGTAGTCCCGGGGTGGGGGTACCGAGGTCTGGGCCGAGTGCAGGTACAGAGCCAGGTGTAGGGCCAAGGTCAGGAGCAGCCCCGGCGGGCCGCACAGCCGGGCCGTGGCCCAGAGGCCCATCCTGTGGCAGCCCGCGGTTGTGAGGTCTTGCACCCCGGATGGCCCCTCGAGGCGAGGGGCAGGGGCTCGCCTGGGCGCTCACCGCAATCGGAGGTCGAGCCAGGACTGGAGCCCAAGGCCCCGTGAGCTCATCTGCCTGCCCCCATCCTTTCAAGCTCGGATCTAGGGCTGCCCCCTGGATATCTGAACGCCTCCGTCTCCTCCAGTGCCTTGGTTCCCAGGAGCGCCACCCTCTTTCTTATTGCCCTGGTGGTATGAGGGTGGGTGTTCCCCCATTCTTCCCCTAATTTGAGGGGTGCCCGACACCCTTCCCGAGCCCTCCCCAGCTCAGACCCTAGAAGAACAGGTCTCTTTGGCTACGTCCCCGCCCTCGAGACCGAAGGAGGTGTGGCCCGCGGGGCCCCGCCCCCTCCGGGTGCCCCGCGCGCCCGACTCCTCGATCACGTGACAGTGCTGGCCCACCACACCTGCCTCCACGCGACGCAAGGCCACACTCTTCCCGGCGCAGCTCTCCGCGAGGCCTCTCTCCGAGCGTGCGCGGTGCCCACGCCTGCAGCGCCTGCCTCTCTGCACGGACCGCGGACCTCCCTACCGCACGCGCGACAGCCGGCAGTCGACTGAGGCCGCGCTCGGCCCGCTGGCGCCGCGGCGGCCCCGCCCCTCCCGCCCGGCCAATGGCAGGGGGCGGGGTCACGTGCGCGGCGCGCGGTACGCCGGGAGGGGCGGGGTGGGCACGGGCTCCCGGGGCGCGGGGCAAAGCGCGCACGTGCTCCCTGCGGGCTCGGAGCTGGGGGGCTGGTACAGCTGCGGATTGGGTCACGCTGGGGCGCAGCGTTAAAGCTGTGTTAAAGCTCTTGTGTTAAAGCTGTGCCTCTCCACGTGCAGGGGAGGCGCGGGAGCAGATGTCTTTTGGAGATAAACCTAGTTCTTAACACTCCATCGTTAACGTAGCCGGACACTTGTTGGTTACCCAGTTTTGGGGGGACTGGAAACCAGGTCGAAGTCGGGACAGAAAAAGCAGGTGTTTGCCACAGTGATTCGGTCTGTTATTTGCTCAGTAACATGCACGACTGGCTGGTTGTCCCACCAACCAGGAGAGGTAGGCGATTCTGTTTCCCACATTCTGTCGTCACTAGCCAAATGGAGGTTTAGCTGTGATTTGCCTGAGGGACCAAACGGTTAAGTGGAACCTGGAATTAATCCCCCGTCCCCCTTACACCAAATTATGAGCTCTCCAAGAAGTTTTTTGTCATGTTTTCATTCTTGGTAATGTAAACAAAGTGGCCCATGGTATGCCAGTGTAGACACAAACCCGCTGCGAATGCACAGCAATGGGCGTGGCTGCAGGAGAGGGAACGGGAAAGGTGGGAGATGATCCTGAACCACTGTTCAGGTGAACTGGATAATCAAGGCTGGCTTTGCGCAGGGGGAACGTGGATCCCGCTTCAGATTTACAGGGGCAGAACATATGTCCTTTTCTGAGAGGTACAGGAACCTTGGAGGGGCATTAAGTAGTCCAATGAGATGGGGCTGAGTGTTCTCATGGAAAGGCAGCCATGCCTGGTGTGGAGAGAACTCGATGATCTAACTTTGCACGGCTGGAGCTTTTTATTAAAAATTGTCCCTGGGACCTTTCCTAGAGAAGTCTTCCTTGACCTCTCAGAACAAAAGTACCCCCAAGGAGTGCCACGTATCTATTTATCGCTTGTGTCTGCCTCAGAGAAAAGGTCAATGGAACAGAAATGATCTTAGTCACTCTGGTGGCCTCTGTGCTTCCTACAAGACCTGGGATACAGCAAGCCACCAGTAAGCATTTGTTGAATAAACCCTGAAAGCAGAAGTACCTTGCCAGAAACTAAGTAGGAACATCTGCTTCTTGGTGGTTGGGACGACGTGAGAATGGGTGCAGGTAAATGAAGCACTGGAATTAGCTGCTGGTCTTATCTGGTGAGCAGAGGGAAATCAGGACTGATGAAGTATGGCCGGGCCTTGACAGTGGGCTCACAGGCAGCAGGATGCGGTGGAAGGTTTGAGTCAGGACTGAAGCCATCAGCTTGATGGCCCCAAGAAGGACGGAGAAAAGTAGCGGACAGATAAAGCAAACGAAGCCTGTGGAAGCTGGTGCAGTTTTTAGGGTCCAAGGCTGAAACTGACTTCCACCTGCCCACTCATCCCCTGCTAATCCCCCCGGACTGCATCCTGGTCTGCAAAGCCAGTCTGGTGAGGACCAGGCTCAACTCCGAAACCTCATGGCACTTAACACTTTCACGTGTGCTTTTGGACAATCTACCTATTTTGAAGACTCCCCAAGAAGCATGTTGCATGCCTTAACCAACTTCAGCGAAACCAATAAACGTTTGGTTGCTGAGGCTCAATTACTATTATTTTTAAAGATTCTGAGAAAGAAAGACCATGAGCAAGAGGAAGGGCAGAGGGACAACCAGATTTCCCACTGAGCCACCACGACCCCCTGGGCTCAATTACTCTGATTAAAATAGTAACCAGGAATGTTACTCAGGAGCTGAGCCCGTTTCCTCATCAGTACAATGACACCACTCTGACCAGCACTCCTGTTCTGCGTCAGGCTCAGATGAGATATTTATAGAAAGCTTAGTATAATACCAGGTAGGGTAATTACCTCAGACCATCAGGAATAGAACGCTATTCACTTATAAAGTTTACATATCCTAAGCATTCTGTAGGTGATTTATGACACACTGCCTTGAGGGTGCCGGCTTAGGACTCTGTCACCAGCCCAAACCAAGCCTGAAGACAATTTACAAACCAGTCATCACTGCCCAGTGGGACACCCATCAGAATCTTCTGGTGCAGTCTCCTTCGTAAGCTGCACACCCACCTCAACCTTCAAAGACCGTGCCCTCCTTCCCTTTACTAGTGATTTGTGTCTCTAAGGGCAGGAGCTAAGTCTGGCACATGGCCAGCAGGCACCCCTGCTGTGGAAACAGACCTCTCAGGGGGACCTCTGTTAGGTGCCTCAGAAAACTGACAACCATCCCCGGCAAAGGACCATGTCAGGGGGTTCCACGAACAGAAACATCTAGGACATTCACCCTCTAACAGGAGTATGAAATGAGTAACAAACGAAGGAGCCCAATTATGAACTCCAGATAGAACACAGCCATATCTCACCTTCCCTCTCCCAGGAGCTACTGGGGGAAGGAAGAGAAGCTGCCAGTCCCAGTGCAGCACATGATAAAGGTAAGAGACTAAATAGTTATACTTTATTCCACTGTCACACTTCAGCACGAATCAGATCAGCATTCCACTACGCATCCAAAACCCTTCCAGGCTCAGTGGAACGACAAACTCCGGCTTCACGTCACCATCTGGTTTAAGTTTCTTCCTCTGAAAGACAGAAAACGTTAGAGAAATGAGCCCTGTCATGCTGGGGAAGTGCTTGTGATTTTCCCCACTGCGTTCCTGATCGTCATGGGGCTACGAGGAATTTCCTGCAGTCACCAGCTGGGGAATGAAGCAGGAAAGAAGCAGCCCGGGGCCCGTGTATCCAGCCCAGAGCATCTTTCCTCCTCCAGACCACTGGCTAACCATTCCACTGCCTTTCCCTCCATGCTTCTTTCCCACCCTGGCCTCTAGGAGGCCCCTCTCCCCCCGCACCCCTCATGGGATCTGAAGGCTCTGGAAGCAGCTCCAGGCGCTGGAGGGCAGGCTGCTGCAGAGTCTAGTCTCCGGGAGCGCTCAGCTGGTCCCGCGTCAGGGCTCCAGAGAACAGTGGCCATGGAGCTCGGTCCCTAGCTAGCCTAACAGCCCTGCCTGGACTTCAGAAGGAGGCCTGCCACACACCTTCCTCCTCCTCCTCCTCCTCCTCTTCATCCTCATCGTCCTCATCGGAGCTGAACGTGCCGTCGGGCAGGCTGTAGACGCGGATGACCTGCTTGTTGGGGTCCTTGAGGATGAGGTACTTGCCCTCCTCCAGCTTCATGCAGATGTCGATGACGCAGCGCAGGATGCCCCAGGCGTTCTCCACGCTCAGGTTGATCTGGCTGGCGAACTCATTGGGCTTGAACTGCTGGGTGCCCAGGATGACGTGGCGCGAGGAGTCCTTCACGTGGTACCGGGACACATACCTTGCAGGGGAGAGGGGCGACCATGGTGGGGGCGGGACACACAGGGGCACAGCCACACCTGGGGCCCCGAGTTCTTCCCCAGGGACAGCGGCGAGGCCCGCCCCGCCCACAGACCGCCCCTCGCAGCCGGTGAATTCCGGGTGCCCGCGCGGACCTCACCCCAGCTTGAGATACTCGGAGCCGGCCAGCAAGGCGCAGCACGTCCACCGGGCCAGCTTGTAGCTGTTGTTCTTCAGCTCAGTGGCGATGACGGCACCTCGCTGCGAGTCCAGTTTCTGACGCCAGTCAACGCCGTTGCAGTGCTGCGGGAGGCAAGCCGGGCCCAAGCGTGAAGGGGGGCCCCTACTGCCTGAGGCCTGGGACCTCCTCCAGCAGAGAAGGGACTCCTTTGTGGGCTCGGAAGCGGGGAGTCCGCAGGTAAATCACAGGCAGAGACACGGCCCCTGGGCGCACAGGGGGCGCCCGGCAAACCCCTATCCCTCTAGTCTAGACTAGGACCCACGCGTGCACAGTGACACAGGGGCCGTATGAATGGCAGCGGCAAGCGTTCACTGTGTGCGGTGTGGGAAGGGAGGGCTCCATGGAGGGGAGGCGATGGCTCCCCTGGGGAGGATGCGGACAGAGCTGGAGGTGGCATGACGGGAGAGGTACAGAGGGAAAGACAGGCTGCAGGTCGGGTCAGGCCTGGGTGGGGGTGGAGGCTGCAGAGAGGAGGCCAGAGTCTGACCTTGTGTATATGCACGGGCAAACAAAGAGATCGTCTGCTCCAACCACCTCGTGTACAGATGTGCGAACTTGGGACCCAAAGTGAAGTGACTGGCTGAAGGTCAGGTGGCAGAGATTCTCAGATTGTCTTGGTTCATGGCAACCAGAGGCCTCCGAAAATACTAGTCCTTTAAGCAGTCAGGCCCAAACTGTTCAGGAATAGGACTTAGATACGATTCCCTCAAGACCACTCTTACGAGTTTGCTGTGGCATTTCGAGACTCTCTCCACATAGCCATGCTGCGCGGTGGGAGCAGTGTTTTGGACAATGAGTTGGCAGAGATCAAGCGAGCTGGGGGGTGAGGAGGGCACGGAGGAGGTCAGCTAGGCCCGCAAGTGCACAGTAACAGGCACGATCAACAGCATCCTGAAGTGGGCGAAGACGGCAGAACCGAGGGAGGAGACGGACTGCAGGTCGGAGAAGCCCAAGCAGATCTGAGGAACCACGGTTACAGTTCAAGGTTGAGGCTTGGGGTGGGCACCATTCTACTAAGTCATCGGGAGAGGACTCCCGACGGCTCCAACCCTTGTGCCGGGGGGAAACCGTGCCGATGAGGAAAGGTCATGCCCATGGTTAGGCACCTTCTCTGTCAAGGGCATTCTGCGCATGTAACTAAGGTCCCTTAAGATAGGGAGACCACCTGGGTGCAAGCCGGACACAGAGAAGTCAAGTCAGAGGCTGGATGCACGCTGATCTGAAGACCGAGGGGACCCTCGGGCAAGGGATGTGGGGGACCTCGAGGAGCCGAGAAGCCCCAGCGGACAGCTGGTATGAGAACGGGGCACTCAGCCCACAACGGCAAGGAACTCTGAATTCTAACTAGAAAGCCTAGATGTTTCTTCCAGAACCTTCAGATTCATTTTGAGCCTTTGTTGCGGAGCAAGAGAAAACGAACACAGAGCTCTACAGAGAAGTAACTGTGGCATAGAGAGCTGTGGAGGGACCGACCTGAAAGGCGGCTCCACTGGAAGTCAGAAAGGAGGGGAGCCAGCAGAGAAAGCAAGAGGAGGACTGAAAAAACGTGCAAGGCTGGAGTCCGGGAGCACCGCAGAGGGCAAAGCTACACGGCGACAGTGACGCTGAATGCTATCGGGGGGACCGGTGGAAAGACTGAGAAGAGGCCACTGGCCCCAGAGCCGAGTTCGCAGCAGGGCTTCTGGTGAGCTCCTTTATCAGGTGGCAGAGGCCAAGGCCGCCTGGGGAGTGGGAATCAGCAGCAGTCAATGCGGGTCCCCGAGTCTCTAATGAAGGCAGAGCACAACAGCCCACAGACTCCGTCTCATTAGACGCTGTTCAACGTGCGCCTGAGCTGTCCTTGCCGCGGAGGACCCTTCGTTGGGTACAGCGGCGCCCTGGCGCACTGCCCCCCGCAGCCAAGTCAGAAACCCGGGCAGCTTCAGAGAGGGCGCAGCCCAGCGATCCCGCAGCCCCAGCAGGAGGGAAGCAGAAAGAGGAGAGATGAAGGAAGCCCATTTCTTTCAAGAGGCCTCCTGAAGAGCCAAATCTTCGCTGATCTGAGAATCTCGAAGTTCAAGAAGGGAAGGAGTTGGAAGAAGAAATCAGAAGGTTGGAGGGAAGGTTGCGGCTGCTCTAAGCGAAAGAACAGATCAAAAAACAGAGCTCCGGGGCTTACAGGACACCTGCCAACCCGGATGACGAGAGATCAAAACCAGACGCTTGCAGAGAGAAGCCCACGGGAGGGCAGAGCGGAACAGAGGGGGACAAAGCCCTGTGAAAACATCACTACTCCTGGTTCCTGCGTGTCTCCTGCGTGCCATACGAGCAGAAAAGTTCTAGCCTTAGCCACATTCTACACAGGCACGGTCTCTTTCTCAATGAGGAACGAAGGGGAGGAAAAACTCAGAAGACAAAAAAAAAAAAAAATCTTGGTAGCTGTGTAAGTGACGCACAGGGACACAGGGACACAAGACCTGGCTAGCCAGGTACAGCAGGGCCCGCAGGAACCACAGACAGGGTGACCAAGCACGCCTCACCCTGGAATCCCACTCGTTGAGGGTCTTGATGTTGATGAAGGACACTTCCCCGTTGGCTCCGGTCATGACGCCATCATGCTCACAACGGACAATAAGGTCGATGTCGTCTCCAAGCTTCCACCTGCGGTACCTGCAGGGAACAGGGAGCTTGGTCAGCCACTGGAGGCCCCGGCTTTCAGAGAGCCCACTCCCCCGGGGGGCTGCCGTACCGGTAGGCGACTGAGGCGACTTCATTCTTGTCCATGTCATCCTCCACGAATGGGTTTGGGTTGGGGAAGTTGTATCTTTCCTTCCCCTGCCAAGAGACAGAGGTGTCAGCAGACCGTGAGCACTCGCGGCCGAGCCCATTGGCCAGACCCTGCGCTCGGCGTAGTTACAGGCATGGCCGGCCCCCTGCAGCCCCCCAGGGCGGGGTGGGTGCCGTTTACCCTTCCCGACCTCCAGCACGAACCCGGAGAGGTCCCAAATGCTTGCACAGCCGCCTGGGTGCTTCGTGTGTCTGAATTAGCAGCCACACCCCCCTCCCGTTTCATTTTTCTAGAGCGCACACCACCGCTTGTCATACACAGGTTTATTCGTTTACTGTCTTTCCTCCTCCATTAGAATGAAGCCTCCTGAGGGTAGGAACTTAGCTCACTGCTAGATCTCCAGCACCTGGACAATGTGTTTGTATCAAACCGAGTGTCTGTCCGAGAGCTGAAAGAATCCCTACAGCCTGTCTGGCCGAGACAAGTGTTCCTAGGACTCCAGCCTCACAGAGAACGTCCCACACACCGCAGAGCTCTGAAGTGCTCGGTCTAGGATTCGGTCAGGCAGCCTGACCTCAAAGCCCCAGGGTGGGCTCCTCCGTGACAGACCGGGACCCCGTCTGCCCCGCTCAGCCCCACCACCCCGGAGCCCACCACCAAGCAGATGGTCTGGAAACTGAGGCCCAGAGGCTCTCACCGCCTCACCATTCTCAAGCACTGCTGGGAAAAGTTGTGGTTGATGTAGGTCGCTTCCATGGCCAAGTTGCGCGGCGAATTAAAGGAACTGCCTTCATCCTGCGGCGGCTCGTTGGCGGTCTCACTCACTGTCAGGAGGTCTGCAAAAGCGGCGGTGCGGTCGCCCACCCACAACACCGAGCCGCTAACGTGCTTGGCACTACGGGGAGGGGCGCAGGCCCGTCCTTCAAGGAACCACCACCTGCCAAGCCAGCTCTCCCAAGGGGGGGGGAGGGGAGGGGGGGAGCGCCGCGGGGTAACTTCACATCCTCTCTAATGTTAAATTCAAGAAACCAATCCCGTTTCAATCTTTTTGGATTCAAGAGAATGTCTGACTTTGTTAGCTTTTTGACTAAAAAAAGACCCTAAGCCTCAGGTATGGAATTGTGTCACCCCGCCTTGCTGCTATCATGCTTTAGTGACCTGGTTTCCCTTCAGGGCCTGAGTATTCGTGTTTGTGTGGTATCGAACACATGCACGCGTAGTTTTCCCTTCATAAATACACTGAAGTAGGCCTTCGGCTCAGGTCATGATCCCTGGGTCCCGGGACCCAGCCCTGCGTCAGACACCCCGCTCAGCGGGAAGCCTGCTTCTCCCTCCCCCTCCCCCTGCTTGTGTTCCCTCTCTTGCTGTGTGTCTGTCGAGTAAATAAAATCTTTGAAAAAAAAAATACACTGAAGTAAAGGAAAAAAGACCTTAACTTGAAAAAAAACATGAAGTAAATGTCAAAGGTGGTACTGGCAGAAGTCAGGAAAGTGCCACCCCTACATTCCAAAGAAGTAACGTTTGGAAGCTCGGTACTGGGGCCTCGAGGAGGTGCCTTGGCCTCGGCTGTCAGTGCTGTGGGGAGACAAACTGTTTCCCGCCCATTCTCTAGAACCAGGGACTTGCTCCGAACCAACATGACAGCCAACACCTTTGTGCTGCTCCCAAACAGGCTTCCTACCAAAGTCGGAGTTGTCCCTCTTGTCAAAGAAGAGCTTGGAGCCGACTCTCTGCACGACGATGTCCCAGGAGTACACGGAGCGCGTGCAGCCCATCAGCGTGGCGAGGATGGCGTCCGTGGCGAATACGTTCCCCTGGGTTTTTGCCAGCTGCAGAGGACAGGGGAGAAAGAGGTGAGGATACTCTCAGATCTAACTGGCCCTCTGCAGGGAGCTCTCACGCCCTCACATCCAAGTATACACCCCGCTAGGGGTTCGAAGGGGTAGTTCGCAAGCTCCGGCAGGCAGGCGTGTTGCCGCCCCCCCCCCCCCCCCCACTACGAGGGACCGCAGCTCACTGAGCATGCGCCACATTCCAGGATGGCATGTCGTGATGCTCTCGCCTCACCCCAGTGGCTTGTGTTAAGCACACTCCGCCCCGCTTCCCAGGTGAGGAATGGAGGGTTCAGGCAGGCGACGCGAGGAAGGGTGGCAGGGCTGGGGTTCGGGTCCGGCTCCACTTAACGCCCGTGTCACGGCAAAGCCCGCAGGGTGGCCGTGTCCCAGCGGCCCCTGCCCCATCTGGGAGCATCGGAGACGGAGGGGGTTCCGAGGCCCGGGAATCCACGCGGACGCCCACGGGGCCCACCTTTCGGATGACAGGGTCGTCTGTGGTGGTGACGGTGTGGAAGATGCGCTTGATGCTCCGCAGCGGCTTCTCGCTCCTGGTGGTGATGCGGTCGAAGGCTTTGTCATAGTACTCCAGGGCCCCGCAGCACTCGCTGAGGCCGGCGGCCAGGCGACAAGGGAAACGGCACCATCAGCTTTTTGTCTTTGTTTTTAAAAAGCCACAGAGCGGTGCCTGCGTGGCTCGGCTGGCTGAGCGCCTGACTCTTGATTTCGGCTCAGGCCAGGCTCAGCGCGGTGAGACGAGGCCCCGCAGCAGGCTCTGCACCCGGAGGGGACTCGGAATCTGCCTGACGTTCTCTCCCGCTCCCCCGGCCCCTCCCTCTGCTTACGTGCTTGCTTTCTAAGAAATAAATCAATCTTTAGGAAAAAAAAAAAAAAAAAAAAAAAAAAAAAAAAAGAAAAAAGCTGTGCAATCCAAAGTCTTATCCAGAAATCCCACCTATAAAAGGAGAGGGTTCCTCTGTCGGGAGCAGGAGAGACAAGCTCCCGGAGCTCACACAGGTCCCTGTCTGCTAAGCTCTGGATGTGGCTCCACAGAACAGCGTGAACACAACTGAATGATGCAGACTCCCCACTTTAATGATGGGGAGACTAAGGCCAAGAGAGGGACACGGGCAGTTACGGAGGCATCTGGGCATGCAGGTTCCTGCCTGGCGCTCTGGCCCCCAATGACTGACTTCCATCTACCACTCGAGGGCAACAGCTCTTTGTGACATCAGGAGAAGCTCTGCCTCTGATGAACTACGGTCTTTCTCTTCCTGCCGAAAGAGCCACACAACTCGCTGGTCCACACGCACATGCGCGTGGCAGGAGGTGGCAGAAGACACAACTTACATGTCCTGTGGCTCCGACACTTCCAAGTAGCGCATCTTCATCAACTGAGGAAAGTCCATCTCCTCCTTCACCTCCCAGTCACTACGGACTTCCACTGAAGAGTCTCGGGGTTTCTGTGCAGAACCAGTGGAGGGAGAATGACAGCCAGCGTGTAACAGAAGGAGAAGACAGGTTAACAGCGTGGAAGGCTCTTAGTCAGTAAATCCCTCCAGAGCCTGTGCCACGCGCTGGCTGCTTTCTGAGACAGCATCCCGACTCCAGGCTTTGCAGTCTAGAAGAGGACCGAAGGAGGCAAGAGGTCAAAAACAACCAGGAATTTTCCTCCTAGGTGATGTCGGCACCCAGGGCACACCAGCTCTTTCACACGTATAGGAGTTCTAGCAGCTTCTGTCTCACGGGATGTCAGCCCAGCAAGCATCGCATCCCGCAAAACCGAACTGCTGCCGCCAGAGCCATCTCCTGCTCGCGCGCACCTCCCGCCCTCACGGCATCCCCACGAGCGCCCGTGCACGAACGTTTACAGCAGCACTTCCCCACCAGCAGCAAGCGGAACCCACCCAGACGTCCGTGTCCCAGGGAACGGGTAAGGACACGTGGTACACTCGTACCACAGACTCGGCAATAAGGAGGCCCTGGATGAACCTGAAAACGTGCTCCGTGGAAGGAGCCAGACAAAAAGGCCCTTGTGTCACAGCAGTCTATGTATAGGAAATGTCTGGAAGAGGCAAACCCAGAGACAGAAGGGACGGGTAGTAGCCGAGGGCTGTGTAGAGAGAGCAAAGGCTGGCTGCTGAAGGGCGTGGGGTTCTTTTCAGAATGACGAGACTGTTCTGGAACTGGCTGCAGGCCCGCATCCGTGAACATAACAAGAACCACCGAACTGTACACTTGAAATGGGTGGACTACATAGTGCGGGAAGATTCCAATAAAGCAGTTATAAAACCAAATAAGCAGACAAAACTGAATTTCTAGATAGAACTCTGGTGTGGATACACTACCTGTGACTTCTGGTCCCACTTCTGCCTCACTCCGAATTGTTTCTGGAATTTTTTCTGCAGTCGTATGCGCTCTCTAGAAAGACAAGACGACTCTGCTTTTGGTGCAGATCTTTAAATCAGCGGGTTTTTGAAGGGCAGAAGCTGCCATCCTCTTCTGCTAACCTGCAACACTGTCACTGACTTCTTGGAACCAAGAAAACAGGGGCTTCGTGAAAAAGAGCAGAGCACGAGTGTATACACGAGTGCTAGAAGAGGTACACTGCCCCCAACACTGGCCACTAGCAGCCCCAGCCTGGGCAGGGCTGCTGGCCGACGTGGCTCCCAGGGCCCCATGTGAAGGCGGCCCTGGGCTCGGGCCGCAGCAGAACTGACTGAGGGAAGCACCAGAGCTCTTCTTACCTGCCCTCATTTCCTACCAGTGCATGGCCACTGCCAAGTACTCTCCTGCCCTGCTACCTGCCAACGATGGCCCTCGGAGAACGAGGGGCGCGCTGAAACAGTGGCTTTGCTGGTGTCAGGAAGGTTTCTGTTTTTGTCTGCAATGCTGGGGCAGACCACTGTCCTCCTGCTCTGGCCCAGAGATTTCAGAGTACGCTCGGCCCTGGAAGGGTGAGGACAGGAAACCTCACCTCTCTTTCTGCTTGGCGCTCTTAGGCAGGGTCTGCAGGTTGAACTGCAACATGTTCCGTCGATCTTTGTCTCTGCGGAGGTTCCGCTGGGAAGTAAGAAAAAAACACCCGTGTTAAAATCCTGGGGATCTGAGGGATAAGAGGCAAGGCTTAATGCGAGAGCTTTTCCCGACATTCGCGTGGACACACAGTCACATATCTTTTATTGAAGTAGGTTTACGGGCTTTTATTAGGGTTGTAGTTTGGCTCTTTATGTAGTAAGACGCAGCCCAACTGGACCATCTACTTAATAAAGCCTGCACACAGCGATTAAATGAGGCAACAGGCACCTTTTTACCTGACACAAGCACCCCCTCTTGGCACAGAGGTACGATGTCCTAGCCTACGACAAAAAGCCAAACCATTTAAACCTACCCCTGGACCCAGTAAGTTTACTTCAGCACAATGTACCAATGGTCAGCCACTTGGAAGTCACTGGAAGGCCCATGAAAACGCGCTTTCATCAGTACACACAAGGTAGCATTTTCAGCAGGTGGCTGCCAGTGGTAATGGCCCCAAGACGGTAGGATTGCTGGCTCCTGGCCTACCTGTGCAAACCGCATCCGATTCCGCTGGTAGGCGGTCTTCTGTGTGCGTGCTGTGTCCACCAGCTGGAAACTAGTTTCGTCCTCCTCGTGGAAATAAGCATATTGACTTCCACCACCGAACTGAGAGGAGTACTTATCTGCAGGCAAAGGCAGGGATGTGTAACAACTGCTACTGTTACTTTACACACATGCTGGTCTAGGGCCCTCCTATTCAAACTGTGCCCTCTGGACCTTTAGCAGAGGTGTGTGCTGACGGACTCACCCCACATCCACCAAATCAGAATCAGAGTTTTAAGATCCCCAGATGATTCATGTGCACATTCAAGTCTGAACAGCTCTGACCTAAAGAACTTTCTAAGTCAAGACAGAGTCTGAGGATGTCAAGCCCATTTCATGCCCTGCCTTGGTCCGGAAGAAGAAGAGTCCACCTTTACTCTCCCAGAAGGGGCAGACATGGGGCGTGCGCTATGCAAACGGCAAACACCTGCACCACCTGGTGCTCGAGGCAGACACGTCCAACAGGTCATGTTACACTTTACTGCTGACCTCGGCCTCAGATAATTGTCACTTGGTGTTACAAGCAGCCCCTTCCAGCAATCTCAGCTGGCACAGAAAAACCACCACCACCACCACCCATTTACTGGATCGAAATCTTAATATGTGGAGTCCTCTGACTGGCCTCCCAGGTTCAGTAAATCCTAGGCACTGCAGTACAAAATGGGAATGAGTTCAAAGGATACGTAAAAGGGTTCATGGCTCCCTGAAAGTGGGAGGGGAAAAAAAAATCCCCCTATAACAGATTAAATCTCTTTAATGAGCAGTCCAAGTTTTGGGGTCATTAAAAAAAAAAGTGGATACTGCCTACAGTTCAGACAGCCCTAAAAACTACGAATTATCATCATCATCATTTTGTTCCTGTTCTAGAATGTTTTTGGATGGAGGTTACTAGAAAAAGTAACAATCCTCCCAAGGCCCTGGTCTGGGCAGTCCGTTGAACACTTACTCGTGTATCTCTTATCTTGGTATGTGGCACCCGTCCAGTCTGCAACCTGTGAGAGCAGCAGCAGAAGAAAGAGCACACAGGTCAGTCAGACATGTTTCTGCGAACCCAGAAACCCCTGTAAGTGAAGACGCCATCTGGGAATAACGTAAGACAGACTGGGGATCGAAAGGCCTTTAAGTGCCTAGATCTGTTAGGACTACTGTTTAGTACCCAGGCGGTGTCCCCAGCTGGTGTCCCCCTAAGGAACACAGGAGTTACGCTTTGGAGAGAACAAACCTGGAATGGAGTAACGGAGGGCCACAGCCACACCTTAAAAGATTCACTCTCACCAACAGGCAAGTACCTTTCCTAGCCGATCCCCTTTGCTGAACGGTTGGTAGGGCATATCCCGAAACTGCTCGGGCACGGCACACGGACCCCAGCCGGAGGGGTTGTCCTGGATCACGGGGGTCATGAACTTCGCCATCTTCTAAAACCTTAAAAATACAAATAATGTGAGTAGCTTCATGAAGAAAGGTCTCTGAGTACAAGCAGGCTTCCGCTGTGGGAAGCTAAGACATAATGATAAACTCTGAAAGGCAACACACAAAATGGAACACTCAGCTGTTGAGCTCCTACTAACTGAATTTGTTTTCTCGTAGATAATATCGTGAATACTTAAAGCGCGGAAGACCACCAGCAAAACTGATCTACCAAGCTGCACCGATTCTCTGACACCCACTTTCCCCACTATAATGTCTTTGAAATGAGGCTGCACCTTATGCTTCATCGGCTCTCTTATCCTAATTGGCAGTTTGTCCTTCTTGGTGCTACATAACGTACGGGTGCTTCTTTAATTCAGTAGTGCCTCAACTTTGATGGAACGTAGTACCCTTTCTCCAGTGTAATAACCATGTTCTAGTTCTCAGAAACACCTTCACCAAGTCATACAATCCGTAGCTTCTCTAAGACTCAGTCTTTTCATCTGTTAAATGAATGAGACCCTGGTTAAATTCACGGCATGAAATCATTGCTAAAGACTGGGTAGTTACACATATGAAAATGTTTCCACTGTAAAATGCCACACAATTACATCTGGGATTTGCAAAAAATGCATTTAACACAAGGTGCTGAGAAAAAAGAAGTCCGTAAGTACAGCCTCATGTGCAACCTTTCTTTCTTGGTTCTTCTGATTTTCTGTCATCAATGCAAATCCTTATGCAGAACAAGGGGACACAGAGCCAAGCAAAAAGCCTGTCAGAAAGCTGAGGTTACCATAAGCCCTGGGTCGTAAAAGCGTCCATACGTCCCATGTTTGTAGATGTTTACGAGTACCAGCTATTGTTCTTGGTGTCTACCCTGCATAAAAACCCAGTAAATGCCCCGAACAATCCTGAGGTAGCTTCTAGTATCATCCCCCCTCTTCACATGAGAACATTGAAGCACAGAGAAGCTAAGAAATTGTTCAACTTTGCAGTGCTAGTTGATGAAAAAATCTGAACCAAAGCAGTCTGGCTGGAATCCGCGCTCTGGTCATGCTATAGCTCCTCTCAAATAGATCTTCACCTGACGGTTCCTATCAAAAACCTATGCACTTGGGGTGCCTGGGTGGCTCAGTCGGTTAAAGCCTCTGCCTTCAGCTCAGGTCATGATCCCAGGGTCCTGGGATCGTGGCCCATGTCGGGCTCTCTGCTCAGCAGGGAGCCTGCTTCCCACCCCCCTCCCCGCCCCCGCCCTGCCTACTTCTGTTCTGTCAAATAAATAAATAAAATCTAAAAAACAAAACAAAACAAAAACCCATGCACTGATCATTGTAATCCTCAGGTGCGTTCCTAGACGAAAATCCGTTGCACAGGTATTTCCGGAGCAATCAAAGTGCACAGCACAGTGATCACAGGAAGCTCTCCTCCGTGTCCCACGACGGGGAGACTGAGGCTTCCTACAGAAGTGAACCGGGGTGACAGCAACAAGGAACGTGCCAGCGGGCTTCATCTTCCGACTCTAAACTTAAGATAAACCACGGGAAGAGGACCGAGAAGGGATGGCAGCTTCAAGACAAGTCTCGTTACAATGACTATTTATCGAGCCCCTACAGAGTGTCAGACACTGTGCTACGTGAGTTAACAGCACTAACTCCCCCACACCCCACATTTCAGATTTTTTGGCTGCAGCTCGGCCAGTTAAACTGCTGATCTGGCCACGGTTTCAAAACGGCTGATTTCCAGGGTTGTCTGCCCTAAGTCCAGCATTCTTCCCGTTACGTTACAGCTCGGCAGCCACCCGAGAAGAAACGGGGTTGTATCCCTACCCAGTAACCCAGTTAACAATATTTCAAAAAGGTGTAAAAAAAAAAAAAAATCCAGTTGCTCTGCGACAGTTCAAGAAGGAAACAGACCCGAGGCTTGGCGTGCATTTCTCCAGCGGGTAGGAGGAATTCGCCCGACTTCAACGCATACAGCATGGGCAGAAGGGAACCAGAAGCAGAAACAGCCGGTCAGTCCCATCGGAGTGACAGCTGCACCCTCCGCCGCGGAGGCACCCCCAGGGCACTCAGAAGGCGCCCTGTGGCTGGCAGGCCACGGTGCCGTGTAGATTATCACAGCCACTCCAGATCGGATGCCATCATTCCAGAGGGGAGACCGTTTCAGATCAGAGATCAAACCTATGCCACCACAGCCTTCCACTTCACAGAAAAGGGAAGAAAACCTCTGGACTGTGAACTCCTCACGTTAGGCTCAAACACTGCTCAGCCTGGAACCCCCCAAATACCTCCTTCACAGACATTCTGGGAGCCTCTGGCTACTTTGAAGACCCTGAGACCCAACGGGGTGAACAGGTATTATCGAAGTCCCTCAGCCCGTGGCCGCAAAGCGAAGCCTAAGGCCAGGGGACCTCACCCACAAGGCCGTGTGCCGCATCACTAAGTGTGTCCGGCCTGGGGTCCCCGAAGGTGGATTCGAACCCCGCCCAGCGGAGGGCCAGAGGAGGCCACAGACGTACGGGAGGTCTCTTCCGGGAGGCCTCCGAAGGCCGGGCCTGGCCCAAGCAGGCTCCAGAGATCCACGGAACCCTAGGGAACATTCCACTCACCTGTAAAGGCCTCTGCGGGGCCCGGATGGCGAGAGATGGTCCAGGCCGGATACCGCGCACCCGGTTACCCTCCAAGGAACAGGGGAAAAGGAAGAAAGATGCGCGCGCACCGGCCGGCGCCGTAAACACAATCGGTGCTGTCGTAAACTGCTCTCTAGCTTCCTCCGGAATCAACGGCAGAACGCACGAGCCGTAAAGCGACTGCACACCGGAAATTCGTCACTATTCTTTGAGAGGTGTACACAAGGTTTCCGAGGAGCTAAAAGGCCGGGGGTGTGTTTACAGTTACGTCACGGGCGCATCCGGCGACGCCCCCAGAGGGCGTCCCGAATTTTTTGAAACGTGGCGGCGGTGCACTGGAAGCTGGAGGCGGGGAGCGGTGACGGCCTCTCCCGGTCTCGTAGCGGTTCACGGGAATCGCTTCGGCCCTTCTGTATCGCAGAGTGACCGGGCCTCCGGCCTGCACTGGCCAGTGGTGTGGCTCGGGTCTCACAGCTGGGGGCAGGTCGAGGGTCCGGGGCAGAGGTTATGGTTACCATTCCTCCGCCCCTCCCCTGCCCCGCTCCCGCCCCTTCTTTTAGTTTTGGAAACTGAGGCCCGGAAGGCGGGGTATCCAGAGTAGCACGGCTGCTAGTGTAGGGGTAGCCGCCAGGATTCAAACCATACTTCACGGTTCTCAAGTCGTCCTACGACGACGATTTCTGGAGCGCTAATGTCTAGAATGGAGACTCCGGGTCTGACTTCCATTGAACTAACTTATTCAGCGACGGCTAGGCTGGAGGCCGGGAATCTGCTTGTTAGGTAGCGATTGTGATTCTGATGTGGCGGCTGGGGAACCACTTTGCTACAAAGGACAACGGCGCTGTCCTTTCCGCAATTCTTGGCCTCTGGAATTTGTCCTTGAATCATATTCGGGAATTTCAAAACATTGAAAAAGAGAATCTGAGGATGTGTTTTTATTCACTTCACGTTCTTTTCTATCTGATCTGCTGGGATTCCTTATCAGTCTCCCAGCCTGACTGACTCCTTTATTGGAAAATACATCTGTTAGATCTGATATCTGCTCGCCTCTGCCACTTGCTAGCTGTGTAGGCTTCACATCTCTGGGTCTGTTTCCTTATCTGTAAATTGGAGATGATTAATACTTGGTCACTATGAGGATAAAAATAAATTCATGTGAAAATAGTAATTCCACTTACCAGTTGTGTGAACTTGGACAGGTTATTTGATCATTCTCAAGCTATTTATTCATCTGTGAAATGAAAATGTTAATGGGGGGGGCGCTTGGGTGGCTCAGTAGGTTAGCCTTCCTGTCGCGTCATGATCTCAGGGTCCTGGGATCCAACCTCATGTGCTCCCTGCTCAGCGGGGAGTCTGCTTCTGTCTTTCCCTCTGCAGCTCCCCCTGCTTATGCTCCCTCTCCCTGTCAAATAAATAAATAAATAAATAAGATCTTTATTTAAAAAAAATTTTAATAAGTGCATTTGTTTCCATAAATTTTCTCCCAACCTGCTCATGTTCCTAATTTTTGCTGATGGCACTTGATTAATGGTGCCCAGTATAAAACCTTGTAGTCATCATTAATAGTTCCTTTTCCCTTTCCCTTTCCCACCACATTTCCACATTAAGTCCTTTATCCAATGCTCTTTGCTCTACTTTCAAAATACGTCTTTTTTTTTTTTTTTTAAAGATCTTATTTATCTATTCATCAGAGAGAGGGAGAGAGAGCACAGGCAGGGGGAGTAGCAGGCAGAGTGGGAAGAAGATTCCTTGAAGAGCAAGGAGCCTGTTGGGACTCGATCCCACCTGAGCTGAAGGCAGGCACTTAAACAATTGAGTCACCGCCCAGGCATCCCAACTTTCAAAATGCATCTTTTTTTTTTTTTTAATTTATTTATTTGACAGAGAGAGACACAGCGAGAGAGGGAACACAAGCAGGGGAAGTGGGAGAGGGAGAAGCAGGCTTCCCCTTTGAGCAGGGAGCTGATGCCAGGCTTGATCCCAGGACCCTGGGATCATGATCTGAGCTGAAGGCAGATGCTTAACGAGCTACCCAGGCGCCCCTCAAAATACATCTTGAATGCTACCACTTTCCCCACCATATCCAGCCTCCTATTTAGACTTCCAGTGTCCACTCTTGCTTCTCTAGGGTTCCTGCCCTAGTGGTACCCAAGGCAATCAGTTCACAGTTTTCTAGCAGTTTCCTACTATGTGCTTAGAGTGAAACATGAACGTCTTCTGTGGCCTGTCTGGTCCCTGGCTATCTTTCAACTTTATAGCCTCCCCCCCCTTTTTTTTTTTTAATTTATTTGAGAGAGAGCGTGCAAGCACAGCTGGGGTGGGGGCAGAGGGAGAGGGAGAAAGAATCTGAAGCAGACTCCCCGCTGAGTGTGGATTCCCTACATGGCGCTTGATATCATGACCATGAGATCACGACCTGAGCTGAAACCAAGAGGCAGATGCTTAACCAGCCCTATAGCCCCAGCGCCCCATACCCTGCCTTTCTCTACTCACTGTGCTGTAGCTACCTTGGTCTTTTTTCTATGCTTCAAGTACATCAACTTCACACCTAGCTCAGCAGGGCCTCTGTACTTGCCCGGCCTTCTGCATGGAACACTCTTTCCCAGATTTAATCATGAGTGTCTTGGTCTCATCATTTATGCCTCTGTTCCAAGAGTTATCTCCTCCATGAGATCTCTGACCACTGTTCCTAAAAAGGCTGCTCCTCCCACATCCCTCTTCGCCCCTTACTCTGCTTTGTTTCCTTCCTTGTTCTCATCGCACTCTGAAATATTTTTGTTTCCTTATTTGGGTTCTGTCTCTATCTCTAGAGTATAAACCCCGTAAGAGTAGACACTTTGTTTTTCTCACCTGGAGCAGCGCCAGTAATACATATTTACTGAATTGTTGAATGAAAGCGTGAGGCTTTTAAGGGAATTGAATGAGGAAATAAATTTAGCCCATTATCCTGGGCACATAAATAAGCACTCGACTAACGTTAGTGTAATTAAGATCAATATTAATTGTGATATGTTCCAAAATGTAAGGGGAGATGTATTTTTGCTCAAGGGCTTAGATCATGTCTTCTTTCTTTCTTTTTTTGCTGTGGGTTCACAGGCCATCTGCTTCTGTCTCTCCCTTGTGTCAGAGTTTAATCATTTTTCCCATATTTTGGCCCAGACGTCTCCCCAGATGGAGAAGGATTTGGAGTGTCCTGTCTCATTCTCAGTAGCGGGTCCCTGGCCTTGGGTGGGAGATCTTGCCTTCACTCCTCTCAGCCAACACCCCTGCTGCTTCTCTCTGTCTAGCCCACTGTCCACGTGCAGCCGGGATGACCCTCCTTTACATTAAATCGAAGCAGACCCGACCTCCCGTCTTCCCTCCTCAAGACAGTTTAGTAGCTTACCTCTAGCCTGGGGATAAAATCCTGCACTCTGTTCTGTGGCCTGCAGATTTCGAAATGGCCACTTCTCACTGGCAGCATTCTCTTTCTGGGTCATACCCAGGCTTATCACTGCCCAGAGACCTCTTTACCCGTAGTCCTCTGGTGCCCAGAATGCATCTCCCCTAGATCTTCAGGCACTCGTGTTCTCATCAAACAGACATTTCCTCACCACCCCTCCGAGGAGCCCGGCACTGTGCTTTTTCTGTACCACGGGCTTGGCACTCTGGGGATTTACACGAGTTCATTTAATTCTCACCACAGCTGTGTGAGGTCGAGCCTACTAGTCTTCCCATTTTCCAGATGGAGCTATGGAGGAGTGCTCTAGGCTGAGCAGCGCACAGAGAAACCAGGGTCTCGAACTCATGATGCCACCTGGCTCCTGCTTCTTTTGCTTCGCTGTTAGTGTTTCACTGGGTGACTAACATTCGTCTTGTAAAAAATTATTTGTTTAGTTTTTTTTATCTCCTTAGGAAAGATGGAAGCGTCACGAGAGGTGGGTCATACTTATCTCATTCAGTGATCTCTGCGGACAGATCCTTTCCTCCTCTTGGCCCCCGCACAGGGCCTGGAGTACAGAGCATGCCCAGGAAACGCCTAATGAATCCAGGGCCTCTGGATCCTGCTTTTATTTATTTTATTTTAAATATTTTATTTATTTGACAGAGAGAGAGAGAGAGAGAGAGAGAGAGAGACTGCAAGAGGGAATATAAGCAGGGGAAGTGGATGAAGGAGAAGCAGGCTTCCCGCCGAGAGTGAGCTGGATGTGGGGCTCGATCCCAGGACCTTGGGATCATGACCTGAGCCCAAGGCAGACACTTAATGACTGAGCCATCCAGGTGCCCTTGGATCCTGCTTTTAGAGGCAATAAAATAAAAACCTTAACATTCTTGCCAGAAAATGTAGATTTTTAGGGCAGATCCCCATTTCTCGAAAGGTTTCACAGCATCTTCCCATGGTGGAGAGGCACAAACCCTGCCTTTGGGTGAGTGAGTGCCCAATTTTTCATTGTTAGCAACAATGGCTCACAGTAGCATTGCAATTGAAAAGTGACACGGTCCTTAATTTGTTTTGAACCTCATGATGACCATATTTTAATACAAATTTTACAGTTGATAGGATGAGGCTCAGAGAGGTACAGTCACGAACATAAGGTCACACAGCCAGTGAGAGGCAAAGCTGGGATTTTATTTCCTCATCCCACAGACAAATTGCAGAGTACCTTCCACGTGCCTGGTAGAGTCTGGGTGTGGGATGCTGCAGGCGGCAGACTGAGCGAGGGGCTTGCTCTCAAGGAGGATACTTTAAATGGGGGCAGGTGTGTAGAGATGTGACCAGTAGGTAAAGATGCTGCACCAGGGCTCTGTGTTCAAGAATGGTCTGGCATGCAGTGCTTATGAGGGTGGAGTTCAGGGATGCCCCTCTGGGTAGGTGACACTTGAGCAGAGACTGGAGGGTAAAAGGGAGCGAGCGGGGAAGAGCCTGGAGACGGCTTACATCCACTTGGATGTCCCCAGTGCTGGGGAGCTCATTCTCTGATGCCACTCTATCCTCTACGGACTTCTTTTTGGTTAACATTTCCAGTTCCTTTTTTTTTTTTAAGATTTTATTTATTATTTATTTGACAGAGATCAGTAGGCAGGGAGGCTGGCAGAGAGAGGAGGAAGCAGGCTCCCTGCTAAGCAGAGAGCCTGATGTGGGTCTCGATCACAGGACCCTGGGATCATGACCTGAGCCTAAGGCAGAGGCTTTAACCCACTGGGCCACCCAGGCGCCCCTCCAGTTCTTTTGTTTATTTCCTGGTGTCACCTCTAGTGCCACTTGGTCCTCATTTCCCCATGCCTTCCGCTTTGCCAGAATTCTAACAAAATGGCCACTTCTGGAATCACTCTTTTCCCTTCCTCTGGGATCTCTGATTCCCGCTTGGTTCTTCCCTCCTTTTGGGGGACTTCTTAACTTCCTTCTCTACACCCTTCCCCCCCTGCACATGAACCCATTCTCTCTCCTCTGACCTCTCTGGCACTATCCGGACACCCTCATCTCCTTGGAGTCTGCTCAGTGCCCGGGTAGATGAGCTCCTTCCCAGCGGCTGGCTTGGGAATCTTCATTGAGCTTGACTGGCCCACATTCTTTCCAGTGCCCAGATTCCTCCATTCCTTCTTCCTCAGGGTCTCCTCCAAAGCTGTTGCCTCTGCTTGGAAGGCATCTCTGTTCTTTGACGAGTTTTCAGCTCCTGGTCAAATGTCACTTCTTTGGGGACACCTTCCTTCCTGCTCCCTGTGCTTTCCCTTCTGAACACTTAGGGCAGTGGTAATGAAATGATTATGTGTGTACGTATTTGATCTACGTGTCTCTTCAGTCGCATGGAGCACCCTGAGAAGGTGGGGATAGGGCTTGTATTCCCAGTGGCTAGAACAGTGCTTGACATCAAATAAGGTGCCCCATTAGTATTGGTTGACTAAGTCAATGGATTAAAGGGTCAGAACTGGTCTGTGATGATTCCTTCAATGGGTATCACTGAGAGCCAACCCTTTGCAGCAGGACTCTGTGTATGTAATGATTGATAGTGAGATTCTTGTCTTCAAATAGCTTCCGGTCCAGCTGAGTTAGTGACTGGCAAAGCAATTCCTAAACTGAAAAAGGGAGAGCCATAGGTGACCGGCAGGCCCCCCATAGACACCTCCTCGTGTCATGTCTAGAAAGGGGAGGCACCCTTATTCCTTTTTTCTGACCAGCCTCTTGTGCTAGTCTTTCTTGGCCTGTCCCTGCCAGGTAAGGCAAAGTCATTTGCTAATAGAAACCTCCAATACCTTCAAAAGGGAAGTAGCATTTCTGAGTGCTTACTATATGCCAGGCGATGGGTTCGTGCTTTGTATCATTAATCATCTCTTCGATTCTCCCTGGGAACTTTCTGAGACAGGCATCCACTCTCGCACTGATGTGGGTGGGGAGAAGCAAGCTCAGGCCCGTTGGGTCCTTGGCCCAGTGAGAATCAGCCGAGCCAGGATTTGAGAAAACTTTTGTGGACTCAAAAGCTTCCATTCCTTACGGGGTGGGGGGGAAGGCCTTTCCTGAGGTTTGGAAGCTTCTCTTTCTCACTCCCCTCCTCTGTCTCTTGCCTCTGCCATCTCCAGTTTACTCAGACACTTCCTATTTTGAATCTTGGTGGTAGCTCTGGAATTTTCCCATGGGAGGGGCTCAGTAACAGGAATCTGTTGGAAAGGGGGGAGCCCTGGGCTTGTCTTGAAGCTGCGTTTGCTAGCAGATCCCCTCTTTTCCCTGAAGCCCATTTATTGGGGGCGGGGGAGGCACTCTGGAGCTTGTAAGGGGCTGTTCCTGAAGACATCCTTTGGCCGAGCATTCAGATAGAACAAAACGGGGACAAGGGGAAGGGACAAGAAAGCAAGCATCAATTCCTCGAGGGCTGCCTACACATGAGGCGTCTCGCGTATTTGGATTATTCTAGACTGTGAGGTGAAGAGTTGTCAGGATCTGTGGTGTGCTTCAGAGCTTGACCAGACCATATCATTTGGTGTCCATGTAGGGGCTCTTTTGAGAGACAAAGGGGTCCCTATCAAAAATTATACCAGACAAAAGGTATGCATTGGGACAGTTCCAGGCAAACCGGGAGTTTGGTGACCCTAGGCAGGAGGGAAGTAAAATGGACCTGTGTTCTGGTTGCCTGCTGCTGTGTCACACAACATGCAGCTTAAAACAACAGTTACCCTTTCGTTATCTCTGTTGGTTTCTGCAAGTCAGGAGTTTGGGAGGGGGTTGGCTGGTTCTAGCCTGGGGTCTCCTAGGCTGTGTTAGTTGGATGCATGTGGAGCTGGAGTCACTGGGGGGGGGGGTGGCTAGAACCTTCTCTTTCTCTCCGTCTCTGTTTAGGGTTGGGGTCTCCGATGTGGCAAGTCCATGCAGAGAGCTGGGCTTTCTTTCTTTCTTTCTTTTTTTTAAGATTTTATTTATTTATTTTACAGAGAGAGATCACAAGTAGGCAGAGAGGCAGGCAGAGAGAGAAGGGGAAGCAGGCTCCTCGCCGAGCAAAGAGCCCAATGTGGGGCTTGATCCCAGGACCCTGACATCATGACCCGAGCTGAAGGCAGAGGCTTGACCCACTGAGCCACCCAGGCGCCCCGAGAGCTGGGCTTTCTCACGAAGTGGCAGCCTCAGGGCAGTCAGACCACGTACACGGGGCTGAAGATTTCTAGAGCAAGAGCTCTGGCTAACGAGCCCAGTCTCAGATGTCAGGCAGCATCGGTCCCATTGGTTACCAGCGAGTCACAGGCCTGCCCAGAGCCAAGGCACAAGGTTCTGGAAGAACGTGTGGAATGATACCATCAGCACCATCTGAGGAACTTAAAATCCATGACTGATGTAAACTGGCCTTTTCTTTTTGTAAGATTTATGTATTTATTTTGAGAGAGAGAGAGAGCTCTCAGTGAGGAGGGGCAGGGGGAGAGGGCGAGACAGAGTCCCGAGCAGATTCCACATGGAATGTGGAGCCCAACATGGGGCTCCATCCCATGACCCTGAGATCACTACCGGAGCGAAAACCGAGAGTCCAAGTGTGCCTCATAGGCGGCCCAAACCGGCCTTTTCTGAGTCACCGGTTGTTCATCAGCAAATGTGTGACTGGAGAGTTTCTGATGAAATCTGGCTGGGAGGAGGCACAGAAACGGAGAGTCACAGAGCCGGGGCGCTGGCCTTGTCCGGGGAGGGGGTTCTTGGCCACACCGGCTGGGACAGCACCCCCGTTTCCCGGGCAGGGCTGTCCCCTCAAGCTGACTCTGCTGAGAAACGCTTCTTCAAAATAATGGTATTCCTTGTTCTGCCTCCCTCCTGCCCCGAGTTTTTACGGTGGGGGGGGAGGGCGGGGGATACAGGGCAGCCTAACAAAAGCGCCCTGTCCTTCTAGTGGTTGCATTTCTTGAGCTCTCTGTTAATAGATGGATCCTCTGTTTACCCGGCGGCCTCATGAGTTTGGTGAAAGGGAGTTGGCCCCTGCCTTGTGTGCAAAGAGACCCTAAACTATTCTGTTGGATTCCCCCAGGTCTCCTGGTGGTGATCTGCCGGCATGGCTGGCGACCTGCCCCTCCTTGTGTGTCTTCCATGAACCTCCACAGGGATTACTGCCCCATTTTCTAGGTGAGAAAATAGAGAGACAGTGACAAGGCAGCCAGCTGGGAGAGTTGTAATTGGAATGGTAATCCAGCTGGGCCTGAAACCAAAGCGGGCACTCAGACACAATCCCCAAACTCCCACAAGCTCGGAAAACCAGAATCTTTCTCATGAGGTTAGGGTAAGCGCTTGTTGGCCAACCGGATGTGAATTGGACAGGATGTTACTTACAACTTTTATCTTATCCCACCCAGTATGACCATATTTACATTTTGCTGCATAAAAATGAAAGAGTTTATGGAGTACCCACGGTCCCTTAAAACGTCCCAGAGCTCACTGGGCATATTCCATAAGAGAGACTCTCCATATGCATTTTTGAATGCAAAGAGCATTTTTGCAAAATGCATTTTTGAATGCAAACACCAAGGGTTTCAGATGAGAAATGGGGGACTCACACTAACCTTTTCTGTCTCAGTGAGAACATAGAGACCACTGCCCCATTTTACAGATGAGAAAGACGGAGGGTGGGGACTATGATGCCCTAGGCCGTCTCCATAGAACCACAGCATTTTACCATCTGTCAGAGTGGGTGCTGGGAGGAAGGGAAGCCTTTGAGTCACCATCTCACCCCGGCCTCCGAAGAGCCTTGTTGCCCCAGCAAATTTTTTTTTTTCCAACAAATTTTTAAAAATAGAAAACCTGGAGGGATAAAAGCCCCAAAGGACGCTTCAAGTCCCCCCCAGGAAGACAGGGAGGCTTACTGCGTGTTCGGATGGTCTGCATTCAAATTTATTTTTCATCTCCGTGGGGGGTACACTCTCCGTCACAGCATCAGCTGTCAGAACTGAGAACTACCTGTTGAACCAACCACCCCACTTCCTGCCTCGTGCGGGCATCTCTCCAAGTGCTGAGCCATCCGCTTCTCCGCTGGGGCCTGAGATATATCAGGATTTGCAGCTCTGGTGACAGGAGACAAAATAGACTCCCATTTCCTTTGGAACCATTTAGCTGGTTTTGGGACTGCTTGATTGTTTCACTGGGGTGAGCAATAACAGGCCTCTCCCTGGCTCCTTCTCTCCACCCTATACTTGTTCTTCAAATGGAAGCTGGGATGCGGTGTCCTGGGGACAAAGGCAAACAGCAATTTTGTGTTTGTGTGGCTGTTGAGCTAAAAGGTACCCCTCTCTAAACCTCAGGCCCACTTTCCACGGCACAGACGTTGCTCTCTTCCTCTGTTCGCGCTACCCGCCCTGGCTCCCCGTGGCTTTAGGACTAGAAACCGTGCCTGGCAGGTGCCTGGAGAGACTTGTTAGGGCCAAGTGACCGCAGGGGGTTACTAAAGGAGGTCTCCTAGGGCAATACAGTATCATGGCAATGAAAACAGGCATCTGTGGAGACAGACTGTCTGCATTTGAACCCAGGTTACCACTAGCTGCATTGCCTTGGGTCATGTAACCCTTTGAGTCTCAGCTTCCTCATCTGTAAGATGGGTGGAATTATAGCAAGTAGGTAATGAGAATTAAGACAGATGATGTGGAAAGTGCTTAAAGCAGCGCCTAGTATGCAAATAAACTCTTAATCCATGCCAGTCCAGTTAGCATGGTTACCAGAAGCCTGTGGCGGCTTTGATGGAGGCAAGATCTTGCAGCATTCCAAAAGCAATCTTTGGTCACTTGTAGGGGATCCAGGCCCCAAGCTGGCCACTCAGAGTTCAGAGAAAGAGCCAGTTATGCTCTGAAGTAGCTCAAAGTCTAGTGGGAAAGCGGGTGTGGCCGATTCAGGGGGTACGATACCTATAAAGTGCTTAATGAAATTTTCAGTCTGCATTTCAAAAGCAGATTTCACATAAACCCCCAGATTTTGGGCTTCTTTTATGATCTAGCAACAGCAGGTTGGCTTTCGTGTGTGATGGTAAGAAGCCGGAGCAGCACAGGTACTGCCGTCCAGGCTGGGGTCTCTCTACGTTGCCTCACTCCTCACGCTTCCCTATTGCGTTCTACCTGCCCATCTTCATGTTCATGTTCAAGCCTGCAGCCTGGCCTTTTGGGAATTTGCAGGTAAATTACAACGCGATGCTGTGAGTGCATTGGGAGTACAACAAGGGGTAATAATTCAGCTGTGAGCGGCCAGGAAAAGCTTCCCAGGGGAGGCCACGTCCCAGCTGCTTCTCTATACTACTTGTGAATGCTGCTGAACACCCTTGTCTTTATGGCTCAAGGATGTGAACATTGGACACCAAGTCCTCTGAGTTGATGGGGATCTCTGCCATAAAGCAACCAAGGCTCAGTGGCTTGTGTGATGACACAGCCAGCTGATGGCACACCCAGCTAAGAACCAGGACCAGAAATTTCCACCAGAAATAGCCATGGGCCTTGGGAGTCTGCAGTTTGTACTCGGGAATCTTGATCCTGTCTCTGCCACTTACCTGCAGTGTGACCATGGGTAACTCATTTCATCTTCTTAAGCCTCGGTTTCCTTGCCTGTGGAGTAGGGCTAAGGATTCTGACCTCAAGGGAGTGTTCTGGGGACGAGATAATGAGAAAATGGATAGGGGGACACTCATAAGTTCAAAAGGACTCTAGACCCGTGAGGGGCATCGGGACTGTTGAGAAATAGCCAATTTCTTCCAACAGACTTGGCACATCTGTTCAGCAGACACCTTGAAGGGTCCCCCTTCAGACACCTCTCCCCCTGTCCCCCTCCTTTGCCACGCCCATGCCCACTCCTTTGCATGTGGGAACATGAACGGGTTTTTCCAGGCATGGACCCGGGAGGAACGTTTAGGGATTCTCTGACCTTGACTGTGAACAGGATCCCAGGTGCAGAGCCTAAGGGCTCCCCTCTTTCAGGAGGCTCCAAGGTCAAAGGAGATGCTGAGATAGGGATGAGAATGAAGCCAAATTCCCTGGGGAAAAGAGGAGAAACGTCAATAAGTATTTTCTTTAAGACATCTACCATTGCATACCGGGGGCCACTATTATTTTGTTTGTTTGTTTGTTTATGAGGGAACAAGTATGAGCAGGGGTGAAGGGTAGATGGAGAGGGAAAGGAAAAGAATCTCAAGCAGACATCCCCCCCCGCTGCGGGGCTCGATCTCATGACCCTGAGATCATGATCTGAGCAGAAATTAAGAGTTGGACACTTAATCGACCGAGCCACTCAGGCGCCCCTATTTATTTTTTATCTTTTATTTTTTAAAGTAAGCTCAATGCCCAGTGTGGGGCTTGGACTCAAGACCCCGAGATCGAGAGTCACTTGCTCTACCAGACTGAACCAGCCAAGCGCCCGCAGGGGCTAGCTATCTTTAAATCCCTGTTCAGTGGCTTAAACTATTGACACAACATAGCATTGTGGTTGACTACCTTGATCTGGGGGTTCCACTGTCCTGAGTTCAAATATTGACTTTCCTCCTTGTTAGCTGAGTGTGCTTTTGAACACAATTTTAAACTTCTCTAAACTTCAGTGCCTTCATCTGCAAAATGGGCTTCCTAAAAGTACCTCTTTTGTAGGGCTTTGTGGGAATTAAGTGAAATTATATGGTGAAGGGCTTGGCATAGTGAGTGGCTCCGTAATACCAAATATTATTGTTATTGGAAATAGTCATAAAAACCACATGTCATGTTTGTGCAGCATTTAAGCATTTACGAACTGGTTGTGCCTTTCTTATACCATTTGACCCTCACAACTCTTTGTACAGGGATTATGACCTCATTGCACAGATGAGAACACTGGAGCCCAGAGAGGGCAGTAGTCTGCTCCAGGTCACACAGCTTGTGAATGGGAGAGCCAGTTCAAGTCTTCTCGGATGAAGGACGTGCAGTGTCATCCACAGGGCCAGGTCAGACCACCTGCTTATGTAGTTGGGCAGCTCCTTGGCCACTCCGGTTCTTTTAAAGACCCCTTTATGGAAAAATAATCTGGAGCGTTGCTTCAAATCCTTGTTGTACCTTTATACTCCGAGCCTATACCACCTCTGGGTGTGTGTGTGTGTGTGTGTGTGTGTGTGTGTGTAGAAACTTCTCCTTGTGCTGTGGTGTCAGACTGACTTTTCCTGACCTGTGTCCTAGAACCACTGGGGGTGGGGTGGTTCCCAGCAGCCCCCTCCCAACCTGATCCCGTTACCAGAAGGTGCATGTGTTTCGAGTTCTGGCCACAGGGTGGCGCTGCTCCCCAAGCCATGAAAAGTCCAGCCCCTCACCAGGACGGCATTTCAAAGACTTAGATATCAATTAAGCACCTACTGGGTGCCAAGTCACCGCGGTCGCTGAGAAGACGGCTTCAGTTAGTCACTATTGTCCTATTAAGATACATGAACAACAAGAAAACAACAACAAAACCAGTGCTGCCAGAACATAGATTACCTGGTTCCATTCGCTAAATAACCCTGATATATCGGCTGTGGAGAGTCTTTCCACGCACGTCCGAGGAGGAAACTGAGGCTCAGAGAGGTGCCAGAGCTCGCGTAAAGGCTCAGAGTAGAGCGACACGCTGGGGACTCAATGAATCATAGGTGGTAGCCTGAACGGGGGAGACCAGACACGTCCTCCCTTGCCAGTCTAGGTCTGTGAGGACGGGGCTGCCCTATTGGGCTCTCTGTCCGCACCCCTTCCTGTCCTGCTTGCCGAGGGCATCAGCAGGCGTCTGTAGCAGGGAGAGGAGAGGCAGGCGGGCTCCCTCAGGCCACTCGGCCTCCCCAAAGCTGCAGAGCCCAACAGCGCGCCAGCTGCAGCTTCCAGGCCAGGCCTGGAAGGCTCTCCGGATGCTCGGGCTGAGAGGTGCAGCCTGTGAGGAGACCGCAAGGAGAGGTCACCGCTTTCACCACGAGGCATGGCCAGCGTGTGAGTGACTCACCATAATTTGGCCCCCCGAAGGCTGCCAGGTGACCGAGTGGTGGGGAATGATTCATTCATCCGTTCATGCATTTATTCATTCAACAAACCCTAAGAGCCTGCTATGTGCCCACCACGAGGGACACAGAGACGCGAAACACAGCCCCTGTCCTCCTGGGACTTTCAAAGCAGTGGGGAAGAGGGAGGGCAAATAGTGAACAATAGAGTTTGGCCGGTGTGGCTTGGAGGTCTGTTCTAAGTTCATGGGGGGTCTACGAGGGCTGAGGGAGCAGGCTACCCAGCAGATGGAGCCTTTCGAGGGATCTTGAAAGATGAGACACATTTGCATATTAAACCAGCCAAAGGAGCCTGCAGGCAGAGGGAAGGGAGGATCAGGGACGATGCTGTGCGTACAGAAGCAGGAGTTGTCAAAGTCGTTGTGCATTTGGGGACGGGGAGGAGATGCAGCCGGAAAGACCATGGGGCAGCCACAGAGGGGCCTCGAAGCCATCCCAAGGACAGCGGATTGTCCTCTCATCGACGAAAGAAAACATTTCAAGACTTTTAACCATCACGCCAGGAGCCGTGCTGGACTTGAGACCCAGAGTTGAGCGCTGTGGTTCTTGACATGAGAGAGCTCAGAACGTCCTGGAGAATGTGGACAAAGAAAAGACCCTGGCTCACCTTTACGGAGCGCCACCTGTTTGCCGTGCACGATGCTAACTCCTTCCCGAGCGCTGGCTTGTTATTGACCTTACAAGGCGGGTGCTGTTATCCTTCCCATTTTTCAGATGAGTAATCGGAGGCTGGATATGCTTCAGCGACTTGTCTGAGGTCACAGAACTAGAGCCAGGACTTGCCTTTTTTTTTTTTTTTTTTTTTTTTT